>NC_044317.1:50443062-50780979 GCF_007474595.2 Lynx canadensis
AGATTCTGCCCTTGTGTTCTTCATGGGGCTGATAGGAAACTAAAATGAAAACGGGGGGTTAGTAGAGACTGAGTGGTCAGTGTGGAAAAATTCAGGGTCTGGGGCAGAACCGCATTCTTGCCTTAAGAGCGAGGCCAGAATAGGGGTCTGCTGCAAAGTGTATATATTGAGTCGTGGGAGTGGGTAGGGTGGGGACCCCAGCAACCCTGTCTGGAAGTCTCAATCCCTGAGGGCTTCCCGTATGCCCAGCCCTGTGCTGGGGACCTAGTGGTGACCAAGACTGCCCCAGCCCTGCCGTCATCAGGCTCAGTCTAGTGGAGAAGGCAGCTGCATCCTCAGTGATGATCCTGGGTGGGGGGGTGGGGTGGGCAGAGGCTGGGGAGGGCCAAGGGGGTGCCTGTCGTAGCCAGGGAGGGCTTCCTGGAGGAGGAGCAGTTCAGCAGCAACTGGGAGAATGATGAGCAGCTAGCTAGACATGGCGGGTAGGGGGCTGGTGTTCTAGGTGGAGGGAACGGCTTGTACAATGGCTAAGAGGCAGGAGAGAGCACAGCAACTGGCCTATGGCTGGCAGTGAGCAGAGTCACCGGGAGACACGAGGCTGGAGATGTTGGCAGGGCCCTGAAGGCCGTGGAGAGGGGCTTGGGCTTTCTTCCAAGGGCACTGGGGAGCCACGGCAAGGTTGTGAGCAAGGGAGAGGGAGGGGCAGGTTTATGCTGTGAAGGGAGCGAAGAAGACAGGTCGGGAGATTAGGGAGAAGGTCGAAGTGGGACAGAAGGTGGGGAGACAAGGGCCAGATTTGAGGCTTATGAGGCAAGATGGGCAGAACGGGCACCTGGACCGCAGATTTGGCTCAGACCGGGCCGCTGGAATGTTTGTGGTCTGTGTGGCTCCCCGGCGGGGGAGGGGGGGGAGGGTTAGAGGACGGAGCTGGGGTTAGTGATGGGATCTTCATTTGGGGACAGTGTTGTAAAGGACACCCTGACATCTGACAGATCCTGCCTTTCTCTTCTAACCTTCCTGTTTCAGCAATTTCCCTGGGAATTCTTGGAGACCTCCTCTGGCCTCAGTTTTCCCCTGGAAAACAGAGTACATTTCTTGATCTCTAAGGGCCCTTTACCTGTGTGACTTCAGTTTCGAAAAATTCCCTCCTCCAGGTCCCTGAGGACTCTGTCTACCACTTATTCTGCCTCACGTTTCCTTCTGAAAGCTTTGCCTCTTTTTTGAGGCCGCCGCTCTGCCTTTGCTAGTGGAGACCTCAGCCTATTGGGTCGAGCAGAGGTGATTGACGTGGTCAACACCCAATACACGTTGACCTGCTGCTTGCCTTCTATTCCCCGCCCCTCCCCCTGTGCCCGACCCTCCTTCCTGGGACCAAGCTCTCCAAAAGGTGGGTCCCTGAAGGCTTCGCGGGGATGCTATGAGCCAAGCCCCAGTCTGGAGGAGGAAAGCGCATGGGCAAATGCATTAAGGTGGGAATTGCAGGGTGTCAGGAGCAAAAGTGTACAGACGGATCATGGGCGAGAAACGGGAGTGATGAGCCTTCAGGGAAAGGTGCGCACCTCAGTTTGAAGAATCGAAAATAATAGGACTGCATTCTAGGAGATGTGGGGAGCTATGGCAGGTTCTTGAGCAAAGACAGGGAAGTTTAAAGGACTGGCAGCAGCTATGGATGGATGAGGGGAGGTCACACAGAAAGAGGCCGGTGAAAAGCATAACGGGATATATGTGAGGAGATGCATGTTAGGTCTCAAACCGGAGGCCCGTGGGCCAAATTCGAGTCTCAGACATTTTGTTTGGCTTACGTTTCTCCCTGGTGTGGGTCCTGTGTCTGAGATCCGAGCACGAGTGATTGATCGGGAGCGGAGGCTGGGAAGGGGTCACGCCTCTCTGGGTCTCAGATTCCTCATAGTTTTGGATTGGACTGTGCACTTGCCTCATTTTAGGGATGGGGTAAGACATGACTAGGGAGGGCAAGCCGCACAGCGGCCAATGGCAAAAGTCCCTCGTCCTCTTGCTCAATTGCCATCGCACGAGAGCTAAGGCCACCATTGCTTTTATTTGTTGCTTTGAGTGTAGAAAAAGCATGAGCTCCAGATGTGCCTGACAGCTCTCCATTAGCCAGAGTTCCTGGTGGTGGGCGGAGCTCTGGGAAAAGGAGACTGGGGGGGAGGTTTTTCACTGGCCACAACTCAGAGGATGAAGCCCGTTGGTTGGAACTCTGGCTGGAAATGGAATTCCGAAAATGGTGGAAAGAGCCCCCGGTTGACCGAACCCTCCTGGGGGGGGGAGGGGGCTCCGATGGGCCGAGTCCTCCCTTTGGCTGGGGCTCCAGCAGTCGGCGGCGGGTGGGCTGGACGCCTATTTCTGGGCGGGGATCATGTCGTCGATGGACTGGCCCTTTTCCAGTTTCTTCTCCATCTCCACCATGAGCTTCACACCATCCACCACCAGCTGCACCTGTTCCACTTCGGACGAGCCCAGCCGATCGGCGTTGGACACGTCGAATACTGAGCCCACAGCGGCTGTGTCCACACCACCTGCAGGAGAAGGAGGCAGGGGCATAAGGAGCGAGCGGAGACGCAGGAGCGGGGCCTGCTGCCCCTGTGCCAACTGAGCTGGCCGCACGTACTGAGGGCCTACTGTGTAACAGGTCACGTGCATGCAGAGCCTCCTAAATGTCTATTCATGGGCTCACGCCTCCGGCTAATTTAGGTACCTCGTGCCTCAACCCTCCAACATGAAAATAGAGCATGATGGCCAAACGGGAGCTCTGGAGCGAGAATGCCCCGGGGTTGAGTCCTGGCCATCCTCTCCTTTATAGATGGTAAACCGAGGTTCCTAGGGGGCACGGGGTATACACATGCGTATTATATACCCATGATATCCTATCGATTCCTACGGGCTAAGGCGTGCGGATGCCCATTTACAAGAGGAGGAAACTGAGGCTCACAGAGGGGCAGCCCTCGTCCACCCCACAACTCGCGTGGGTGCTCCGCCTCCACTAAGGGTCCGCCCCCGACGCCGCGGCGCGCGGATGGAAGCAGAGCCGCACCTGTGCCCCGCTTCTGCAGGCGCAGACGGGTGAGGATCTCCTCGAACTTGGGGTGCTTGCTCAGGTGCGCCAGCTTGACATGCACGCCTCCACGCAGCCCGGTGCCCAGGTTGGATGGGCAGGTGAGCACGTAGCCCAAGTGCTCGTTCCACATGAAGGGGTGGCCGGCCTTCTTGAAGATCTCCTCAATCTGAGGTAAGGGGAGAGGATCTGGGGTCAGCGCCAGGGGGCGCCCCCCAAATACACCCGCAACTCGAACGGGGCTGGGAGGGACACAGCGTGAGCACGTGGGTAGGGGGTGGGATTCCGAGAGGGTGGGACCGGAAAACCGTGAGGGGTGAGCTTCTGAAGGGAGGGGCCCGACGACCCTGGTGGAGCCAGGGCTCGAGAACGCTTTAGAGCCGAGTTCTTAGGGGCGGGGCTTGGGCAGGATAGGGGTGGGTGGAGCCAGTGCTTGTGGGCGGGGCTTAGGCATAGGGTGGAGCCGGCCTCTTAGAGGCGGGGCTTAAGCGTACGCTAGACCTGGTCTCTTGGGGGCGGCTTGGGCGCTGGGTGGAGTCGGGTTATTAGGGGCGGGGCTTGGGCGCTGGTGGAGCCGTCTCCTTGGGGCGGGGCTTAGGCATAGGGTGGAGTCGGTCTCTTGGGGGCGGGGCTTGGACACTGGGTGGAGCCGGTCTCTTATGGGCGGGGGTTAGGCATCGGTTGGACCCGGTCTGTTGGGGGGCGGCTAGGGCGCTGGGTGGGGTCGGGTTATTAGGGGCGGGGCTCGGGCGCTGGGTGGAGCCGGGTTCCCCGGGGGGGCGGGGTCTTGGAAAGCGGGTGGGGCGTTCAGCGGGGGTCAGAAGTCTGCCGTGAGAGGCAGGCTACCCACCTTCTGCAGCCCCACGCAGAAGCGGCGGAAAACCTCCTTCATGTTGCCCCCCTTCTCCATGGAGATGACTCGGAGGTGGTCTTCCTCGTTCACCCACACCAGGAAGCTCTTGTTGTCATTGTGCCTAGGGTGGGGCGCAGGAGGAGGCCAAGGGATCAGTCCCGCGTGGCCACCCCACTCCCGCCCCCTGGCAAAAGTACCCACCGCAAGGGGGCAGCGGGACTGAGGAGTTTGAGGTGGTGGCACCGGCTCCTGAAAATCGCGGAAGCTTACACCTGTAGACCCTAACGTCCTAGAATCTGAGAAATCGCCAGTCCTAGGATCAAAGACTTTGAGGGTCTTAAGTCTTTGAACAGCGTTAAATTACAGACTCTTAGAATTTCAGAATCTTTGAAAAACAAAAGCTGGGAATCAGAATTGACAAATCTTGGAAATCCTACTTCTGGTCCCAGGACCAATCTTCCCATCACCCTGTGACATCTCAGATAAAACATTAAGATCTGGAAATGTCTGCAACCGTGGAATCACAGAATCTGAAATTAGTGGAATCTTAGAACCTAAAAATATTTAAAATGTGTATGTCTTAGAACGCACACATTCTCCTGATCATCTGAAACCTAGGCTTTTGAAACCTTTGAAAATCTTTGCCTAATCAGAATCAGGGATTCAAGGATTCATACAAACCTAACTAGCAACAGTCGAAGATAAAACTAATAGCCAAGATGTTGGTCACTTACTATATACCAGACACTGGTGTATATATATAGAGAGAGAGAAGGAGAGGAAGAGCAGGGGAGAGGAGCAGAGGGAGAGAGAGAATCTTCAGCAGGCTCCACGCTCAGTGTGGAGCCCAATGTGGGGCTCGGTGGGCACAGAAATGTTAAATAATGTGCCTGAGGTCACATCTAGTAAATGGCAGTGCTGGGATTGGAACCCAGGGAGTCTGGTGCAAGTCTAAGTCCCTCATTGCCACTTCCCTGGTCCAAGTTTCCTAAAATGTGACTCACAGACCACAAAGTAGGCAGGGGTGGGAAGGCGAGGTCATTGTCTGGGGCGCCTGGACACATAACTGTTTTTATGGTGTTGGCTTTGGTGGAGGAATGGGGAGGGGAGTGGGGGGACTGGAGGAGGCTGGGGGGAGGGGACCTCACCAGATGCCGCGGGCGTCGGGCCAGTCTCGGGCCATGCCTGAGGCCAGCAGCAGTGGGGACACGGGCTTGTCGAACAGGAAGTGATCGTCAATAAGCTGCTGCTGTTCCTGCTCGGTCATGCTCTTCAGAGGGTAGTACTTCCCCTTGAACTCGCCTGTCAGGCTGTTGAGGGCTGAGGGGCCACACGAGGGAATGGTCAGCAGCCTGCGCCCCCACAACCTGGACGGGGAGGCCCCCGGAGTCCCCACACTGCTGCCCCCAACGAGCCTGGGGTGGGGCCCGGGGATGTCCTAACGGCGCCTGAACACTAGGACGAAACCCAAATTCGCGACCTGTCCCCGAAGCATGCTCCCCCCCTGCCTGCCCAGGCTCCGGGAACAGCCATGCCATGTGCTCCGCCCAGAAACGGGGAATCTCCCTTTCCTTGACCCTGGCATCCCATCCGCCTGGCAGCAACGGTGTGCTGGGGCCCCTTCAACCGGCCAGCCAGACAGATGATCAAAATCTTAGGAATGTGGGGAGCCATCAGTAAAAATTATTAAAATATACCATACATAATATTTGTGTACACTCATATGTAGAATGAATGTATATTGTGCACATATGCATAATATATATTTCTATAATATGTATATATTTATATACATTTTATACATTTCTATGTAATGTTCTATATCACATACTATATACTTACTATATTATATTGTTAAAAATAACTTATAGGGGCGCCTGGGTGGCTCAGTCGGTTAAGCGTCCGACTTCAGCCAGGTCACGATCTCGCGGTCCGTGAGTTCGAGCCCCGCGTCAGGCTCTGGGCTGATGGCTCGGAGCCTGGAGCCTGTTTCCGGTTCTGTGTCTCCCTCTCTCTCTGCCCCTCCCCCGTTCATGCTCTGTCTCTCTCTGTCCCAAAAATAAATAAACGTTGAAAAAAAAATTTAAAAATAACTTATATGGGGCACCTGGGTGGCTCAGTCAGTTAAGTGGCCAATTCTCGGTTTCAGCCCAGGTCATGACCTCACGGATCGTGGGTTTGGGCCCTGCATCAGGCTTCGCGCTGAAGGGCCTGATTGGGATTCTCTCTCTCCCTCTCTCTCTGCCCCTCCGCCGCTCACGCTGTCTCTCTCTCTCTCTCTCTCTCAAAATAAATAAATAAGCTTTAAAAAATAATAATCACTTATATAAACTTACAATTAAATATATTATATTTAATTTTTTTTATGTTTGTTTACTTTTGAGAGAGAGAGAGAGACAGAGCCCAAGTGGAGGAGGGGCACATAGAATCCGAAGCAGGCTCCAGGCTCTGAGTTGTCAGCATAGAGCCCGACGTGGGGCTCGAACTCCTGGACTGTGAGATCATGACCTGAGCCCACGTCAGATGCTCAACCAATTGAGCCCCCAGGCACCCCTTAAATATATTTAAAACATAGGTAATAAATACTCAAAAGTATTGCTTCCTAATTATTTTACTCTTTCTTTTAAATTTTAGAGAGAGGGGGCACGAGCAGGGGCGGGGTCAAAGAGAGAGAGAGAGAGAGAGAGAGAGAGAGAAAATCTCAAGCAGACTCCATGCTCAGTGTGGAGCCTGACACGGGGCTCGATCCCACGACCTGGGGACCATGACCTGAGCTGAAACCAAGAGTCTGACGCTCAACCGACTGAGCCACTCAGGCGCCGCCTACATTCTGGAAGTTATTTTCATTTTTATTATCTACATCCTTGAAGTTATTTTCATCTGTATCTGTAAGGTGGGAATACTATGTAAGGATATGTTACCGCCCATCTTTTCCCGTCTTTCTATGACACCATGTTCATAGCTCAAAATTGGCCGTGGTAGGAGAATTTATACCATAGAAATTGGCAGTCGCTATAGATTGGGGCTTTTTCTTTTTTCTTTTTTTTGAGAGCTAGTTGTTTAACACTTACCAGAACAATATGCCTGCCCACCTTGATGATTCTACCTCCCAAACGTCCCTGCTGTCTCTCCCCATCCCGTTGCCTATCTCCTACCCTCACCTGAACGACTATGCCTTCCCCTCACGGTCTCTCTGCTCCTACCTTTGCCCACAGTCTGTTCCCCACCCAACAGCCAGAGGACTCCATGGCTTCCATCTCCCTCAGAGTCAAAGCCAAAGCCCTCCCGAGGGCACACGAGGCTCTGTGCAACCTGGCCACTCGTACTCCTCGGACCCCATCTCCTCCCCCCCTCCACTCAGCTCTAGCCACACTGGTCTCCTGGCTGTTCCTCCCACACACTTGCCCACCTCAGGGCCTTTGCACTTGCTGCTCTGCTGGCCTGGAATTCTTCAGGCTCCTTCCTTGTCAGTCAGGTCTCCTCCTTTCTAAGGGAGCTCCCCTGAGTCATTCTGTGACCCACCCTCGTTTCTTGGCTACGTGGCATTTGGGAATTATTCTTTTGTTGGTTTCTGTGTGCCCTCTTATCTCCTCACCAGGCTGACAGATCTGTGAGAGCAGCGACCTCATCCATTCTATTCATCATGAAACCCCCCAGCTCCCTACTCAGGACCACAACAGCTGTAAATGTTTGCTGGTTGGATAGATGGGTGGATGGATGGATGGATGATGGATGGGTGGATGAATGGATGGATGGAAGTCAGGTCCCTGGTGTCTACAGGCAGAGATCCGCTCGGGGTGCCCTGACAGCCCCCCCAGACTTCCACCAGGGGTAGTGCTTCCAGCCATCGCTCACCAAGCAGCTATGATTTACCAAGCTCTTTCCATGGAGAAGCAGGGCCAGAGCTGGGTGGCCCCAATGGTGGGCAGGGTGGGGGTTCTCACCTTCCACGGAGAGCTTCTCCACCGCCCGGCGCTCGCCCCGGGAGCAGTGGGGGGGCAGCGTGTAGCCCTTGATGCTGCGGCCCGTGCGGACGCGGCTGCTGAGCACGTAGTTGGGATCCAGATCGTCTCCGCCCTGGAGGGCAGGAGTGGGGGGTCAGGGCCGGGCATGCCGCCCAGGCTGCCCCTTCCCCAGCAAGCCTGTGACCCCCCAGACGCTCCCAGTTCTTACTCTCTGCTACTTTCTTCAGCTCCTCCTCGCCCCGCTCGCCGGGTTCTCCCTCCCTTCTCTGTCCGTCCCTCCATCTGTCTCTCTCCCCGCCGCTCATGTGTCCCCGTTTTTCTCTCCAAGCATCTCTTTCCCCACTTCCTGTGTCTCTTCATCTCCCTCCCTGGCTCCCCTCCCATCTGACCCCAGCCTCCTGGTCTGTCTTCTGTGCCCCTCTGCCCCTCTGTCCCTCTGGCTGCCCCCCTCCCTCCCCCATCCCTCCCCTCTGGTGGCGGGTGGGAGGGGGTGGCTGACCTTGAGGTTCTCATGGTTGAGATCGGTCTTGTGCTTGTCGGTGGGTTTGTAGCCCCCGTGCCGGTCCTGGATGATGGGGTCGAAGAGATCCTTGAAAACCTGGTAGGACTCCTCGTCGCCAGCCACACAGCCCACGGTCATGATGAAGGGGTGACCTGGGGGTTCAGGGTGAGGTCAGAGCTGCCTGTCCCCAGCAAGGAAGGCCCGGGCTCCCGGGTCCAGCATAGACTGTGTGTGTGTGTGTGTGTGTGTGTGTGTGTGTGTGTGTGTGCCTGTGAGTGTGTGTGTTTCAGAACTGCAGAGGCTGAGGGTTATGTGGATGGGGAGGGAAGGCTAGGAGAGGTCTAGGCAGCATCTGGGGTGAGGGCAAGGTGCTGGGGGCAGGGCAACGGAGAAAGGAGAGTCTTGGGGGGCCAGTTACAAGGTACTAAAAATATGACCACTTCAGAGTCCCCAAATCACATACTCTTCCTTTACCTAAACATTTTCAAAAGCTTATTAGACGATCGGCTCCCACAGATGATAAGAGACTTGAACAGCCCTCGTGTTCCCAGAGGGGAAAACAGGGGTCTGGAAAGAGGGGCCCTCCCTCCTCAATGGCACAGTGAGTTGGAGGCTAGGACGTGCTTTTTTGCCTCTGGTGCTGCTGACCCTCGCAGGGTCCCCTTTCTCCAAGGGGAGAAAGGACCACAGCACCAATGACATCCCCCCTCAGATCCCGAGTGCTGGCCCCGTACCAGGGGCTGCTCTAAGCACTTGTGTGCGCCGACTCCTACGTTTTCGCCACATGGGTGCCCATTTTTCGGATGAGGACACTGAGGCCCAGGGAGGCGGGATCGAGGCCTGGCAGGCAGCTCCAGAGACCCCTCCCCTACCCCTGCCATTCTGATCCCTGTCCCCGCTCCACCAAGGAGGCTTACCTGGGTTGTCCACACCTGTCTGGATGACGTCGTCCAGAGTGAACCCGGATGGAGTCTCCTTGTCCCGCAGCTTCTTGTAAATCTCAAGGGTCAGCGCCTTGGCCATGTGGTTGTTGTGCTTGCTGAGGTCAGGGTACTCCTCCTCAGGCTTGTAGTTCAGCTTGAACTTGTTGTGGGTGTTACCGAACGGCATGGTGGCGGCGTGGGGGGCCTGGTGGGCAGGGAAGGTGGAGAAGGTTAGCTCGCGTCCAGCAGAGACCAGCCCCAGCAAGGGAACAGAGCAAGGTCTGGGGGCCGAACGGGCCCGACGGCTGTGTGACTGGGGACAAGAAGGGCGCCCTCTCTGAGCCCCTGCGCCTTCACAGGATGCATCCGAACTCTATGGCTAAGATCCCAGCTCGGTCACACCCTGACAGGTGACCCCAGACTAATAATCTTGCTAGAGACAGTTTCTCCAGCTGGAAAATGAAGCGGGGAGCCTTTGGGATGGAACAGTAATGCTGGCATGGATAAAAGCGTAGTTTCCAGAATCAGACAGCCCGGGTTTAAATTCCAGGTCTGCCACTTACAAGACGCTGTGTGACCTTGGGCACCTTGCTTAACTTCTCTGTGCTTTCAGATTACTCACGTGTAGAATGGGGGGTCATAATAGCACTCATCCCATGGGGCTATTGGGAGCACGAAAGGAGCCAAACTACGTAAAGCACTTGGAATAGTCCTGGCTCACAATAAGCATTATTTTGCTTGGCCATTATTATAATTATTGCTGTCATTTTTTTAAATTTTTTTTAATGTTTATTTTTGAGAGGGAGAGACAGAGCACAAGCGGGGGAGGGGCAGAGAGAGAGAGAGAGAGAGAGAGAGAGAGAGATACAGAATCTGAAGTAGGCTCCAGGCTCTGAGCTGTCAGCACAGAGCCCAACGCGGGGCTCGAACTCACAGACCGTGAGATCATGACCTGAGCCGAAGTCGGCCGCTTAATCGACTGAGCCCCCCGGGCGCCCCTGTTGTTATTATTTTAAAGGTCTGCGTGAGGAGTTTCAGAGAAGGTGGAGGGTGTTGCGGAGAACGAGCGTGCGAGCAGAGAAGGGACATCCTGTCTGCGGAGGTTCCTGGGTTCAAGGGATGAGGGGCAGGGTGGAAGGGAAGGCTGGGTGGCCGTCCCCACCCCTGTCTGCTGGCAACCCTCCCTCAGGGCTCAGTTGAGAAGAGCTCAGCTGCGGGAGTCGTCAGAGCTGGGTTCAAATGCCACCTGTGCCACTTCCCCGCTGTGTGACCCCCAAGCCGGTCGCTCAGCCTCTCTGAGCCTCTGTCTCCTGTGGACTAAGCCCTGCCTAGGGGGTGGCCAAGAGGACTCTTCAGACTCCATCATGAGGCCAGCTGATCACATGCCCTCCTGTGGCGCTGGGGCCTGCTACCTGGAGGGCGGGCTGCTGTTGATACTGTTACATTTGTCCGTAAGAGCCAGGAAGGAGGAGGGACTCTTCAGTGGCCGCGGCGGGACTGGGAGCTCGCTCCCGGCTCCAGGAGTGGGAGGCAGGTAGGACGGTGGGAAGGGAATCAGGACCAGGGGGGAGCCGAAGGCTGCGGCATCAGGCCAGGGGCGGGTGGAATTCACGACGGAGCTGCCGTCCAGGGTTCCGTCCAGGGTTGGGGATTATTTATAGACTCTGGCAGACTCCCCCCCCCCCCCCCCCCAGCTGCTGTCCCCCCACCCCCACCCCACACATTCCAGGGGCTCGGCTTGCGCCAAGTCAGCAGGCCGGAGACAGGTGGGCCAAGGCCTCGGGCCTCAAGGGCTTCCAGCCCAGAAACCCCCCTTCATGCTCTCCCACCCCCACCCTGCAAGAGACATGTCAGCAGAGGGCACGGAGGCAAGGCGGGGGAGGCCCAGAGACACAGACAGAAATAGCCCCAGCACCACACACACCGGGAACAGAATCACACACACACACACACGCACGCGCACACACACACACACACCCCCCTCCAAGCTCAGGGACACACCCGGGGTGCAGGCACCCGTGCGGGAGCCACAGAAAGTCCAGAACACAAGGTCACACGGTTGTGGGACACCACGGGGACCCACAGAATCACAAATGCCAAGACCCCGTGGAGCCTGCTCTTGCAGACCCTGTCGGTGGACGGTGGACATACGGACACTCCCCGCGGCTCGTGCCATCACCCCCACCCCCACCCCCCACCCCCCGCCGTTCTGGTGACAAACCATCACAATCACAGGCCCCGGCCTGCCGCCCTGCAGCCCCTCAGCCCCTTGCAGGGGTGACAGCTGGCAGCCGGCAGGACTCCCTTTGTCTCCAAGATCCCTCCCCGTGGCCCTGCTACACGGACCCTGCGGGCAGTGGGGGGGGGGGGGTGGTCACAGGTGGAGGTGACTTCCAGACGCAGGGCCAATCTCCCCACACACCAACCCTCCTGTGTGTAGGACCAGATCGGCTGCTGGCACCGGGGGGGGGGTCCCCATTCTGGACCCCACCCTGATTCCCACCCCCAGCGGTACCTGGCTGGGCTGTGCTGAAAGGGGCTGTCTGTATCCTGGAGGCGACACTGACCCAAAGGAAGGGCCTGTAGCCCTGGCCTTATATAGGGGGGCCGGGCTGTGCAGCTGGGAGGGGCTGCCCCCCCCCCCCGGGGAAGGGAGCTGGAGGGCGGCTGAGCCTCTCACCTCGCTGCCTGGGCACCGTGCCCACCCTGAACCCAGGCATGCCTTGTGCCCAGCCCCATGGCCTTGTATGGGCTGCGCCAGGGGCTGAGTGTCACATCAAGCTGATTCCCTGACCAAGTGCTGAGTCGGGCTGGCAGGGACAGCTGGCCCCCCGCCCAGGACACGGGACCGTGGCAGGGGACGTCCCAGGCACGTAGAAGCCACCCTCCCCTGGCCCTGCACTCGGCCGCCAGCCCTTCCTATGCCCAGACCTCTCCTCCAGCCCCCAGTGGCCTTGACCTGGGTAAACAGCGGGTCCTGAGCCCTGCACCTGGGGAAGCCTTGCAATAGCCCCCCGGGAGGCCCGGTTTCTGGTTTTGTGGAGACTTGCCCGTTATCACCCAGCTATGGGGAGCACTTGGCCAAAGCCCAGGCCTGAACACAGGGCAGTGTAAGCCCAGAAGCCTGTGCTTGGGTGCACAGTGAGTAGGAGGGAAACTGAGGCTCTCCTGAGTCGAGAGGATTGGAACTCGAGGCCAGGTTGGGGGAAGGGGTTGCCCCCCCCCCCCCAGCCGCGGGGCTGACACTGGGAGATTTCCGCTGGGCTGGTGGGGAGGGGACAGGGAGGGACTCATCCTGGAAGGGAGCTTATTTTTAGAGGGCGCTTCGCTGTCGCCTCTGCAAAGACCTAGACCCCAGGCGCTGGGGCTGGGGAGACACAGGGACAGGTGTTGGGGGGGTAGGGTCGCCACGTGTCTGAGTTAATTATAACCCGGCGTATCGGGTGTCCGGGGTGTCACCTCCTTACAAGGGCAGCCGCTGACCCGGGAGGCCGCCCCCGCCGCAGGCGAAGGGGGCTGGGCAGCCACTTGGGTCAGAGCAGAGCACCCGCCCGCTCCTTCCCACCAGATCCGGGCGGAGCAGGGACACTCCACCGTGACAGGGACCTGAAGGGCTGAGGAGCACATTCTGTGGACGCAGGGGTGGCTGGAGGAAGCTGCTTCCTCTGCCTAGAGGGCACCAAGATTGCTGGGCAGGCGAGGCAAGTCCAGGGGCCAGGAGGAGTCCAGGGATCACCCAGGATTACAACCAAGAAGAGACCGTCCTTTTTCCCTCTGGGGTTCCTCCCTCCTCCCAGGTGTCCCCCATTTCTTCCCAGGCAGGTGGGGACTGACCTAGGGAAAGGGGGGCCTCTCTGCCTTTCCCCAGATTCCTGGTGGGGAGGGGGTGCTTAGAAAACTTTTCCTTGGGGCCCAGCCCCTGGTCTCTCCACCCACTGTCCCTTCCCACCAAGGTCAGAGTGGCAAAGCTCTCCTGCATGGCTAGGGAGACTGAGGCCCAGAGAACCAAAAGGAACTACACTGCAATAGTGAGGCATTTATCATGTCAACAATATTTTTTAAGTCTATTTATTTATTTTGAGAGAGGGCGGGAGAGAGAGAGAGAGCACGCAAGAGCAGGGGAGGCAGAGAGAGGAAGAGAGAGAATCCGAAGCAGGCTCTGCCCCAGCAGCACAGAGCCGGGCCCTGGGGCTCGAACCCACAAACCGTGAGAACATGACCTGAGCCGAAACCAAGAGTCGGACGCTTAATCCACTGAGCCACGCAGGCGCCCCTCAACAATTCTTTATTAAGCACTTACTGGGGAGACAGCAGAAAATGACCAAAACCACTGCCCTCATGGAGGTGACATTTTAGTGAGCGTGGAAAGTAAACATATGCTGTAATGTCAGGGGCCACAGGGCTCTGACAGAAAATCAAAGAGGGTAAGAGGTGAGAGCAATGGCACAGCAGAGGAGGTCAGGTCAGGCATGTCAGGGGAAGTGACATCTGAGCAGCGACCTGAGGGGGAGAAGGGAGCTAGCCATGTGAGGATCTGGAAGCGGAACAGCAGGTGCAAAGGCCCTGAGGTGGGAGTGGCTTGGAGTATCTGAGAGGCAAGGAAGAGGCTGGAGGGCTGGAGCAGAGGGGAGAGTGGGAGGAAGAAGATGAGGGGGTAGGAGCAGACTCATGGGACCCTAGGGACCATGGAGGAGTTTCCAGCACGCTGTGAGTGGATGGGAGCCCCTGAGGGCTGTGAACAAGGGAGAGACAGGATCTGGACACATCACACAAACGTGCACGCACACACATACACACACAGGATTCAGCCCAGCCCAGCCCAGCCCCCTGGAGCCCTAATAACCACTTATGGGGACATTTGACATTCCTTTTGGCCATACAGCATAAGAAGCACTTTCTGTGTTTGGGGAGGTTGCCGCCCTATGACAGCCTCCTTTAGAGAAGCCAAAAATGGCAGAAACTCGGTTTCCCAGAATCCTTTGCAGCACTATTCCAGTCGTGCGACCTGGGCTGGGTGGCTCAAACACAGGGACTTGGGTCATGAGCTCTACTCCTTTACCTTCTTTGAGTCTCATAGAAACAGTCGGCCCTGGGGAACCAAGACCCCCCCCCCCCGGTATATTCATCCCAGGCTCCAACCTCCCAAAGCCCGTCAGTCTCCCAGGCCTCCTCCTACCCTAGCTCAAGACCTCCTTCATGTTCTTCCCTTCTGCCCTCACCTCCTCCCTGATCTCCTGCCCCAAGCTGCCCCCTCCCACCTACTCTCTACCTGCAGCTTGCTCCTGCATAGAACTTGCCATGGCTCCCCAGTACCCTCAGGCTACATGAGTATTTGTTGACTCCGGAAGTAACAGTAGCCTTATCGGAAGTAACAGTAGCCTTATCGGTCCGTTGGAAACCACTCTACCCAGCTTATGCAGAAAAGGGCCTGACTACCAAATATTAGGTGCTTACAAAAATCATTGAAAGGGTTGAAGGAACATCTCTCCCCCCCCCTCCCAGAACCACGCTCCCTTCGGAACGCTGGACACGCTAGAAAGAGGTTAGCATGGATGTTGAGTGGCCACTCCACAGTCCCCACCCTAACCGTTAAGTCTTAGGGAGCACTCCTGTATGTCAAGTGTAACGCTAAGTGCATTATATATATTAACTCACTTAACACTCCCAACAGTAAAGCTCAGAAAAGTGAAATGACTTGCCCAGGGTCGCGCAGCCTGAGAAGGGGTGGAGCTGGGAATCAAACAGGCACAAAGCTGCCGAGAGTAGGTTCAGGCTTTGATGAAGACAATGTACAGGCCTCTCAGCAAAGTCACATTGTCATCCCAGAGTCCCTTTCCTGGGGGACCTTCGGGCCCTGGTAATTTGGACCTCCTTCCCATGCCCCCTTCATCACCCCGGCCGTCTGGCTTCAGGGCCCAAGCATTGTATGTGTTTTAACCAATTTAATTCCCTGACCGTCCTAAGAGGTGTGTGTTGCAAATTTTACAAATCAGAAAAGTGAAGCCCAGAGAGGTCGAGTTACTTGCCCAAAGTAACACAGCTGGGAAATAACAGAACCAAACTGGCCCAGGTAGTTAGTCCCTGAGTTTGTGTTTCTTATCCCTCCCCAATCCCACCTCTTCATGCCGAGGCTGCATTTGACAGAAGGTGGACACTGAGGCTGCAAAAAGGGCCAGGAGGGGGAGCCTGGGTGGCTCGGTCCGTTGAGCCTCTGACTCTTGATTTCAGCTCAGGTCATGATTCCAGGGTCGTGGGATCGAGTCCCACATTGGGCTCCATGCTGAGTGTGGGGCTTGCTTGAGATCCTCTCTCTTTTCCCTCTGTCCCTCTCCCCAACTCGTTCCCTCTGTCTCTAAAATAATTTTAAAGGGGGGGGGATGGATTTGCCCAAGGCAACAGCCAGCATACTAGAATTTCAGGATTCTAAAATTTTAGAATTTTCCTTTCACCCCTAAGCCCTGGCATTACAGAACATCCCTGCTCCCAAACCCTCCCTTTTATCTACCACCTCCTCTGTCCCCACCCCTCCCCTAGGGATGAGGCTGCCACCTCCAGGAGAGGCTCCAAGAAGCAGCACTTCACCCCCATGAGCCATCACCCCAGAATGCTCTCCTCACCCAACTCCAAAATGCCTCTCCCAATCCTGGCAGTCCATGAACCCAACGGTTCAGGGAAGACAAGACATAAATCCAAGCCAGTCCCAGAACTGAAGAACCAGAGAGTTAAGGACGTGTCCGCTCCTTCTTGTTCCCCAAGAATCCCTGCGATCCACTGGATGTCAGACCCCGCGGTGGTGGAGGTGGTGGCAGAAAGACAGGCAAACAAGATAGTCTTTCATGACTCCCCACCAGCCCTACTCCAGTCCCTCCAAATCCATCTTTATCAACAAGGCTATACATTTTCCTCTAGGGGTTGCTTTAGCTGCATCTTAGTTTCTTGCTGTTGTTTTTTTTGGTTGTTTTTACATTCTACTATTTCGAATGTGTTCTTTACTTTGAAAATGTTATATGTGGAGTGTATGGACGGTCACATTTATTAATATTTTAGTCTCTTAAATTTACCTCTGTGTTAAGGTATAACTTATATACCGCAAAGCGCCCTAATCTTAAGATCGATGAACTTTTATGTATATGTATATCTGAGTCACCAGCACCAAGATAAAGCCCTCCAAAAAGCTCTCCCATTCCCCCTCCCCATCAGAGTCCCCTCTTTTCTCCAACGGAACCACTATCCTGGCTTTTATTTTTTTTTTAAATTTTTTTTTTCAACGTTTATTTATTTTTTTTGGGACAGAGAGAGACAGAGCATGAACAGGGGAGGGGCAGAGAGAGAGGGAGACACAGAATCGGAAACAGGCTCCAGGCTCCGAGCCATCAGCCCAGAGCCTGACGCGGGGCTCGAACTCACGGACCGCGAGATCGTGACCTGGCTGAAGTCGGACGCTTAACCGACTGCGCCACCCAGGCGCCCCTATCCTGGCTTTTAAAACCCTAGTTTAGCTTTGTCTGTTAATTGAACTTCATGTAATATAAGCATATATTCTTTTATTGAGTTTCTTTTGCTCAACATTCTGTCTGTTGAGATTCATTCCTATTGTCACATGCAGCAATAGATTGTCCTTTTTTAAATGTATGTTGAGACACAGAGAGAGAGCACAAGCAGAGGAGAGGCAGAGAGAGAGGGGGACGGACGATCCAAAGTGGGCTCTGTGATGACAGCAGAGAGCCCGATGAGGGGCTTGAAGTCAAGACCAGTGAGATCATGACCTGAGCCAAAGTCAAAGCTTAACCGGCTGAGCCACCCAGGTGCCCTCGGCAATAGATTGTCCTTTAGCAAGTTTTGTTATAGAGTAGTTTGATTATTGGTCATTTGTAAATATTTTCTCATTTGTTATGATTTCTTCTTTGTCTTGTGAATGGCTTTTTAAAAAAATCTTTTTATTGGGGCACCTGGCTGGCTCGGCGAGAAGAGCACACTGCTCTTGATATTGGGATCGTAAGTTCAAGCCCCAATTGGGTGTAGAGATTTCCATATATAAATGGATTATATATATATATATATATGGATAAAAGATGAGACATCACTTAATGAAATAATGTGCTAATATGCAGCTGATGGGGCCTGGGTGGCTCAGTCAGTTAAGCATCCGACTTCAGTTCAGGTCATGATCTCGTCATTCGCGAGTTCGAGCCCCACATCGGGCTCTTTGCTGTCGGTGCAGAGCCCGCTTTGGGTCCTCTGTCCCCCCCCTCTCTGCCCCACTCGTTCACACACGCACACACGCACACACACTCTCTCTCTCTCTCTCTCTCAAAATTAAACATTTTTTTAAGTTAAAAGAAAGAAAAACTGAGCAGCCGTTAAAAAGAATAAAGGTAATCTAGGGGCGCCTGGGTGGCTCCGTCGGTTGAGCATCCAACTTCAGCTCAGGTCGTGATCTCGTGGTCTGTGAGTTCGAGCCCCGCGTCGGGCTCTGGGCTGACGGCTCCGAGCCTGGAGCCTGCTTCTGATTCTGTGTCTCCCTCTCTCTCTGCCCCTCCCCTGCTCGTGTTCTGTCTCTCTCTCTCTAAAAAATAAACATTAAAAAAAAAAAGAGAATAAAGCTGATCTATAGGTACCGCTTTGGAACAATTGCCAAATGTCTTAATCCATTCAGGATGCTACTAAACAACAGAAATGTATTGCTCATGGTCCTGGAAGCTGGAAGTCTGAGAGCAGGGTGACAGCTGGTCAGGTGAAGGTCCTCTTCTAGAACACAGACTGCTTGTATCCTCTCGTGGGAGGAAGGATGAATCCTAATATCATCACCTTTGAGGGTTAGGATTTCAACTTGTGCATCTGGAGGGAATACAGACATTCAGGCCATAGCACCAAGATATATCGGGGGGGGGTGTGTGGAATATGTATCTATTGCCACAAAAATGCCATGAAACACACCACACCAAAACGCAGTCACTTAATTTTTTTTTATGTCTATTTTTGAGAGACAAAGAGCACGAGTAGGGGAGGGGCAGAGAGAGCCCGGGACAGAGCATCCCAGGCGAAATCAGTGGTGACAACAGAGAGCCCGATGCGGGGCTCGAACTCATGAACCGTGAGATCATGACCTGAGCCAAAGTCGGAGGCTCAACCGACTGAGCCACCCAGATGCCCCAAAATGCAGTCACTTTATTTTTTTTTTAATTTTTTAATGTTTATTTATTTCTGGGAGAGAGAGAGAGAG
This sequence comes from Lynx canadensis, assembly GCF_007474595.2. Lineage (NCBI taxonomy): Eukaryota > Metazoa > Chordata > Mammalia > Carnivora > Felidae > Lynx > Lynx canadensis. Next base: position 50,461,602 of record NC_044317.1, read on the forward strand.
AGAGAGGGAGAGAGAGAGAGAGAACAAGCGGGGAAGGGCAGAGAGAGAGGGAGACACAGAATCCGAAGCAGGCTCCAGGCTCCGAGCTGTCAGCACAGAGCCCGGCGCGGGGCTCGAACCCACAAACTGCGAGATCATGACCCGAGCCGAAGTCAGATGCTTAACTCGCTGAGCCTCCCAGGTGCCTCCCGAAAGGCAGTCACTTTAAAACAGATGTGCGTTTGGCTGAGAGGTGGCTGATCTGGGCTGGGCTCAGCTGGGAAGGTCTGCCCAATACCGTTAAAAGCAAGAACAGCAGGCCCCAAATAGAGCCATTTATGCTAAGCCCCATGTCACCAAACTGGGACTGAAGACGGTTTCAGCTCTCCCGGAAATGGAATGTTAACCCGGTCAGTGAGGAGTCACCTGATCAACATTAGGAAGGTCATTCTCCTGATAGATCTCTGCCATCCCCTAAAGGAAAAAGTAACCTCGCAGTAATCAACCCACTTTTTTGCATCGTTTAAATTCCTTGTTCCTGCTCCCTTCTGCCTAAAAGGTCTTTGATTTTGAACAGCTCCTGGGAACCCCTTTCCATCTGCTGGGTTGGGACGGGTTCAAATTGATTTTTGCTCCAAAAAACTTCTAAACTTTGTAACGTGCCTCAGGTTACATGTTAGCATTGTGGGGTGTGGGCCAAAGCGGGGGCAGCCACACGAGGGAAGCCTTTCTCACACCTCTGTCGGTTGCAAACGGAAACACTCTCAGCCTCTTAAGGTCTAAGCCCAGACCTTAGGGGGACAGAGGATCCGAAGCAGGCTTTGCCCTGACAGCAGCCAGCCCAATGCGGGGCTCAAACTCACGAGCCATGAGATCATAACCTGAAGTTGGATGCTCAACCGACTGAGCCCCCCAGCAATGCCCCAACATTGGTGAACTTTTTAAATTAAAGAGAAACTGGTGAGTTTAAAAAAAAAAAAAAAAAAAAAAACATGGCTAAGAGGGAGGGGCATGTGGCTGGTTCAGTCGGTAGAACATGCAACGCTTGATCTCAGGGTTGTAAGTTCGAGCCCCAAGTTGGGCGTAGAGATTCCTTAAAAATAAAATCTTAAAAAAATAATAAAAATAAAAACTGTAGCCAAGAGGCGAAAATAGAAAAGCCCACAGCTCATGTGCCCATTTTCCTGGCACGGCAAACTGAGGCCTTCGGTGATAGGACAGAGGTTTTGTTCGGTGCCGTCTTGGCGATGATCTTGGGCAGTGGATTTCTCCTCTCTGAGCCTCAGTTTCCTCATCTTTAGATAAGGCTAGTCATGGGGTGCCTGGCTGGCTCAGTTGGTTAAGCGTTCAGGTTCCACTCAGGTCATGGTCTTGCAGTTTGTGAGTTCAAGCCCAGTGTCGGGATCCATGCTGACAACTCAGAGCCTGAAGCCTGCTTCAGATTCTGTGTTTCCCTCTCTCTCTGCCGCTCTCTTGCTCTCTCTCTCGAAACAAATAAATATTAAAAAAAAAAAAACTTTTTTTTTTTTTTTTTTTAAAGATAAGGCTCGTAACAATGCCTACGGCGGCCGTGTGCATTCAGGGGCTTTGTCACTCCTTGGCTGTGTGATCTTGGACAGGTCACTTGGCCTCTCTGTGTTTCATCTTCTTCACCTGCGGAATGGGTTAATCGTGGCACCTCCTCTGTCAGGTTGGTGTCGATTCACAGTTCATTTACAGGATTTGGCACAGGGCCCATCCTGGGCCAGAACTCAGAAACCCCAGCCCTCATGGGTTTGTGCAAAAGTGCGTGGCACAGGGCCAGCCTAAAGAAATGGCGTCTTGGTTAATAATTTCGTCTTTCAGTCTTGATCTCACTTAATCCTCACCACTATGGTCTATGGACAGCGTGATCATTCAGGTTTTATAGATGAGGAAATGGGCGCTTAGAAACATCGCTTGCCCCGGGTTACGAGGAAACAGCAAGATCAGAATTTGAACTCAGATCTACCTGGCTCCAGCTGCCTCCCCCCACCCCCCCACCCCCAGCGTGTGCGCACGCGCGCGCACACACACACACACACACACACACACACACACACTGTGTTTACCACGTGCTACTCTGTTCTAAGCCTTTTACAGGGATTACTCACTAATCCCACAACAGCCTCTGCAGACCAGGAACCTTAGGCCCAGAGACGTTAGTTCCTGGCTCGGGGGTCACACAGCCAGCAAATGATGTGCAGGTCCTGCACTGCCTCTCCGTAAGCATGTGGCAGATCCAGAGCCTGATGTCCAGTCCCCTGAGGCCAACCCGGTGAGGGGAGGAGGGGGAGAGTTTGACCCTTTCTACCCTGTTCCTTAGAAATACCTGGAGAAGTTAGGGCGTGAATTTGAGTTGTATTTTCCATTATTCAACCAACAGTTATTCGCCCAAGCGACTTCTCTGTGTTCAGCCTGTGCTGGGTGGCACTGGGGACACAATGGTGACTGAGACGCCTTGGCCCAGCAGTCCCCTCTTGGGACTACATTCGAATATTGGGGATAGACCTGTCTTCAAGACAGTGGTGACCCAGAACGGGCACGACTGAGATGTGGGAGCCCAGAAGGCTACCGGATCCAGAAAGGAACGTCTCATCCGGCCTTGGGGTCCCCAGAGGGCTTCCGGGAGGAGGGAACATCTGCACTGGGGCTCAGAGAACAAGGGAGCCGAAGGCAGGTTGGCTGAGGCTCGGAGGGAAGGTGCGGATCTGCGCTGTGGTCTGGGGCCTGGATCACGGGCCAGCAGCGCTCTCTGCTGGAAGCATCCTGTAGTGCAGGGACTGGGGTACGGCAGGAGTATGGAAAAGCCTCCAGTTGAACCGAATTCCACGATGTGAAAATCCTGTGCGCCCAGCTGTGGCCGATTTACTTTTCTAAGACCTGACTTCACTCAGTCAACTGCTCGACAAATTGCTTATTGAGCACATACTTGGCACCAGGATCTGCTCTAGTGTTGAAGATCCGATGCTGACAATACAGAGTCCCATCTATATATGACCTCATTCAACCCTCGCAGCCTTTGACTATCCCCATTTTACAGACTCAGCACGTTGGACACACACACAGAGTTTAAGTTACTTGCCCAAGGGCTTCGCAGCCAGTAGGTGCCGAAGTCAACTTTGAACACAGACCCCAAGCTTTAGCCATTACATCACCTCGCCAACCATGTGATGAGACACAGTAATAGGACATAACGTTACCTAAAATCATTTTAGGCCCTGAGGAGTTTTGCGAACCAGATCAAGCCGGAGAATGCGGGAGTGTTTTGGTGGGACAGTGTCATTTAGAAGAGGCAGTCGGGGAAGGCCTCTGGGACGAAGCGGCCTTTGAGAAGCTACCAGACGGACGGATGGGATCCGTGGGCAGAGGGGGCCGAGAGCGGCCGGCCCTGCAAGAAAGCCATCGGTCTGGGACCAAAGTTTCCAACATTCCAGCTTCTCTGAGACCCGGCTGGCCGGACTCCAGCGCGCCGGAATCATCCTCAGATTCGACGGGCCCCGCGGCCTGCGGGTTCGGCCTGCGCGGTGGTGCTGCTCCCGCAGGGCCCGGACCGCGGGGGCTCCGGTGGAGCCGGGCGGGGGGCGGGGCCGGCCTCACCTGCGGGGGCGGGGCTCCAGGCCGCCCCGCCCCCCGGAGGAGCCGCCCGCGGCCGGAGACCCGGGGCGCCGCCGGGAGCGGCGGGGCGAGCGCGGCGTGCCGGACGCGGCCGGGCGCGTAGCGGCGGAGCGGGTCCCGGAGCCGTCCGCGCTCAGGTGGGCGCCGAGGTGCCGGGCGGGGGGTCCCGGGGCCTTCGAGGATGGGGGCGGGGACGGAGGGTGAGGGCCGGGGCCCGGCGCACCCTTGGGCCCGCCGGCCTGGGGACGGGGACGGGCCTTGGGGCCCCTGGACACCCCCTGCCCCGCCCTGGGGCTCCCCCCCCAGCTCCCCGGGTCTGGAGGCCCAGCTGGGGCCGCGCCCCCTCCCCCGTGCGCAGGTAAACAGGAGCGAAGACGGGGCGGGGCCTGGGGAAGGGCGGGGGGGGGGGCCCTTGTGACGCCCGGGCGCCGGGGGGAAGCCGGGTGCGCGGGGTCGGCGGGGCCAGACGGCCAGGGGTAAGGTGTGCGGTTTGGGGGGCTGGCCATGATGGGGGCCGCCTGATGCAGGTGTGTGTGTGTGTGTGTGTGTGTGTGTGTGTGGAGAGACGGTGTGCGAAGCTCCGGTGTGGGCGCGGTGGTGTCAGGCCGTGGGTGTGGGTGAGAAAGGGCGATGGGCGGGCGGGGTCGCCCTGGGAGGGGCGCGGAGGGACCGCGTGGATGACGGGGAACGGCTTCCGAGAGATGGGAACGTGGGCGACACCTCGGACGGTGTGTCTCATGCGGGGGGGCGGGGGGCGCTGCGGGTGTGGGAGGCAGTTGCACTGTTTATAGGATTAGGTGTGAGGGTGCGGGCGGGGTGGAGGAGGGGTGGGTGATGGGGGACCCACGCGGACGTGCAGGGTGGCTGTGTGATTCTCCCCGTCGGCCGTGAGCGTGTGCGCACGGGGCTGAGCGTGCGAAAGGGAGTTTGTTGTTTGGGGGGGGCGGGTACCGAGTGCGGGAACCGGTGTGTGTCGAGGCGGCGGGCCACGTGGCGTGTGGCTGTGGTCAAGCTGGTGGGTGGCGCCAGCAAGAGCGTTCGGCTCGGCGGAAGTCCACGCGGGCAAAATGGTGGGGACGGTGGTTGGGGTCGTCAGGCTGCCTCTCCGTGAACTTGGGGGACGGTGACTTTGTCTTATGGGGCTCGTGTGGGAGGCGTGACGCTCAGTATGGCGTGGCGTGCGCGCACGTATGTACGTATAGCGAGAGACACGCGTGTCCGTAGCGATGGCTGGCGAGTGAGAGCCGACGGTGTATAAAATCCATGATTCCGCGACCCCCTGACTGTGTGTCTAAGTGCACAGGTTTGGGAGCACGTGAGTAGGTGCCCAAACCGCTGGGCTGCTTCCGACGGACCGGCCGCTTAAGTGACGTGTGCGTGAGAGGGTGTGTATCCAAGCCGCGGAACCGCCTCTGCGGGTCTCCGCCGCTGTCTGTGCCCACAGTGGGCGCCTGCTTGTGACGGCACAACGGAGTCTGAGTTCAGGGGTCGTTTGCACGTCCACGCTTGAAGCTCTGTGTGTCCGTGTGTGTGCTGCGTGGGTGTGTGAATCCCTGGCTGGCCCGGCAGGGGGTGGGGGGTGCTGGAGGCAGGAGGAAGGTGCACAGTGAATCCGGATTTTGTGTGTGTGCGCGCGCACGCGCACTGGTACCCCTGGAGGAGACGATGGGCATATAATGGAGAGTTAGCTCCTTGCAGGACCATGTGAGCGTGGGAGAGAGATGTCATGGGTAAAAGTGCACGAGAGGAGGCTGAATGTGGTTTGATGGTATTTTCACTAGTGAGGGGGCACAGAGTTTCTGTGTGTGTTGGCTTTTATTTTGTTTTATTATTAATGTTTATTTTTGAGAGAGAGAGAGAGAGAGAGAGAACACAAGCAGAGGAGGAGTAGAGAGGGAGACACAGAATCCGAAACAGGCTCCAGGCTCTGAGCTGTCAGCACAGAGCCCGACGCGGGGCTCGAACTCACGGACCACGAGGTCATGCCCTGAGCCAAAGTTGGGCGTTTAACCAACTGAGCCACGCAGGCGCCCCTGTTGGCTTTTACTTCTGAGAGGAAAATATACTTTTGTGCTGGGTTGGAGTTCCACGAGGAAAGCGTACATGTGTTATTTCTGAAAGAGTGTATGTGTGTGTGCCCGAGTTAGTATGTTGCATTAGGTTTTTTGTTTTTTTTTTTTTAATGTATTTATTTTGAGAGAGCGTGACCAGGTCGGGGCAGATAGAAACCCCAGCAGGCTCCCCACCGTCAGTGTGGGGCTCGAACTCACGAACCATGAGATCACGGCCTGAGCCGAAGTCGGACGCTCAACCGACTGAACCACCCAGGCACCCCACGTTATGTTTTTAAGAAGGGAGTGTGTGTGTGCGTGTGTGTTTCTGACAAACTAGGTACGTGTTGTGCTGTATTTGAAAAAAGAGCGTGTATTCTGTTTCCGAGAGGAGAATGTGTGTGCCGCCCTGTGTAATTAAGAAGGGAGGTTGTGCGTGTCTTGGGGTCTATTTCTGGGACGGGAGTGTGTTTGTGCGCTTGTGTGTGTGTATGAGGGCTCCAGAGGCCCCACCAGCTGTGTCACTGACTTTGTCACCCACATACAACCACATGAAGCGCCACACGTGAGACCCCCACGTGTCACCCTGTAGGCCTCGGACTCTGAGCTGTCACATGGCCAATGTGACATCCATGGGCCGTGCCTGCCACACGTGTGTCCCAACATGCCTTGGGCTGGCGGAGCCCGTCTGCCGTGGAGGCCGGAGCCCCTGTTCCCTTGGGATCTGTCGGCATCTCAGGCCCCGGGAGCTGACACATGGGCCCCCCCTTTCCTGACCCCCCAATTCCAGAGGGCTCCTCTGCTTCTGGTGCCCCAGCCCCTTGGCCCTCTCCTCCGGGCCCCACCCCACCCCCAGTGGTCTGACTGGTTCCCAACAAAAACACCCTAAGAATGAGCTCACGGAGAGGCTGCTGCCTCCACACGCCCCGCCCCACACGCCCAGCCGAGGAGGGCGCCTCCAGTCCCAGGTCACATAGCCCGGAGTGCTGGGCCAGGGTACCTGGGGCCCTTGGGGTGGAGGGGGCTGGCCAGGTGAGCTCAGGGCAGGGGAGAGGCCACAAGACCACCGTTTGCCCTCTTTTGGTTAGTTGCACACGGGGTTTGGAGTTGCCCTCAGGGCAGGGCCCTGGGCTGAGGACAGGCAAAGCTAGACTAGAACGTTTCCAGTTGCTGGAATGGGTGTGGGACAGGGAGCCGGCTGGCGTGGGGAGGGCACGGAGGCAGAGGGCTGGCTGGCTGGGGAGAGAGTCGGGAAGGGTCCTGCCGGCTGGAATGACGCCGCGGCTGACGGGCTGGCTTGCCTGGCTCCGGCAATGACGATCCGCCAATCCCTGCCGCCCCCAGGAGCGGCGATGTCCGTGCAGGTGGCGGCCCCCGGAAACGCGGCCCTGGGCCCGGAGCGCCTGAGCCCCGAGGAGCTGGTGCGCCAGACGCGGCAGGTGGTCCAGGGGCTGGAGGCCCTGCGGGCGGAGCACCGTGGCCTGGCCAGGCACCTGGCGGAGGCCCTGGCAGGACAGGGCCTGGTGGCGGGCTTGGAGCTACTGGAAGAAAAGCAGCAGGTGGTGAGCCACGCGCTGGAGGCCATCGAGCTGGGACTGGGTGAGGCCCAGGTATGAGGGGACCGGCGATCCCGCTGTGGTGCCGGGGAGGCTCGGAGCTGGGAGCAGGCCCAGGGATGAAGGGGGCAGGTGCGTGGGGTGGGGGAGGGAAGCCTGGAGCAGGGAAGGCCTAGGCTGGGTTAGGCTTAGGGGTCCCTGGGCAGCATTACCGGGTCCTTGTGTGGGACAGGGGCCCCTGAACCAGATCGTGTCCGTCTATAGAACTTGTCCTAGGGAGACTTTGGGGGTTACCTGGGCAGAATGTGAAGTGTCCCCACGCATGATTTGTGTGCCTAGGTAGAATCAGAAGGGTCCCTGGGCAGGATGTGGGTACGCCCCTGGGAGCCTCTGCGTATCCTTGGGGGTCACACGGAAGGGCCTCTGTAGAATCCGGGGGATCCTGGGTGGAATGGGGGTGCGCTGGCGCGATCGGAGGCCCCGGGGTGGACCAGGGGCTGTCGGGCAGGGTGGGGACCGGCCCCTGCTCCCCAACCCCCTACAGGTGCTGCTGGCCCTGTCCGCGCACGTGGGCTCCCTGGAGGCAGAGAAGCAGCGGCTGCGAGCGCAGGCCCGGCGGCTGGCCCAGGAGAACTCGTGGCTGCGGGAGGAGCTGGAGGAGACGCAGCGACGGCTGAGGGCCAGCGAGGAGGCCGTGGCCCAGCTGGAGGAGGAGAAGAGCCACCTCGAGTTCCTAGGGCAGCTGAGGCAGTATGACCCGCCCGCGGAGAACCAGGTGCTGCAGGGCCAGCGGGGGCCAGGGCCACCATGCGCTGCCCCCCCCCCACTGGCCCTCCTAGGTACCCCACAGACCTGCACTCTCCACGGAGCCCCCAGCGCCGTAGACCCTTCAAAGAACCCCCTTGAATTTCCACCGAACCCCGCAGCTTCCACACCCCTCTCCAGATCCTCCCTGAGCCCTCCGGAAACTTCCCGAGGCTCCTGAACGCTACCTCCCTCAAACCCTGAGATCCAGGACCCCGGTCTCTAAAACAGACTTCCCAGCCCTCCTGACTCCCCACTTTCCTGTCTTCTGCAGCGGCCTGCATCCCCGCCTCGCCGGGACAGCCTGGCCTCCCTGTTCCCCAGTGAGGAGGAAGAGAGGAAAGGTGGGTGTGGGGGAGCACGCGATGGTGGGGCACTCAGCCTCGGAGGAGGAGGGGCCGTGAGCCCCCAAGGTCTCCGGGCAGGGATGTGGGCATCGGGGCCGGGTATCGGGAGTAAGTGGCTGGGCCAGGGCGGGTGGCAGCTGGCAGGGGAGGCTGGTAGCCGTGAAGCCAGCCCTCCACCCTTGCCTCCCCCCCCCACCCCGGGTAGACCCCATGTTCACAGCCCTTGGACCAGTTAGACGCCTGCAATCCCGATCTCAGACGTCAGCCCAGCGGCCAGTGGGGCTGCGAGGCAGCTATAGTTCTGGGGGTGCATGTGTTCCCTTTCGCGGGGTGGGAGGGGTAGACTTGCAGTGACTCGACGCCCCCCACCTGCAGGTCCGGAGGCAGTGGGGGCCGCAGCCGCTCAGCAGGGGGGCTATGAGATCCCCGCCCGCCTTCGGACCCTGCACAACCTCGTGATCCAGTACGCAGGGCAGGGCCGCTACGAGGTCGCCGTGCCACTGTGCCGCCAGGCCTTAGAGGACCTCGAGCGGAGCTCAGGCCACTGCCACCCTGACGTGGCCACCATGCTCAACATCCTGGCGCTGGTGTACCGGTGAGGGCCGCCGTCGGCCGTGGACCTGTTGCTGGGGGCAGGGGAGCCAGCATGGGGCACCTGGACTGGTGGGTGGGGGCGTCGAGAGGGATCTGGGGAAGCCACTGTAACCCAGGCAAAGAGGAATCCGAGAACGTGGGTAACAGACCCCAACAGACAGGGAAGAGACGTTGGGGTGGTTGGAGGGTTGGAGGCAATCTGGGGGTAAAGGGACCCTGTGCTAGACTTGGGAGGTGCGGAGACCCAGAAGGGACCGCGGAAGGGTGGTGCCATCCCGCTTGGTTCAGCCAGGTACTACCCAGCACAGCTGACCCCCCACTCTGTCCCTGGGCCACCCCACAGGGACCAGAACAAGTACAAAGAGGCCACAGACCTTCTCCACGATGCCCTGCAGATCCGGGAGCAGACGCTGGGCCCCGAGCACCCCGCGGTGAGGAGGGGATGAGGAGTGAGGGCTGCGGGGCGTGCCTCCCACCCCTGACCTGCCTCCCCCGCTCCACAGGTGGCCGCCACCCTCAACAACCTGGCTGTGCTCTATGGGAAGCGCGGGCGTTACCGGGAGGCCGAGCCGCTGTGCCAGCGTGCCCTGGAGATCCGCGAGAAGGTATTGCCACCACCCCCTGCCCAGCACAGTCCCCTGCCCCTTCCCACTCGATCCTGATGCGCTCAAATCAGTGGCTCTTGCGTTGGAACCCTGATCCCATGATGCCCTTGCCGTCTGATATCATGAGCACCCGGTCTGAGCCTGAATTACCCCATCGCATGACTCCCTACCCTTGACCTTCGGTGAGCTCCACCTGATCTTGACTCCTGACTCTGATCCTTAGAAATCCCCTCATGTGCCCTCCAACCCGGTCCTGACCTTCCAACCCCATCGGGCGCCCCCCCCCCATGACTTTGTGACCTGATAAATGGCATTTGTGTGACTTCTACCCTCCCGCAACTCTCCCCATTGATCTTATAAACCTTAACTCCTGGCCCCCATCACGGCTGCTGGCATCACGTGGCCCACCAATCCCACTGCCCCCTAGGTCCTGGGCACCGACCACCCGGACGTGGCCAAGCAGCTCAACAACCTGGCCCTGCTCTGCCAGAACCAGGGCAAGTTCGAGGAGGTGGAACAGCACTATGCCCGAGCCCTGAGCATTTATGAGGCCCTGGGGGGGCCCCACGACCCGAACGTGGCCAAGACCAAGAACAACCTGGTGAGGGCATTGCGGGGCACAGGTACAACCTGGGGCGGACTGCCAGGGTCCCTCGGGAGGGAACCCCATTGGCTCAAGGGTGGGACAGGCTGGAGGCCAGGATCCCCCCCCCTCCTCTGCTGAGCCCCTGGAGGAGGGGTCCTCTCCGACCTGGCCTCAGCTCGAGATCGCTCAGCACAGGAAGGACATGGAAACATCAGGAAACCACACGCGTCGCTGGGGCCAAGATGTCAGTGTCCTATTTATTGAGCTCTAGCCACCCCACCCCCCTTTTTTAGTACCTTCCCCGTACCCTCCACTTCTTAAAGGGCCCTAGGAGGGAGGTGCTGTTACCGTCCCATTTTGCAAACGAGGAAATTGAGGCACAAAGAGGTGGTGTCACTAGCCCAAGGCAGAGCAGGAACCAGTCACCTGCCCTTGGTCACTAGGTGGGAGGTTGGGGGCGGACGCGTCTGGCTCCTCCTGTAACACCGGGCCCAGGGAGGTAGATCGGAGCCAAGATCACCCAGGCCCTCCCCTCCCCGCAGGCCTCGGCCTACCTGAAACAGAACAAGTACCAGCAGGCAGAAGAGCTGTACAAAGAGATCCTCAGCCGGGAAGACCTGCCTGCCCCTCTGGGTGAGCCCCCTCCCGTGCCCCCCCCCCAGGTGACTTCTCAGTGTCCCCACTGCACTGTCCCCCATCTGTTCTTAGGAGCCCCCCCCACAGGCACGGCTGGGGACACAGAACAGCAGGTGAGGATGGGTTTCGCTTCCGCCACAGGGGTGGGGCCTGGCTGAGAAGCGGGGACTGACCCCTTCCCCGGTGTCCTCCCCAGCCCCTGCGTCGGAGCAGCTCATTCTCCAAGTTCCGCGAGTCCCTCCGGCGTGGAAGCGAGAAGTTGGTCTCCCGTCTCCGAGGCGAGGGGGTGGCTGGGGCAGCAGGGTGAGTGGTCCACTGGGTCAGCACAGAGCCCGACGGCTGCAGCCTCTGCAACCCACCCCACCCCGTCCTGCTCGAGAACCGTCTATGGTTCCCATCTGCTCTGGGACACGAACAGTCCGATCAGGTGCTGGGACAGTCTTCCCCAGAGCAGGAGCCGGACCCTCCGGGACTCCCCCTCTTCTTACAGAATGAAGAGAGCCATGTCGCTCAATATGCTGAACGTGGATGGTCCAAAGGCTGCAGGGACCCAGGTGAGGGGGGCACTCGGGTCAAGGATGGAGTAGGGGGCCACGCTGGGAGACCCAGAGGCAAGGCTGGGTCCGGTCAGGCTAGAGTGGGGACAGAGACAGGGATGGACCGGCTAGTGAGCACGCTGGGGGGCGGCCCTCACGGCGACTGGAGCCCGGCCTCGTCCTGCCCCCGCGCCTGTCCGCAGTTCGCCAACCAGCACCTGAGCGAGGCTGCTCGGACCCTCAGCGCCAGCACCCAGGACCTGGGCCCCCGCTGAAGTTGACAGGACCACACGGCTCCAGCTTCTCAGGAAGAGTGGGGAAGGGGTGGAGGTTGGCCTTTCAGCTCCCGGATGACCTCTCCCCTGGGGGGGCCCCCGGGGTATCGGGCTTCACTGTGCCCCACTCTCCTCCTGCGATTAAAGGCTGTAGATTCGGAAGCCAGGAACATCTGCCTGCGGCTTCGTGCAAGGACCCGGGGCGACTTCCGGGCTGCTGGGACCCAGGGCCAGGTAGGACTCTGGAGTCCCCGCCCTGAGCTACAGCTGCTGAGCAATCTGCTCTATCCTCCGCAGCGTCTCCTCCGATTCCAGCTGCTCCAGGCTGAGCAGGGACAGGCCCAGCTGGTCCTCCTGGAGGGGACGGAGCGATCAGGTCAGGGGCAGGCGGTGTAGCGCTTCCCCACGGGACTCAGGGATCCAAGACTTGAGCACCAGTAGTGACAGGAAGTGGCCTGCATCGGGCCTACTGGGGCTTTAGAAACACCCGTCCGATGGGGAACATACCATCCCTGGCAGGCCAAAACAGGCCTGAGGGAGGGAGAGGGGAGCCGGCCAGACTCCCACACCCCTGCCCGATCACTACAGACGCCCCACGGGGCCCCCATTCCAAAGGCCTCTCTGCGGGGGGCAGGCTCGGGTTGAGAAAGGCAAGGGACCTTCCTGGACGAGGGGCTTAGCCACGTCCAGCTCACCCGGTGGAAGGGCTGAGCCATCTGCCTCAGGAAGTACTTGGCGACCTGGACCCCCTCATCCACCGTCAGGTTGAGGTTGGCGTCAGTGAGGTGCTCCTGGATCCAGCGGGGAAGCTTCCCGCGCTTGTCTGCCCGGGCGAACCGCTTTCGGCAGGCAGGCAAGGGAGAGAGGATAGACATCAGGACCCTGGGGGTGTGGGGGGGGAGCCCAGGCCTCCCTCACCCTCTGGAAAAGGGGGGAGCACCCTGGCAGCCAGAGGCCCCTGAACCCCCACCTTGTCGGCAAAGACCATGAGGCCATAGTCCGTCTTGCCCCTGATGGCCCGACCCACACACTGGGCTGCGTGGCGCATGGCATCGAAGGTGAGAAAGTCGTTCTCTCGGATCTGGAACTGGTCCCGCAGGTACTCCAGCCGCGCCTGCCGGTGAGAAGGTGGCAGAGCGGTCCCTCCGGCCCCCTCCACCCGGCACCCATTCCAGGGGATGGCCCGAGGGGCCCTAACATCCTAGCGCCCCCCGGGGGCTGCTCACCTTGAGAATGCGGCTCTGGGTGTAGACGTAGGGAACACCAAACATGATGACGGCCCTCCCGTAGTGGTGCACTGGGGGGCGAGCACAGGAGGGGCACGGGGTTACCGGGGTGGCCTGACCTCGCGTGGGCCAGGAGGTTGTGCTGTCTCAATGGGAAGAGCGCGGCTACGCTCCGAGGGCCCCACCGGGTACTCGGGACTCAGGAAGGGGAGATCCCGGTGTGTGCCCAGGTGAGGGGGGAGGGTGCCGTCGCCTGGGGGACCAGAAACAGCCAGAGCTCCACGCAGACACGGGGGGGGGGGGGCGGTGAGGAGAGCTAGTCCACTCACCAAAGTCAATTCCCTCGGACACTTTGCCTCGGGCCACTGACAGCAGGATGGCTCCGCGGCCGTTCTCGCAGGCCTGGGGAGGGGAGGCCGAGACAGGAGCTGCGTGCCCTCAGAGCCGCCTCCTTCAGGCCCTCTGCACGCAGTCTCCTGGCATCCCCCACGCCCCTACCCACCTCCTGGTACTTCTCCAGGGCGACACTGGTCTCGGCCCCATCTTGTGTCTCGATGAAGAGCAGCTTGTTCCTCTGGATGTTTTCGAGAATGCCCTAGGGAAGGACACCAGGCAGGCCGGGCTGCGGGTGGGCCGGAAGTGGACTAAGGGCACAGGCACCCTGGCTAAACCCAGCTCTGCCCCAGCTCCTGTGCGCCAGCCTTGCGCCTTCCTTCAGCCTTCCTTGTGGGAAGCTCTGTGATCTGCGGCGGGTGGGGGGGCAACCCCCGCACGCCATCCTTCGGACAAGTGGGGCAGCCATATGGTCCGAGGTGGCCCACTGGGACACTCCGGCCCCCGGCTGGTGGTTAGTAGAGAGGCTGATGTAGGTCAGGCAGAGCCAAACAGAGGCTGCCCGGGGATTTCCTGTGACACTGCGTTTAACTGGGTGAGATCAAGGACGGACACGGGGACAGACCAGAGGGTCCAGAAACGCACCCCACACAGGTCATCCGTACCTGTGTCCGTCTCCAGTGGGGAGAGTGCTTTCCAGTTCTCCACACGGAGAAAAAAGAACCTGGGCCCTGACCTTACCCCCTACACAAGGACGAATCTGAGGTAACTCACAGACCCAGATGTGAAAGCCAGAACTACAAGGCTTCTAGAAGACACACACACGAGACCACCTTCGTGACCCTGGGCCAGGCAAAGTCTTCTTAAGGAGGACACCACTCAGGATGTGGATTCAGGTGGCCGGAAGCCACCTTCCCCACCGTGTGGGAAGCGCCCACGTGAGGACAAGACGAAGGTCTTGGCCGAGAGGAAGAGGCCCCCCCACCCCCCCCACCCCCCCCCCGCTCTGTTCCTGGGTGCTTGGATCAGCCACGTTCTCTCATCTCGCCCTCAGGAAGTGCCCGCTTTCCCCCCCGAGAGCTGGGCCACGGTGCACCAGGAGAGAGGTCACAGCAGCCACCCAGTGCCCAGCTGTGCTGAGCCCCTTTTCCAGAAGGCCCATGACCTCACCCACACACTGCCTAGCAGGGGCTCAAGTTTTTAACCTGGGGGGGGGGGGGGAGAGGCACGTGCAAGGGTACACACTGTGTATTCTTTGAACTGTTCGCTGTGTTCCACACGCTGTCCCGTCACCTGTGGTGCCCGTCGCCACTCAGAACGCAAGACAAAGGAAACCAACACGCTGAGGGGAGAGGGGACTTCCGGGGAGGGGCGGCTGGGCGTACCTGCTCGTACCAGGAGGCCACGGTGCTCTCCATGTACTGGTAGCTGGTGAAGAAGGCCACGATGCCGTCGGGGACCACGGCGGACATCTCCAGCAGGAGGTTCCCGTAGTTCCGGATCACCGCTGGGAGGGGTCGGAGGGCGGCCTCGGTCCTCCTCCCCACTCCCTGTCAGAGCGCTTCTAATGCCCTGGTTTTGGCTTTTTGGTTTTTTTTTTAAAGTAGGCTCCACTTGAACTCACGACCCTGAGCTCAAGACCTGAGCTGAGACTGAGCTACTCAGGCGCCCCTCTAATGCCCTATCTTCAACTCGGGGTCCCCAGAAACCCCACTGAGGCCAGCTGCAGGGCTGTTCACACACGCTCCACTTCTCTTTCCAGCCCCGTGGGCGGACCCCTCAGGTTAGGTGTGGCCACGTGACTCGTCTTGACCAATGAAATGAGTGGCCGGGAGTCACTTCTGGGGGCCGAACGCCTTTAGGAGGCACAGCACGATCACCAGGATCCCTCCCGTCACATCTCCCCACCGCCATGATGTGTCCAACAGTGAAGGTGCCCAGAGGGAGGGGACACCTGGGGAGGCCCCCCTCCCCCCGCCCAACCCACAATGGCACACACCACGAGCAAGAAGCAAGAAGCACCCTCCGTGTTAAGCCACTCTGATTCGGGGCTATTTGTTACTGCGGCATGACTCAGCCCATTGATACACCTCCCCTCTCGCAATCCATGCACCCAGCCCCACGAGCAACATACCAATATCTTCCCGGGTCTCAAATTTGGAGCTGATGGCCACCTGGTCATTGCCCCGACCGATGATCTGGAGAGAGCGAGAGCCATCACGGTAAGCAACCGGCAGTCACCACTCTAATGCATTAGCTGCCAGCGTTTTATAGACACAATGTCACTGGACGAACCCTCAGCTACACTGTTATCTGCCCGACACAGATGAATGACCTAAGGCTCTGAGAAGGTGAGTTGCCTGCCCAAGGTCACACGGCAAATAAACGGCAGAGGCAGGACTGAACACGTCTGTCCATGTCGCTAACCAGCAAGTATGTTCTACCGGCCCCAGCCTCGAGGTCAGGCGGCTCCAGGAGAACGTGTCACCCCGACCTCGACAGCCACCAGCCCCTGGCGCGTCCCTCCCGGGGCACCTCCACAAAACCGCAACGCAGTACGTGGTCACCACCGGTCCACGACCCCCAAGGGCAATTCCAAGAGCCAAAAAACTCCACAAACTCCAGCTATTTGAATTTGGCACAAACACATACGACAGCAGAATCTGCTCCGACCGGAGTCTGTTCAGAGTCCCGGCTTGCCTCCCTTTGACGTCTTAAAACCTCTTCCTCCTAAAACACGACTCGCACTGGAGGGAGCTGCCCAGACCGCGCTGGCCATGTTGACATACCACACGGCACGTGCTTTGTTTTTAAAGTCTGGAAAAGTCTCAATTCTAAATTTTTTTTTTAATGTTTATTTTTGAGAGCGAGCGAGCGCGCGGTAGCGGGGGAGGGGTAGAAAGCCGGAGACACAGAATCCGAAGCAGGCTCCAGGCTCTGAGCTGTCAACACAGAGCCCGATGCGGGGCTCGAACTCACAAGCAGTGAGATCATGACCTGAGCCGAAGTCAGACAACCAACTGAGCCACCCAGGTGCCCCAGGAAAAGTCTCAATTCTAACATACACCTGGCCAGGGCACCTGGGTGGCTCAGTTGGTTAAGCGTCTGACTCTTGATCTCAGCTCAGGTCATGATCTCACGGTTCGGGAGTTCAAGCCCCACGCTGGGCTCTGTGCTGGCAGTGTAGAGCCTGCTTGAGATTCCCTCTCTCCCCCTCTCTGCTCCCCCCCTGCTCGCGCGCTCTCTCTCACAAAATAAGCTTTAAAAAAATAAAATACGTCTGGCCCAAGGGATTCAGATAAAGGACGGAGGGCCCATGTTTTGATACCTGTTTATAAAGGAAACTGAGGCAAAGCAGAAAGGTCACTCGCCAACGTTACGGCCCGACGACGAACCAGGCAAAGCCACGTTAACCGAGATGTTGACTGAGTGCCTACTGGCAGGCCCTGGGCTGCAGAAGCGTTTTATGCCCCTTATCTCACTATCCCCTCAAGCTGCCTGGGACATCAGAGAGGATGCATTCCCATTTTACAGATTAGAAACTGAGGCTTGGAAAGTCCTTCCTACCGGGAGAAGTGACATCAACCCCAGGTCTGTCTCTGAATGCAGAGTCTGTGCCCTCAGCTGTAAAACTCTCCCGCCTGAGCAACAGCGCAGAGGGAGGAAAGGCGGCCCCCGTTCCCATCTCCCCTGCCCCAGCACCCACCCTCTCCCACGCACCATCGGGCAGAGGCACACCCGGGCCAGCGTCATGGTGAAGGTTGCCATGGTGACAGGATGGAAGTCCAGAATCTTGGGGTAGATGTCCAGTGGGGACAGCGTCTGTAGCAGAGACAGCAGGCGGGACCTCAGCAGGACTGGGCCAGGAACCCCACAGTGGGGGGCGGGGGACTGGGGGCAGAAAAGGGTCCTCACCCCAGATGTGATGATGACGGACTGGAAGCGCTCGAACACGGGTTTGATGGCCAGGGAAGCGTCCATGCAGCTGCAGGGAGCAGAAGAGGGTGTCGAGGGCCACGCTGGGGCCCCTGTGGTCCGTTCACACCCCCCGCTGGGGTGGGGTCTCACCTGAAGTGCAGGATGGGGTTGGCAATGGTGGGGGTCCTGTCATCAAAGGGCTCGATGATGATGGTGAAACCTACGAGCCAGGGAGATTCCAGGTCACCAGTCGGAGCCACGCCCACCCGGCCACACCCTCCTCCATTAGTGCCCTGGAC
This sequence comes from Lynx canadensis, assembly GCF_007474595.2. Classification (NCBI taxonomy): domain Eukaryota; kingdom Metazoa; phylum Chordata; class Mammalia; order Carnivora; family Felidae; genus Lynx; species Lynx canadensis. The sequence goes on from NC_044317.1 coordinate 50,478,983, forward strand.
CACCAACCCTTTGCCCCAGCTTCAGACCCAGGCATCCAGAGTCCAACATACGCCCCAACCTGTCCGCTTCTCCCAGAGCCGACAGCCACTCAGCATCACGAACAGAGAGCACCAAAGGTTGACTCCTGACTCTCCCAGAGCCACGAGAACCCACCCTGCCACTCCAGCCAAAGCCTAGAGCCTTTCCCCTAGATCTATCCAACCCATCAAGCTGGTCAGCTCTGCCTCCAAAGCCCATCTGCAACCTGACCACTCCTCCAACCCCCTTCCCAAGACCATCACCTCTGGCCTGGACCACTGCAGTCACCACCTCACTGGGCTTCCAGCTCCCACCCCCACTCCCTTCCCAGCAGCCAGAGAGACCCTGTGAAATCCTAAGTCAGGTCATATCCCTGCCCTGCTCAGAAGCCCGGTATAGCTCCCCACACCCCTCTCAAGGTGCAAAATCATCTAGGACCCTGCCACGCTGACTCCATTTCCTCACTCACAGGCCTCCTGCCTAACTTTCAAAAACCACCGGGCTCACTCCACCCCGGGGCCTTTGCACTTGCTGGACCCACAGTCCGAAAAGATTCCCAAGGCAGCTGGTTCCATTTGGTCATTTGGGACTCAGCTTAAATGTCCACGCCTCAGGCCTCCCCTGGCCACCCCAGCCACCGCAGGCATGCTCCAACACGGCAATGTTTTTGTTTCGCATGAAAACGATCCCTTTTTAGAATTATCTTTCTTATCGGAGTCTTTGCTACCTGTCTTCCTTTCTACAATATAAGTTCCAGGAGATCAGAAATGAGGTCCCTCTTGATTCCTGTCACTTCCCCAGTGCGGGGCCTGGCCTGTTTGTTGAAAAAAAAAAAAAAACAGGTGAATGGGGTCGTCTGGGTGTCTCAGTTAGTTGAGCCACTGACCCTTGGTTTCGGTTCAGGTCATGATCTCACAGTTTGGGGGTTTGTGCCCCGTGTAGGGCTTTGCACCAGCAGTGCGGAGCCTGCTTGGGATTCTCGCTCCCTCTTTCCCTGCTTCTCTCCTGTGTGTGCATGCACACACACTAAGACAAGCATCAAAAAAAAAAAAAAAAAAAATAGGTGAATGAATGAACTCACATACTCAATTTCACCCAATTTAAAAAAAAAAAAAAATCAAGTTCTCTACGCCCAGCTCTGTACTGGGGACACAGTGGGAACCAAGACAGCTCTGGCCCTGCCCTCTCAGGGCTCGCAGCCTAATGATGGGGACACAGTCCTCTCCCCAGTGAGCGACCAGGTGACCAGACAGGGTTGGGACGGGGGAGCCAAGAGGAGGGGAGCCTGACGCAGCCTGGGGTCAGGAAGGGCTTCCTCGAACAGGGGCCATCTTTAACCAGCTAAACTGAAGGATGAGTAGGAGGTAGCTGGGGGCTGAGGAGTATCGGGCAAGATGTTCCAGGTCAAAGAACGGGAGGCACTAGTGGATGGGAAGAGACGAGAAAGCCAGCCCCGGAAGAAGGTGGGCTGGGGCAGGAGAGAGGGATACAGAAGGAAGCTTGTAGTGGGACTTGCTACTGATGTGTGCCGGGGTGGGGGGACAGACTCTCCATCCTGCTGCAGGGTGTCAGGAAGTCTGACCTGGTTTCCGGGACAGAGCAGTAATCCCTGGGGATCAGACTGAGCCCTTGGCCAGCTTAACACGTGCTGACCAGTAAAGCCTCGGGAACGGGAACAACATCCCCTCTCCCTGGCAAGCTGGAAACCTGAGCCATGCACTCAGCTCCTTGCTCCCCACCCCCCCCGCCTCTCTGCCCCCCCCCCAACCCCAGACACCAGGTCCCACATCTCTCTCCAGCCCCTCCCGTCCTCCCATCCTTCCCCAGGCCCCTACCCCTCCCTTGCTCAGAACCTGCCATGGCTCCCTACTTCCCGGGCCTGGCAGAGGTAGGAGAAGACGAGCTTACCTTTGGCGTAGGTGCTGACGAGGGTGGCGAAGTTAGCGAGGAGGGTGAGGGGAGAGAAGTCGGCGAGGTCGGCGATCTCCAGGGTGTGCAGCAGGGAGCGGAGGCGTTCGGCACAGAATCTGGTGCAAAGGCCGGACGGGGTCAGGGTGGCGGCAGAGAGCCAACAGGACCAGCGACCTCCTCCACCCTCGCCAGCACTCGGTCACACATCGGTCTTCCCGGGTGAGCGGGTGCTCCGTGAGGGCAGAGACCGGGGCTGTTTCAGTCACCCCCGTGTCCCCACACCGTACAAATGCCCATCACGCAGAGCCACAGCTGTAGGACAGCGCACACGGAGAAGTCACACGTCATACGTCCAGAGTCCCGCGGTCATACGTCACACACGGCCACACCACCCCGTGCAGGCTCTTGGTCAAAAGAGGAGACCCACGAGCACACCCAGAATCCCAGTCACAGCCCGAATCCCGCACGGCTGCATGCAGCTCACACCCACGACCTGTCACACTGTGTCGGTCACACCTGGCCACCGTGGTGGCACATCCAAGCATCGGAGCCCCGCGTACTCAGAGGACAATCTCACATATGCCGTGTCGCCAGCCCTCACACACAAGACCACCCAGTCACCTGACCGATGGTCAGGCTTGAGGCTGTCGCCCCTCAAGGGCAGGTCATGGAGCGGGAACGCCTGGTTTCAGAGCCCGGTGGATGCTCAGAGCTTTAGAACCTGCCTCCGAATGCCACCGCTTCAAGTCTGTCATCTGTACGTCCCCACCCCGGCTGGATCAGGCGCCCCCTTTGAGCTCTCCCATCCCAGCCATGCTCACCCTGGTCATCCTGGTCTGGGGACAGACAGAGCCACCCCAAGGGCCGCCCCAGCCCCTTAGAGGCAGGGCAGTGAGTGGCTTTGGAGCCCTAAGGACCGGGCTTCGCACAACTGGCCCACAAAGTGCCGGGTGACCCTGGGCAGTGGCTTCCCCTCTCTAGGCCACACCGTCCTCCTCTGCGGCACAGGAGCGCCCTCCTGAGCTCCCACAAGATGCAGAGCGTGAAGCGCTTAGCTCATCACCAGTGCTCAAGACAGGGCAAGTAAGTTACTTCTGTCAGTGCTTTCTCGTTTCACCACCACAGAAACCCGGGAGTGAACGTGACGGCCCTCCTACCCATTGGAACAAAAGAGGAAACTGAGGTTCAGAGAAGACCAATGACTTATGCAAAACAGCCCAAGGAAAGTACAGGAGGCCCCACCCCTCTCCCAGGTCCATCCTCCGCTTGTTCCGTGCCAGGGATCATCCCCGCCAGACTGCCTGGCTGGGGGGGGGGTGGGGGGGGTGGGTGTTCCTGGTCCCTGCCGTCAGGCTTCTTGGGGACAAAGAGAAGCACTGGTAGGAGGTGACAGGGGTCCAGGGGACCTACAGCATTTCCCCCCAGCTCCCACCCTGCTGGAGCTTGTCAGGAGCCCCCTCCGGGGCCATCCCTCCCCTGCCACCGTGGCCTCAGGCGGAAATACCTGAGCCGGAAGAGGGTCCAGGACCCCTGTCGGACCTCCTGCCCTGCCCGCCTCTGTCAGTCGCGCCTCCATCAAGCTCTGTGGTTAAGCCACGCGTTGCCTGCCGGTTTCCCGCCCGACACACACAGGGACACGGGGCCAGCTCCGACCTCCCCGGGGATCTGCCCGGTCTGCCGAGTCAGTGCACACGCTCGCTCTGCGCCCGTCACTCACTCCTGACACCGGCCACGCGGCGACCCCGGGCACAGAGGACGGGCACAGAGGACGGGGCTCGGGGAGGCCCCGAACCCCCGCGGGGACCGGTCGCCCCCAGCCGTGGGGGGCCGCACCTGAGGGGCTTGCGCTGGATGCACACACGCTGGGCCAGGCCGCTCAGGAAGGCGGGGGGGGCTCTCCTGCACCACGTGCTGTACCCGCAGCCGCCACTTGACGTACTCCAGCAGCCGCCGGAGGAAGCCCAGGAAGTGCTCGGCCGTGCGGATGGAGCCGGGAACCGCCTCTGCGGGGAGACGCAATCAGCCGCCACCACGGGGAGAGCGGGACCGGGGGCAGGTGGCAGCAGGGAGCGGCAGCTCACCCTGGAGCACCTCGTCGGGAAGCACGGGGTTGGCCAGGTGGGCGTCGGTCTCCCGGGCGGCACTGGCCTCGCGCAGCCCCTCCACCAGGCGGCGGTACTCCTCCCGCAGACGCTGCTCATCGGTCTCCTTGATCCTGGGCGGGGGGAGGGGGGATAGGGTGTGGGAAGAGTGGGGGACGTCTGGGGGGTGGGGTGGGGCACTGGGATAGGCCCGGTGTCCCCGGGAGTAGGTCGGGCAGAAAGCGGGGGCCCGGGAGAAGCTGGGAACCAGACGGCAGGGCGCAGGGTGGGCGTTCAGGTCCAGCAGCCGCCCGAGGCCCCCACCTGAGCACCGTCTTCTGCAAGGTCTCCAGGTTGCCCTGGCACCGGTCGAGGGTCCGGCGGGTGATGTTGACGCTCATGGAGTCGATGCAGACGTTGTCTAGAGAGGAGACGGGGGAGAGCCGGGCTCAGGCGGGCAGCCAGAGGGGCTGAGTCTCTCCTCTCCTCTGCCTCCCGCCTCACCGATGTTGTGGGCCTCGTCGAAGACCACGACAGCTTTCCGGGCCAGCTCCTTGGAGACCAGCTCCGCGATCTTGGGGTCCAAGAGGTAGTGGTAGCTGTAAACCACCACGTTGGCATGCAAGATCTAGGGGCCAAGGAGGGCATGGTTACCCCGGCCCTGCCCCCCCTACCCCTCCCCCACCCGGCACCCGCCTCCCTCACGGGCTCGTAGACTCAAGGCCAGGTCTTGCCAGGCCAGACCTGGGCAAGGTACAAACACGAGCTGATGGATAGACAGACCGACAAACAGGCAGGCAGGCCGTAACGCACACCCCCGCCCCTCTGCCCAGCCCCCCAGCCTTCTCACCGAATAGCGGGCAAGGAAGTAGGGGCACCAGCCCTGGCGCCGCCCCAGGGCCTTCAGGTCATCCAGGTTGTAGATGCCAGCAGGGAGGGGCACCTGGCGCCCATGGACGTCAAACTCCTGGGGGGGGGGGAGCGGGGGTCAGGGAGGTCGGCTGTCGCAGCCGGCTTACCCTCCTGCCCTCCCTCCCTCAGCCCATTCGGCGGGCACCTCGTAGAAGCGGCAGTGGGGCAGGCTGGGGTCCTGCTGGTACTGTGCGCGCACGTAGGAGGCCGTGAGGCTGTGGCATTTCCCGTCGACGTCTTTCCCAAAGCGCAGTGGCATCACCTGGCGGCCGGGGGGCATCTTAGCACCGAGAAGCTCAAGCATTCCTCGACCCTGGGGCTCTACACCTACCAGCTAGGTGGGATGGGGGCTGTCCTGGCCGTCTGGGGTGAGAATCGGGAATTGTGGGGAAACTTGAACCTCAATTTGTTTCGTTATTAAACAGTTAAGACGCTTGCGAACTTAACCGAGGAGGTATCAGAGGAGAGCAACTGCTAGACTCCTACACTGATCTTGGGATTGTGAGTTCGAGCCCAGTGCTGGGTATAGAAATTACTTAAAACATAAAATCTTGGGGCACCGGGGTGGCTCAGTCGGTTAAGCATCCCGACTTCAGCTGAGGTCATGATCTCACAGTTCATGAGTTCGAGCCCCACACTGAGCTCTGCTCTGTCAGTGTGGAGTCTGCCTGGGATTCTCTTTCCCTCTCTCTCTGCCCCTCCCCTACTTGTACATTCGTGTGCACTCTCTCTCTCTCTCTCACCAATAAACTTAAAAACAGTAACAGTGATAAAATAAAATCTTTAGGGGCACCTGGATGGCTCAGTTGGGCAAGCGTCCGGCTCTTGATCTTGGCTCAGGTCATGATCTCACGATTCGTGAGATGGGAGCCCCACGTTGGGCTCTGTGCTGGCAGACCTCAGAGCCTGCTTGGGATTCTCTCTCCCTCTCTCTCTCTCTGCCCCTCCCCCATTCACACACTTGCATGCGCTCTCTCTCAAAATAAATAAACTTAAAAAAAAAAATCTTGGGGCGCCTGGGTGGCGCAGTCGGTTAAGCGTCCGACTTCAGCCAGGTCACGATCTCGCGGTCCGGGAGTTCGAGCCCCGCGTCAGGCTCTGGGCTGATGGCTCAGAGCCTGGAGCCTGTTTCCGATTCTGTGTCTCCCTCTCTCTCTGCTCCTCCCCCGTTCCCCGTTCATGCTCTGTCTCTCTCTGTCCCAAAAAAATAAATAAATAAACGTTGAAAAAAAAAAAAAATCTTTAGGGGCGCCTGGGTGGCTCAGTCAGTTGAGCGACCGACTTGGGCTCGGGTCATGATCTCACAGTTTGTGAGTTCGAGCCCTGCGTAGGGCTCTGTGCTGACAGCTCAGAGCCTGGAGCCTGCTTCGGATTCTGTGTCTCCCTCTCTCTCTGCCCCTCCCCTGTTCATGCTCTGTCTCTGTCTCAGAAATAAATAAACATTAAAAAAAAAAAATCTTTATATATAAAAAAAAAAAGAACAGATTGGTGGTTGCCAGGGAAGGGGAGTGAGAAACGGGTGAAGGGGATGAAAAACAGCAAACTTCCAGTTTTGAAATAATTGAGTTCTAGGGATGTAACATACAGCACGGAGACTATAGTTCATAATACCGTACTGCATTATTGCAAGTTCTAAGGGAGATCTGAAAAGTTCTCGTTACGAGACAAAAAAAATTTTTTGGAATTCTATAAAGTGATACATATAACTAGACTTAACCATGGCGATCATTTTGCACACTATACAAGTACCAAATCTTTACGCTGCTCACCTGAAACTAACATTGTATGTCAATGACACCTCAATTTTTTAAAAAAATCAAGCTTTGAAGAATCTTTAGCGCGTGGGTTAAGGGTAACGGCTTTATCTTTACAAATACTAAAATACCCAGAACCTTGGCAAATCTAAGAATCAGAGGAGGTCTGATGGCCTTGAGAACTGGCCTTGCCTAGCCTCTGAGCCTCTGTGGGTGGCACCAGCACAGCCCCCCGGGCTGTGTTTTCCCACAACAAAACCTGTTCCTTCACCAAAGGGAAGCGTCTGAGGCTGCTGACCCTCCCCCCACCCTTCCCATTTCATCAGTTGTCAAGGCTGGAGCTACTTTTCTTTTTTATTAAAAAAAATTTTTTTAACGTTTTTATTTATTTTTGAGACAGAGAGAGAGAGAGCATGAATGGGGGAGGGTCAGAGAGAGGGAGACACAGAATCCAAAGCAGGCTCCAGGCTCTGAGCCATCAGCCCAGAGCCCCGACGCGGGGCTTGAACCCACGAACTGCGAGATCATGACCTGAGCTGAAGTCAGACGCTTAGCTGACTGAGCCACCCAGGCGCCCCAAGGCTGGAGCTACTTCTAATGATCACCCACCTCATCTATCATGTCTCGTGTTCTCACAAATAATGTCATGAGGGGTGCCTGGGTGGCTCAGTCGGCTAAGCGTCCGACTTCGGCTCAGGTCATGATCTCACAGTTCGTGAGTTCGAGCCCCGTGTCAGGCTCTGTGCTGACAGCTCAGAGCCTGGAGCCTGCTTCAGATTCTGTGTCTCCCTCTCTCTCTGACCCTCCCCCATTCATGCTCTGTCTCTGTCTCAAAAATAAATAAACATTAAAAAAAATTAAAAAAAAAATAATAGTGTCATGATATATATTCCACGCGTTTACCACACGTAAAGTGCTTAGAACACTGCTTGGCCGTGAGCCTCGATGGTTTTGTAACGTAACTTAACAATAAGTAATATTCTACGTGTCACAGATTATTATATAAATAGCACGGTCACTTGTCATGTTTTAGATTTTTGCACATGCTAAGGGCTACACGTACATTACCTCGCTCGGTCAGTTACTTATTTATGTATAACATTTATTCATTTTTCAGAGACACAGTGCCAGCAGGGGAGGGGCAGAGAGGGAAGACACAGAATCTGACACAGACTCCAGGCTCTGAGCTGTCAGCACAGAGCCCGACGCGGGGCTCAAACCCACGAACTGTGAGATCATAACCTGAGTTTAACCGACTGAACCACCCAGGCACCCCTTAATCTTTTTTTTTTTAAGTATTGAGATACAATGGACATACAACACTAGGTTAGTTTCAGGCTGTACAATGTAAGGACTCGATGCCTGTATATACTGCAAAATGACCACCACAGTAAGTCAGCTAATATCTGTCACCACATAGTTACAATTCTTCTCCTTTTTTTTTTTTTTAAAGGAAGCTCTATGCCCAATGCGGGGCTTGAAACTTACGACCCCGGAGATCAAGAGTCGCATGCTCCGCTGAGCGACCCAGCCAGGCACCCCACAATTTTTTCTTACGATGAGAATTTTTAAGATCTACTCTCTCGGCAACCTTCAAATATATGATACAGTATTATTTACTGTAGTCAACGTGCTATACATTACAACCCCGTGACCTATGTGTTTTATTTTTATTTTTTTAAATTTTTTTTCAACGTTTTTTATTTATTTTTGGGACAGAGAGAGACAGAGCATGAACGGGGGAGGGGCAGAGAGAGAGGGAGACACAGAATCGGAAACAGTCTCCAGGCTCCGAGCCATCAGCCCAGAGCCTGACGCGGGGCTCGAATTCACGGACCGTGAGATCGTGACCTGGCTGAAGTCGGACGCTTAACCAACTGCGCCACCCAGGCGCCCCAGTGACCTATGTGTTTTATAACTGGAAGTTTGTACATTCTGACCCCCTTCGCCCATTTCACCCACCCCCCTACCCCCTTGCCCAATCTTATCAACAGCTATATGAAGCAGGTAACTAATTACCCCCATTTTACAGAAAGGGAGACTGAAGTCTGACTATAGAAACCACCTATCCGAGAATACAGGACTATTAAGTTTCAGAGCCAGGAAACCAGGCCTGCTGGATTCCAGGAAGTGCCTTTTTTAACCTCTCTCAGGCTAGGGAGGATGTGTGTTTGGGCCGTGAATGAGGACTCAGAATTTGACGAGTGAGGAGGGAATTCTGCGTGTGGTCCCTGCCTATCACCCTGAGAGGTATGGTCAAGGGATCTAGGATTCCTGGTTGGATGGCGGTCTAACCCTGAGGCGTGGGGAAAGGGGAGAAAAGGGCACTCACCTCGGGATGAATGCACAGGTTCTTCCGGGAGCTCAGAGCCAGCCCCAAAAACGGCAGCTTCTCACCCTCCTGCTTCTCATAGAAATGGAGCAACTTTCGAAGCTCTTCGATCACCTGTTCCCGTGAAGGAGGGAGGGAGGACTCCAGCACAAGTCCCTGCCCAGCCTGGCCCCGCCCCTCCCCCAGCTTCTCAAACGGGACACCCCCCCAGCTACAGGAGCAACCACCAGAGGGACCAACAAGTCCTACGGAACTTGGCCTTGGCCGGGGATTGGCCCTGGCTCACCTTCTCAATCTCAGGCACAGTCCTCGAGCAGTAGATGAGTTTAGTCACCTCCAGTGGATATGCCTGCCGATGATGACAACGGGCTCAGCCCCTGCTGGATCCCTTCCCTCTGCCTCCCCCTCCACGGGCCCAGGGGTCACTTACCCTCTGGTATGCCATGATCAGGGCCAACAGGGACACGGTCTTCCCAGTGCCTGAGGGCATCTCCAGGACTCCATGACCCTGCATGTGGAGACAGAACTTCAGGGACACAAACTCTGGGGACTGCCCCCAGAATGCCACCATCTTGAAATAAGAGGGACAACAGCAGTTAAAAGTCTAGGCCCCAGGGACAGTGGGTTTGAACCCCACTTTGGCCACCTCTTTGTTGTTGAGTGGTCATAGCAAGTGCCTTCACCCATCTGACCTTGGTATTCTCATCTCTAAAACAGGCCAGGGGCGCCTGGCTGGCTCAGTCGGAAGAGCATGAGACTCTTGATCTCGGGGTTGTGAGTCTGAGCCCCACACTGGGTATAGAGATTACTTTAAAAAGCAAATAAATTTTTTAAAAATAAGTAAATAGGGGCGCCTGGGTGGTGCAGTCGGTTAAGCGTCCGACTTCAGCCAGGTCACGATCTCGCGGTCCGTGAGTTCGAGCCCCGCATCGGGCTCTGTGCTGATGGCTCAGAGCCTGGAGCCTGTTTCCCATTCTGTGTCTCCCTCTCTCTGACCCTCCCCCGTTCACGCTCTGTCTCTCTCTGTCTCAAAAATAAATAAACGTTAAAAAAAAATTTTTTTTAAATAAGTAAATAAATAAAATGGGCCTACTAAGCACTTCCTTACAGAATTACTGTGAGGACTAATGAGAAACTGAGGGTTATACATTTAGCATGGTAACAGGTAGTGACCTGCCTTTTCTTTTAATTTAGCAAACCCTTTTACAGCACTTACTCTGTGCCTGACACTACTTTTTTTTTTTTAACGTTTATTTATTTTTGAGAGAGAGACAGAGAACGAGCGCGCGCGTGCTCGCACAAAGGGGGAAAGGGGCAGAGAGAAAGGGGGACAGAGGATCCAAAGCAGGTTCCACGCTGACAGCAGCGAGCAGATGCGAGGCTAGAAATCAGGAGTCCGGAGATCACGACCTGAGCCAAAGTGGAAAGTTCAACCAACTGAGCCACCCAGGAGCCCTTGGCACTGCTTCTAAGGGTCTTCCATCAGAATCTCTCAACCTAGGCTCTCTGGACATCTGGGGGTCAGATACTACTTGGCTGTGGGGTGAGGGGGCCTGTCCTACGCACTACAGGACGTTTAGCAGAGTCCATGGCCTCTACCTGCTAGAGGCCGGTAGCACCCGCCCCCCTCCACTAGTAGGACAACCAGGAATGTCTCCGGACACTGCCTCGGGGGGTCAAAATCATCCCCAGTTAAGAACTGCTGCCTTACTTACCGAATTAACTCCTAACAACCTGCACACTAACCTCTGAGGGTAGGCAGTGTTAACGAAGCCCGTTTCACACACGTGAAAAGCGTGCAACAGGGAGATTAAGTGATTCACCCAACTGCACACGGCTGTGGGTCCAGCTTCCCACCCGAGAGCCGGCTCTAAAGCAGCGCAGCCTCTGATAAATGTTAGGTGCTGCTTTTATGAACTATTATTTTAGATGCCAGGAGTTTGGGGAGCGCTGGCCTCCCAAGGACCTCAGATTCCTAAAACCTAGACGTCCAGAAAGTTCAGTCTTAGAGGCACGCGTGGCCGTCCCACTTGTCAGGTGGGAAGCCGAGGGCCGGGCCCCCCCACCTTGGCGTCCAGTGTGCGTTTGAGCTCCAGCATGTAAGAGAACTGCTCCGGGTAGATGTAGTCGTAGGGGAAGTAGACCAGCAGCCCGTCCACGTTGAGCCTGGCGGCGGGGGGTGGGGGGCAGGGTCAGTCCCCCGCCCCCTGGGCCCCTCTCCAGCCCCCGCACTCCCCTGTTGTCCGGCCGAGAGGAGTTACCTGCCGGGAGCCGGTCCCCCCGAGCATCCCCCGCTTCCCCAGGACCCGCGGGTCCCTTCGGCATCTCCTCGCTGACCGTCCTCGTTACCGCCCCGTGGGGCCCCGCGACTAACTTCACCCCACTCCTCCCGCACCCCGCCTGGGCCCCGGGCGCACCCACTGGTCCCCCCCATCTTTTAGACCCGGGCGAGCAGCGAACCCCGACCCCGCTCTCACTTCATGGCGCCGGCCTCGGCGAAAAGCGGCGTTGGCCCGCCTCCCTCATAAATATTCAGAGACCGGGATCCTTGGGGAGTCCACGAGGTGCCGCTCCACCTTTCTCACGACGCCATTGGCTGAAGCCGCCCGTCACTCTACTGGGGCGGGGGATAATGCGCGTGCGCACTGCAATGCGGGGGGGGGGGGCGGACCCGGGGAGAGGAGGTGTCGGAGGCGTTGCTGAGGATCGCAGAGTGCCAAGAACAAAACATGAAGGGAGAGAACCGAGATAATCGATCCCATTCATTACTGTTTGGTCTCTCCGCATCTACGTAGTTCATCTAGCAAATAGTCGAAAGGAAATGACAGGAAAATTGGGGACCCCTACAGACCCCACGATTAAGGAATGTCTTCGCCGCACGAGACAAAACATGCATCTATAAAATCCCTGCTGTGCCCTAGATTTTTCTGGGGAGAAATAACTCCTCCCATTTAGTGACCGCCTACTGTTTGCCATCAGGCAGTAATGCAAAGGCACTGTGGCTTGTCGGCTAAGGTGTGGACTCTGGAATCAGAATGCCCGGGTCCAAATCCTGGCTCCACTGTCTATTAGCTGTGTGACCTTGGTCAAATTAACTTCTCACCTGCAAAGTAGGAACAATTAGATTATCTACAGTGTAGATGATGCTTAAATAAACCCACATAAGGCAGTTAAAACTGGGTTTAGCTCATACTAAGCATTCGGTAAATGCTAGCAGCTTTTATGTGATTATTCAACAAATAGAAATGGGGCCTCTACTGTGCTAGGGCCTGGAAACACAAAGGTGGCCAAGACAGCCCCTGTTCCTGTCCTCAAAGAACAAAGATTAAACCTACAAGGGAATATATGGTTACTAGTATGACAAGTGCTGTGATGGAAAAATTCTGGAAACCATAGGGGCTACATACAGAAAATGGGCTGTTGACAACGGGGTGTAGAGTGGTCAGAAAAGACTTTGTGGAGGAAATGAGGTTTGAATAGAGACAGGAAGTACGAGAAAGTACTAAAGGGGATACATGAGAGAAGTGGAAACGGTATTGGTGTTCCAGCCAGAGGGAATATTGTACACAAAATCTCTGTGGCCAGAAGAAAGCACAGAAAGCTTGCGTGCTGGAAGGAGAGAAGCAAAGAGAGAGAGTAGAGAGAATGTAGCTGGAGGGAGGGGGCAGGGCCAGGCCAAACATCTTGATAGCAGCCTACAGAACTATAACGATTGTACCCCCCGATCACCCCCGCACCAACCCACCTTCCCTCTCTAATCCCCTCCTCTCCCACCTAGCTCATTCTATTTCAGCCACATTATCCTCCTTGCTGTTTCCAGAACACTCCAGGCACATCCCACCTTAGGGCCTTTGCACCTGCTCTTTCCTCTGCCTGGAATGTTCTTTCCCCTGATGTCCATATGTCTGGACATCCTCACATTCTTCAGGTCCTTGCTCTCGGTGGCACCAAATTAAACTTAACCCCTTACACACACACACACACACACACACACACACACACAACTCACACACTACCCACCATATCTGCCTTTCCTGCTTTATTTTTCTTCGGAGCCCATGTAACCACCCGACATGCTAAATATTTGACTTATTTATTTTGTTTAGGTCAGATCCATAAGGACAGGGATTTTTGTCCATTTTGTTCACTCCCATACTGCAGTCCTTGCTACTGTGCCTGGCACAAAGTAGGGCATCAATAAATATTTACGGAAAGAGTAAATAAGCAGGGGGGAGGGAAATGGTCAAATTTGCGTTCTGAACCCATAAGTCACGTGGGGGTGCCTTGAGACTGGCAAACAGAGCCAGTCAGTGGCTAAGGCTGGGGAAGCGGGGTGCCTGGGTGGCTCAGTCGGTTAAGCGTCTGACAGCCAAGAAAGAATCCTTAAAGACGTCTTTGGTGCAAAAAGGTGATTTTATTAAAGCACCGGGACAAGACCCGTGGGCAGGAAGAGCTGCACTGGGGTCGTGAAGTGAGGGGTAACTCATTATTTACCCTCAGGTTGGGGAGGGGGTCAGGGATAGTACATCTCTAAAGGAATCCTGGAAGCAAGGTTTCTGGGACCTTGAGGGGCTAGCTGTTGCTAGGGAAACGCCATTTATTACCTTTTTGTAAACAACAACAACAACAACAACAAAACTCAGTCATGAGACCCTTCAGATGTATATGGGGGGGCATAAACTTGGAGTAGGATTGCCAGCATATTTTTGGGGCAGTTGAGATAAAAGAAATACATTTACAGGATCCTGGGGAGTCAGGATAATGTTAAGCCAAGATTCCCTTTTGCCCCCAGCAAAGTGTCATCATTCCAGGCAGCTGAGCTCCTGGAGGGAGGTCACTCTGTCGGTTTCAAGGACGTGCCAATGGACTGGAGGTAGTAGGGGAATTTAAGTTTTCATTTGCCTTAGTTCCCCACAATCACCGTGGCAAGCACTTAAACCCCTTTCCTTTGTTCGTGGGGAGCCAGGAGATCTGGGGAATATCACATATTTTCCACCTGGGGAGGGGTGCCAGCCTGTATTTTGCCCTCAGCTTGCCCCACCTCCCTCATCACCTTCCATTTCCATTTCCGAGAGGCTTGTGCCTTTCCATGCAGCAACTAGCCCCATCTCGCTGCTTACTCCCCTGCTTCCTATTTGTCTCCAGCGATGTCCTCTGCCTACAATGCCATCTCCCCCACCCTACCCTTGCTCATTCCTATTCCTCAACTCACCTCCAGGTCTCAGAGACATCCCCTCCTCCAGGAAGCTCTCCCTGACCACCCCCCCCAACAACTGGGTCAGACCCCATCTCTGGCCTCTCCCATGCTATCCCTGGTTACTTTATTCAAGTGGGGGGAAAGGAGGAAGGACATCTTATTTTTTTAATAAAATACCTCTTTTTTTAATGTTTATTTATTTATTTAATTTTTTTTTGAGAGAGAGAGAGAGCGCAAGTGGGGGAGAGGCAGAGAGAAAGAGAATCCCAAGCAGGTTTGAACCCATGAACCGTGAGATCATGACCTGAGCTGAAATCAGAGAGGGACACTTAACCAACCGAGCCACCCAAGAACATGATGAAACTGAGATTATGATGAAAGGAAATTGAGTACCAGACCGACATGAGCCAGGCATCCTACTAAGTGTTCTGCTAACCTGCCTGACGTCATTTCCCACTGTTCCCCCTGCGCCCCCCTCCCCCGAGCGCCCCTCCCAGACACACTTTGGCTTCCTGGCTTTTCCGTGCAGGTGCCGGACCTGCACTTGTTGGCCAATGCGTACAACAAATCACCCCCAAATGTAACGGGCGACAACAGCATCGTCTCACGGGTTCTGTGGTCAGGAATTGCAAGCAGCTGCAGATAGCCCGGTTCCTCTTTCAGAAGCAATCCACCTCTAAGCTCACCAGGTGGTTGTCGCCAAGATTCACTTCTCTGGCGGCTGGTGGCGGGGACCACCTTCAGGTCCCGGCCACCACCTTCAGGTCCCGGCCACACGGGCGTCTCTGAAGGCAGCTGGCTTCATCGGGAGAAGCATGAGGCGCCGGATTGAGGTGCAAAGATGGAAGTCACTGTCTTTTTGTAATCTGGTGTCAGAAGGGACAGTCCATCACTTTTGCTGAACTCCATCCCTTAAAATACATCCCTACATCCAGCCCACGGTCAAGGAGAGGGGGTTACTCAAGGGGCTGAACACCAGGAGGCAGGGATAATTAGGTCCCACCTTAGAATGACTTCCTCCAGCCTCCTCAGCCCCTGCGGTCACTGGTCACTGCTCCCTCTGTCTGGAAGGCTCTCCCCCCAGATCTCTGTGTGGCTTCCTCCCTCCTCTTCCTCAAACCTTCCATAAAGCTCCTTTCATCGATTTAAACTGCAATACTCCCGGGGCACCTGGGTGGCTCTGTTGGTTAAGCATCTCACTCTTTTTTTAAAGATTTTTTTTTTAATTTTTTAACGTTTTTTATTTATTTTCGAGACAGGGAGAGACAGAGCATGAACGGGGGAGGGTCAGAGAGAGAAGGAGACACAGAATCTGAAACAGGCTCCAGGCTCTGAGCTGTCAGCACAGAGCCCGACGCGGGGCTCGAACTCACGGACAGTGAGATCGTGACCTGAGCCAAAGTCAGACGCTTAACCGACTGAGCCACCCAGGCACCCCTTTAAAGATTTTTTTTTTAACGTTTTATTTTTGAGGTAGAAAGAGACAGAGCATGAGCAGGGGAGGGGCAGAGAGAAAGTGAGACACAGAATCCGAAGCAGGCTCCAGGCTCCGAGCTGTCAGCACAGAGCCCAACGCGGAGCTCAAACTCACGGAGCGTGAGATCATGACCTGGGCTGAAGTCGGACGCCTAACCAACTGAACCACCCAGGCGCCCCAAGCATCTCACTCTTGATCAGCATCAGGTTGATCTCATGGTTCCTGGGTTTGGGCCCCATGTCCACTTGGTATTCTCCCTTTTCCTCTCTCTCTGCCCCTCCCATGCTGTCTCTCTCTCTCTCTCTCTCAAAAATAAGTTAAAAAATAAAACTTAAATTGTAACACTCCCTGGATAGGCTGAAAAATGGTCTGCAAAGACCTCCGAGCCCTTGATCTCTGGGTTCAACACACTTTGCAAGTGTGATGAAGTTAAGGCACTTGAGATACCGAGGTGTGCCCCAAGGATAATCACAAATGTCCTTACAAGAAGGAGATCCAACAGCAGGACAGAAACAGAGACAACGTAACACAGAATGTAGGCTACACTGCAGGAGGAAAGGGGCAGAGCCAAAGAAAACAAGGAACACAGCTCCAGAAGCTGAAAGAGGCAAGGAAACTGATTCTCCCACAGAGCCTCAGGGAACGCAGCCCTGCCAATGGTTGATTTCAGTCGGTGAAACTGATTTTTGTTTGGGCTTCCCACCTTCAGAACTGCAAGAAAATAAATGTGTGTTGTTTTAAGCCACTGAGTTGTTGCAGGCAGCCACAGGAAATGAATATATCACCCAAACAGGTGCAATATATCCACCTCTCCTGATTCAGTTTTTTTCCATAATGGTGATCAGTGTCTGAGATATTTTTCTGCTTAGTATTCTATTTATTATCTGTCTCTTCCACTAGAATATCGGCTCTAATATCACGGTCATTTTGTAACTGTTTATTATGGGCAACTTCAAAAAATTTTTAATGTTTATTTTTGAGAGACACAGAGACAGAGCGTGAGTGTGGGAGGAGCAGAGAGACGGAGACACAGAATCCAAAGCAGGCTCCGAGCTGTCAGCACAGAGCCCGACACGGGGCTCGAATCCATGAACTGTGAGATCATGACCTGAGCCGAAGTCGGACGCTTAACCAACTGAGCCACCCAGGCGCCCTTCCCTTTCTTTCTTTAAAAAAATGGCTTTTTACTACATCTAAGAAAGAAAAAGTATTAATATACATGTTCGAGCATAGAAAAAACAGTGTAAACACATTACATTTCTAAGAGATATGAGGTTAAAGGAGAAAATCTTTGCATAAGCTCTAAGTTTGTACAAAGAAGCTAGATTTGCTATTCTCCTAAAAGTGAGGGGACCTACTATATTACACCCAGAAATCATTCAATACCTTTCCGCAAGAATGTAACTCAAGCTTTGCTGAAGCTCCATATTCCATGAAGGCATCTAAAACGTCAATCGGGGTGCCTGGGTGGCTCAGATGAGTGTCTGACTTCTGATTTTGGCTCAGGTCACAATCCCAGGGTCGTGGGATTGAGCCCCGTGTTGGACCCTGCACTGAGCATGGAGCCTGCTTGGGATTCTCTTTCTCTCCCTCTCTCTTCCCCTCTTCCTCACTTGCTTCCTCTGTCTAAAATAATAATTGATAAAATAAAATAAAATAAAATAAAATAATAAAATAAAATAAAATAATAAAATAAATAAAATAAAACAAAACAAAATGCCAATCCACAGGCAGAATCGCTCCTTCCTCCCCTGTCCATTTATGCAGTCGTCTTCATGGATTTCTGGCCAGATGTCACAGACAAAGGCTGAGAGGTTGTCCAGGATTTCATCCCTGTTCAGCTAGAAGTAGGTCTGGAGGATGGTCATCTCTCCTGCATCTCCTTCTCCGCTCCAGTGCTGCACCTGCACAGGTGGGATTCCAGAGCAGCAGCTTTCTCGGCCTTGAACTCCTCTCTGCACAGATGGTATTGTTCAATTTCAGCCGCCCTTCTTTGGCCAGCTTCCGCCTCTGGTTCTTTCACCTGTGGGCCCCAGACACCTTCTCAGTGGCCCCCCTCTCGGTCTGTAGCAGCTGCAGGATGTCCTGCGACTGGTTGGAGGTGGTGGCAGCCATTCCGAGCCCAAGGGGAGCAGCCTAAATCGACTTGGTCCCCCCCTCTGGTCCCCATTTCAGACTTCTGACCCCCCCCCCCCGCCAGAATTATAAGATAATAAATGTGTGTTATGTAAGCTTGTGGTAATTTGTTACAGCAGTCATAGGAGACTAACATACCTCTATTGTGAAAAAGAGAGGTCGGACTGAATAAAGAAGCCCACACAAGGGGCGCCTGGGTGGCTCAGTGGGTTAAGCATCCGACTTCGGCTGTGCCGACAGCTCAGAGCCTGGAGCCTGCTTCAGATTCTGTGTCTCCCTCTTTCTCTGCCTCTCCACTGCTTGCACGCTGTCTCTCTCTCTCTCTCTCTCTCTCAAAAATAAATAATAAACATTAAAAAATTTTTTTAAAAGAAGCCCACACAATATAAAGAAGCCCAGAAGAAACAAACATCATACAGATAAAAAAAAAAAACAATAACAAGAAAGCGACAAAAGAAACACAAAACATCTATAACTAAACGCTTTGTGAAATACTTAGCAAGATAATGGAAAATACCACATTTATAAAGAGCTGGAGGCTATGAAGAATTAATAATTAAATAACAAGAAGGGTTCTTGGGAATTCAAAATTATAGGGGTGCCTGCCTGGCTCAGTCAATGGTGTGTATGACTTTTTTTTTTTAATGTTTATTTATTTTTTTTTTTAATTTTTTTTTTCAACGTTTATTTTATTTTTGGGACAGAGAGAGACAGAGCATGAACGGGGGAGGGGCAGAGAGAGAGGGAGACACAGCATCGGAAACAGGCTCCAGGCTCTGAGCCATCAGCCCAGAGCCCGACGCGGGGCTCGAACTCACAGACCGCGAGATCGTGACCTGGCTGAAGTCGGACGCTTAACCGACTGCGCCACCCAGGCGCCCCTATTTATTTTTTAATGTATTTTTTTATTTTTTTTTTAATTAACGTTTATTTATTTTTGAGACAGAGAGAGACAGCGCATGAACGGGGGAGGGGCAGAGAGAGAGGGAGACACAGAATCGGAAGCAGGCTCCAGGTTCTGAGCCATCAGCCCAGAGCCCGACGCGGGGCTCGAACTCACGGACCTCAAGATCGTGACCTGAGCTGAAGTCGGACACTTAACCGAATGAGCCACCCAGGCGCCCCAATGTTTATTTATTTTTGAAGGAGAGAGAGACAGAGCATGAGTGGGGGAGGGGAAGAGAGAGAGGGAGACACAGAATCTGAAGCAGGCTCCAGACTCTGAGCTGTCAGCACAGAGCCTGACGTAGGGCTCAAGCTCACAAACTGTGAGATCATGACCTGAGCCTTAGTAGGACACTCAACCAACTGAGCCACCCAGGCGCCCCAGTGGTGTGTATGACTCTTCATTTCAGGGTCATGAGTTTGAGCCCCACATTGGGTGTAGAGATTACTTAAAAATAAAATCTTAAAAAAAATTCTAGATGAAATATAAATTTGAAGAGAAGGATTAGAAGCAAAATCAGGGAAATCTCCTAGAAAGGGAAAATTGACAAAGGGCTGGAAAATAGTAGTGAAAATATAAGAAAATTGAAGGCTCAACTCAGAAGATCGAACATCCAAATAACGAAGATTCCAGAAAAAGAGCAAGCAAATGAAGGGGAAGAAATCAGCACAAAAATATACAAAGAAAATGTCTCAGAACCAAAGGGTGTTCAATCTCCAGATTGAAAGAACAGACTTAAGGTCAGAATGATTAATGAATAAAGACTACAGTAAGGCATATCTTCGTGAATTGTTAGAACCAGAGAAAGAGGGAAGATCACAAAAGCTCTCAGAAAAAAAGAAGAAAAAAAAGCTAGCAAAAAAATAAAAAGTCAAATACAAATTCAAAGGAAAGGGAGAATGCAAACAAATCTGAGGGGAAAAACAGTTTTCCCTTGTTATCTAAATTTTTTTTTTCAACGTTTATTTATTTTTGGGACAGAGAGAGACAGAGCATGAACGGGGGAGGGGCAGAGAGAGAGGGAGACACAGAATCGGAAACAGGCTCCAGGCTCCAAGCCATCAGCCCAGAGCCTGACGCGGGGCTCGAACTCACGGACTGCGAGATCATGACCTGGCTGAAGTCGGACGCTTAACCGACTGCGCCACCCAGGCGCCCCTTCCCTTGTTATCTAAAATTGCATTCCAACTCAGGGTGCATACAGATTTGAATGGAAAAGGATACATGTATTTCCAACCTAGAATTTTATACCCAGCCAAACTATAATAATGTGGGAGGATAGAATGAAGACCTACTTAGTTTTGTAAGAACCCAAAAATATTTACCTCTTCTTCACTCTTTTAAGGGAACAATTGGAGGATGTGCTCCACCGAAATGAAGAGTCAACGAAAAAAGACAAAGACCTGGAATCCAGGAAATTTCCAACTCGGGGAAATCCCAGGATAGCTTAGCACAGGCCTGGAGAGCAGCAAGTCCACATTATATTAAAAGAGGACTGCAGGGTCGCCTGGGTGGCTCTCAGTCGTTAACCCTCTGACTGTTGATTTTGGCTCAGGTCATGATCTCATGGTTCATGAGTTCAAGCCCCGTGACAGGCTCTATACTGACAGCATGGAGCCTGTTTAGGATTCTCTCTCTCCCTCTCTCTGCCCCTCCCCCTTCAAAATAAATAAACATTTTTTAGAAACAAAAAGAAAAATATTAAGTATATATAGGTGCATCTAAAATTAAGGTAATTCTTAATTCTCAATTTTAAAGTTTGAGAAAGAAAATGCTAGTATATTACATGGCTCTGCAATGAAAACATTTACATATCACATTGTAAAAAACATTGATATAAAAATTATGACATGATTTCGTTGGGAGAGGGAAATTGGGTCAGCACGAGCTCAAGCCTCACCTACTGTAGTAGGAAGTCAGTAGAGAATGTCTAAAATTGGCTACCACGAAATAGCAGTGTCAGCATATTTAGAAACATGGAAGAAAATACTAGAAGAAACTGGTAAAGTCGTTGAAAGTGGTTGCCTCTGGCGAGCAGAGGGGCGTGGGGAAAGATAGTACATAGGACTGTTTTTTTTTTCATATTTTAGTACAGTTTGATTTCTTTTTTCAGTAATCTCTATACCCAACATGGAGCTCAAACTCACAACCCCAAGACCAAGAATCTCATGTTCTTCTGACTGAGCCAGATAGGTGCCCCAGTACAGTTTGACTTTTAAAGTATATTAAAGAAGAGGCACCATGGAGCTTCTAGAAATGCTGTGTATCAGCTGTATCCGAGAGAACTTTCTGGGATAACGAAAATGTTCTCCATCTGCACTGCCCAAAATGGTAGGCACCAGCCACGCACGGCTACTGAGCACGAGAAAAGTGGCCAGTGTGACTGAGAAGCAATCCTTAATTTTTATTTAATTAAAAACACTTTTTAACGTTTATTCCTTTTTGAGAGACAGAGAGAGACAGAGTGCAAGCGGGGGAGGGGCAGAGAGAGAGGGAGACACAGAATCCGAAGCAGGCTCCAGACTCGGAGCTGTCAGCACAGAGCCCAGGGTGGGGCTCGAACCCACGAACCGTGAGATCATGACCTGAGCCGAAGTTGGATGCTTAACCGACTGAGCCACCCAGGCGCCCCTTTTTTAAAATGTATTTTATTTATTTTTTCATGTTTATTTATTTTTAAGAGAGAGAAAAGGAGATAGAGCATGAGCGGAGGAGGGACAGAGAGGGAGGGAGACACAGAATCCAAAGCAGGACCTAGCAAATTCTAGAACTAGATGGCTCCAAACTTCAGATGATAGTCTTATCAAACATACATTATAAAATAACTAAGCTTAAAATGGTTAAAGACATAAAGGAAGAATCCAAAATATGAAAGATGAAGACACTACCAAAACAAACGAACAAACAAAACCCCCAAACACCAAAAAGGCCCCCGCCCCCCACCAAAGAAAACAGACAAAAGAAGCAGGAGTGCTTGGAGGAGGAAGGATTGGATTTACAGGAGGGAGAAATCCCTTAGAAAGGGGCTACCTGAATACTGGTGCGCAAATACAGCAATGATGAGCTCTTATTAAGTCAGAAGGGGATCCGAAGAGAGAGGAGCCAATTCCTGTGCAAACTACCTTTATTTATAAGGAAAAACTTCCCCATCTGGTTATAAAACCAGCGCTGCGTGAAGGCACTTGACTGGGGAGAGGCGGTGGCAGGGGTCCCGGTAGAGACCAGCGTGTCTCTCCTAGCCCTGGGGAGGTGGGGGCGGAGGTGACTCCCAGGGAAATCCAGTGGAGGCGACACGTCGCAGGCTCTCCTAGGCTGGGGTGTTGGCTTGTGTCGAGGGGGTGGGAGGGGGTGGCAGCAGGAATAGGAGGCACTTGGGACGGAATCTGATTTGACAAATGGAGGGCAGGGGGGTGTCTCTTGCCTCCAATGATTCCCAGCCCCATCGTGACCTCCCACGGCTATGACAGTTTCTAGGCTGAGGTTCTCCTTCTCCCCTGGGCTTCCGGGGAAGCAGAGAGCTGGAGGTGAGGACCCCACCCCTGTAGGGCTTGGGGCCCAAGGAGAGGCAGCAGTTACTGAGGGACAGGTCTGGAGCAAAGGCAGGGACGCTTCCTCCTGTCTCCCCTGGAAACGTCCTCCTCTCCAGCTAGACTTTATTCCTCTGGGTCTTCACCCTGGGGAAGAGCTGAGGGAAGACAGGATCTTTAGACACCAGGAACTCTCACTCCCTCGTCCCACCCCCAAATTTAATGGAGTCACCCGCCCCGAAACAGGTGGGCCGTCTCCACCCTCCCCTCCCCTCCCTTCCGAGGACTCCGGCATCTCCCAAACCACCTCAGAATCCCCGAGGTCCCTGTCACGACCAAGCACCAGATGATGCCTTAGGTCAGCCGCCCAAGGTGATGAACTGGAATGGAGTTTTCCATACGGCCACGAAGGAAACACCTACTGCCCCCATGGGGTCTGGTTGGGACCCGCCTCCACCTGTCCCCCAATTAAAGGAATCTTCTCCCCTGGGAATATAATGGGATCTTCCTGGTCTCCTCCCTTGACTAGAACCTCCCGCAACCCTACCATAATTTTACTAATGGAGTCTTCGTCTCCCTGCCCAGTGCCGCGTAGGGAAACCTGCCCCGCCCCCAGGCCAGTAACGTACACGTCTGTAACGTCCCCCGTTACTAAAAGGGTATTTTTCACCCCTTCCCTTGGCTAAAATACATTCTTCCTTGGGGCGCCTGGGTGGCTCAGTTGGTTGGGCACCCGACTCTTGGTGAGAGTGCAATCCGGCTTGGGAGTCTCTCGCTCTCCCTCTCTCTCTGCCCCTCCCCTGCGCGCTCTCTCAAAACAAATAAATAAACATTAAAACTGAAAAACAAAAAATTCTTCCTTACCTCCCAGTAATATTATTAGGGATGATAATAAAAATATTTGATTGAGTTCTGCTCAAGCTACTAAGGCAGCGCTGGGGAGTTCCCCCACGAAAGGCCACGAGGAGGGGGCTTTTCTTTGCCTCTCCCGTTACTATAATGGGCTTTTCCTCGTCTCCCCACGAACCCTAATGGGTTCTTCTGACCTACCCCGCCCCCCCCGCCCCGGTATAACGGGACTGTCCCTCTTGCCCCTCTTTTTCCCGTGGAATCACCCCTTTCCCCAAATAGCCCCAGGAGGCCCCCACAACCGCTCTTCCGGGCTCACCCCGAAGTAGTTACGAGGTACGTAGCCCTCCTGGCCATGCAGCAAGGCCCACCACCAGTCTGTCTCCTCTGGCCCGTCCCTGCGCAGCACGGTGACAGACTCGCCCTCCCGGAAGGACAGCTCGTCCCCGAACTCGGCGCTGTAGTCCCAGAGGGCGTACACGACGCCGTTGTGCAGCAGCCCCATACTCTGCTCCACGTCTGAAACGTAAAACGGCAGGGATCGTGAGCGCACGGGGTGGGGGGGGGGGGCAAGGACACTCAGGGACACGAGACACGCCGAGGACAGGGAAAGGCCCTGGGATTTGGCGCCGCCCCAGCTGAGGGATGAGCCACCTGCAAAGCTGTGTATCCCTGCCTAGAGCCGGGCGCCTGAGCTGGAGTCGGCCGCCAGGGCCCCGCAGTCTCTAAAATTCGAGAACATCGGGGTGCATCCAACTGGGTGTCCAACCCCAAGGCAAGATCAGTGGTCCCCATCCCTCCTGTACATCGTTAAGTCCCTCCCAGAGGTACAGTCGTCCATGCACCACCCTCCTCCCCCACTTAAGTTTACAGTCTCTCGTCTCAACCCCTCCTTCCGGTGGTACAGCCTTTCCCTTCCTCCCCCTTAAGTGGTCCCATCTCCCCCTTTCCAGATGGCGAGTCCACATGGCTTCCCCCTCCCCAAGGGGCAAAGTCTCCAAAGAGGATGCGATAACGTCTCCCGAGGGTACAGCCCACCCGCCCCCGCCTCTGCCCCCCCTTAAGGGGTAAAATTTCCCTCAAGAATTTAACCCCCTTTCCCAATGGTACAGTCCAGCATGCCCCCTCTCTCCAGTGGCTCAGTCCACTGTGTTCCAGTTTCTCCTCCCCTCCCGAACTCTCCCAGGCGGAGCCTACGGTCCTCACATCTCATAGGCTCCACCTACCTGCACCAAGGTGTAATGGCCCGATGACAGGGCACTCCCCGTCTGCCCTTGCTCACCATAAGCCCCGTGGCCCCTGTCCACTTTCTGCCGCCGGGTGGCACAGACAGCAGGCTGTCGCGTAGAGGCTCACCTCTCAAAAATACTGTCCCACCCCCAGGTCCGAGAGCCTGCCTGACGCCGACTCTGTGATGTCCCCAACCCCACCCTATGATACAGTTTGCCCGGGTGTGCAATACAGAGGCTATTCACACCCCCATGCCATTGCTACCTACTTCCTCCCGTCACCTGGTTAGATGATGTGGCCCCTCTCGTGAGGTAAGCCTCACGTCTCACTACACGCGGAAGAGTCCCCAGGCCCCTCCCCAGAAGCCACGGCTTGCTCACCTGCCAGCTGTGTGGCACTGTATCTCCCACTGGCAGCACAGCTCACCTGCCCAGCCCTATGCCAGGCAGATGGCATAGTTGGAACGTCCGACTGCCCACGCCCGCACGCGAGAAAGCAGGTGGGCAGTGCCATTTGCAAGACCGCTCATATCCGCACAGGGGTCCAGCCTGCATGGCAGAGTGCCCATGTCCCCCCATCCCTCGAGGTTGGCGCAGTCTGCTCACCCCACACACCCAGCTTGCACCTGCCGGGTGGGAGGCCCGGTCCCCCACCCCACCCCTAGGCGGTCCGTCCCACTGCCCTTCTGCTGCGATCCTGCCACTTGATTGGTGCAGCCCCCACGTCTTCTCTCCTGTGATTGGCGGCCTGCCTCCTTCCCCTCCCCGACTGCTAGCTGCGTGGCCCAGTCCCCGCGACCCCCTTCCTCCCACCGCGGCGTCCCAGCGCTGCCTCGCACCTGCCAGATAAGTGGCGCAATCGGCGTAACCCTCGCGGTAGGGGTCGCACTTCTCGATCGCCGTGGCGCCGTCGCTGAGCGTGGTGGCGAAGATTGCTGCGCCGTGCTGCACCAGCGCCGTGCAGATCGCCGTGTCGTTGCAGGACGCGGCGCAGTGCAAAGGTGTCCTAGGTGGGGAGGCGTGCGTGAGAGGCCGTGCACGCGCCCCCCGCCCCCCCCCCCCCCGGCAGGTGCGTTAACCCGCAGCGCCGTCCTGCCCCCCCCCCCCGCCCGCCCCGTGCGGGTCTGGGCTCACCAGCCGTGGCTGTCAGGGGAGTTGACGTTGGCCCCAGCCGCGATGAGGAAGTCCACGATGGGGTAGTTGGCGCCGCAGATGGCGTTGTGCAGAGCCGTGATGCCCTCCTCGTTGGGCTGGCTCGGGTCGTTCATCTGGGCGGACGGGGGACGCAGGGACTCAGTCCCGCGGCCGCCACCCCGCGTCCCCCAGCCTCCACCCCGCCGGCCCTGCACTTCGGCAACACTCACCTCCTTCACTGCCTGCTGCACCACGTCCAGCTCCCCGGTCAGCGCGGCGTCCAGCAGGAGCACAAGCGGGTTGAGGCGGGCGCGGCGGACCTTGCGCGGGGAGCCCGCCTTCCGCAGGACCGAGCGCGTCTCCTGGGGGACAGGGAGGGGGGCTTCAGTGACTTGGGAGAGTTTCTTAATATACCCATTACTCAAAGGGGAAAATAGACGACGGTAGCTGCCCCAGGTCGTCCAACTAGACAGAGGTGAAGGCTGGGATTGGAGGACAGGGAGGTACAGAGCCTGAGTCCAGAGGGCGGGGCGGGGGCGGGGCGGGGGTAGGATCCCTCCGTTCTACAGCCTTTGGTTCCCTACAATTGTCAGGGAACCTGGTGATTATGGAATCCTGGGCCCTGAGAACTGAGAGGAAGCTGGGAGACCATGGAGTTGTTGATTGTGGAAGCCAGATAGTCAACCCACCCACAGTCTTATTTCTTTCATAAAACTTAAATGCTGTGAAACGCACGGGACAAAGGTTGCCCAGTGTTAATTCCGGATGTTCGGAATTAGAATATTTATCCTATTATTCCTTCTGCTTTCTTGTTTTTGATGTTCAAGCGTCCTCCTACAAGATTCGTTTATTCTGAGCACATAGCATTTGTGATTCTGGTCTTTGATGTCAATGATGTCAAGATCCTGGAATTCGGAGATCCCAAGAGCCACTGGTTTCCAAAATTCTCTGATGTGCAGCTATATGTCAGATTTCCAATGTTGAGTCCAGGAATGCTAAGCTATGCCATTTCAAATTGCTGAAGACCCAGGATGTCACATTCCCAAGATTCTATGATTGGGAACTTTAATATTTTATGTTTAGAATTTCTTCCAAAAGATTGGAAGGAGATACTCAAAGTGTGAATCATTGTTCTCTCTGACCGCTGTGATTTTGGCCTCTTTATTCTTTTATCTATTTCCTCCTGCTTAGTATGGTGTTTGTGTATTCCTTTCTAGTGGAAAATGTTCATTTAAAATATAATTCTGGAGGCACCTGCTTGGCTCAGTGTGTAAACCATGCAACTCTTGATCTTGGGTTTGTGAGTTCAAGCCCCATGTTGGGTGTAGAGATTACCTAAAAAAATAAAATCTTTGGAAGTGCCTGGGTGGCTCAGTCAGTTAAGTGTCCGACTTCAGCTCAGGTCATGATGTCACAGTTTGTGAATTCGAGCCCCAAGTGGGGCTCAGTGCTGACAGCTCAGAGCCTGAAGCCTGCTTCGAATTCTGTCTCCCTCTCTTTCTGCCCCTCCCCTGCTCAAACTCTGTCTCTCAAAAATAGAAATAAAATATTTAAAAAATGTAAAAAATAAAATAAAATCTTTGGGGCACCTGGGTGGCTCAGTTGGTTGAGCATCTGACTCTTGATTTCAGCTAGCGTCATGATCCCAGAGTTGTGGGTTCGAATCCCACATCAGGCTCTGTGCTGGGCGTGGAGATTGCTTGAGATTCTCTCTCCCTCTGCCCCTTTCCCACCCCCTCTCTAAAATAAAATAAAATAAAATAAAATAAAATAAAATAAAATAAAATAAAATAAAATAGGGCTCCTGGGTGGCTCAGTCGGTTAAGCGCATGACTTTGGCTCAGGTCATGATCTCACGGTTTGTGAGTTCGAGCCCCGCGTCGGGCTCTGTGCTACAGCTCAAAGCCTGGAGCCTGCTTTGGATCCTGTGTCTCCCCCCCTCTCTCTCTGCCCCTTCCCTGCTCATGCTCTGTCTCTCTGTCTCTCTAAAATAAATAAACATTACCAAAAAAATTAATGAAAAATAAAATAAAATAATAAGATCTTAAAAAAAATAGAATTCTGTATTACAGCGTATTTGTGCACTAATCTGTGATTTCCTGGTTCAAATGATAACCAGGGTTTGCGTTACTGACTTAAATTCTAAGATCCTGTTCTTCAAAACTTCAGTGCCCGAGGGTTCTGAAATTTCACTGTTCTGAGACTGACAACAAGATTTAACTCTTGAATTCTGTGAGTTTTCAGGACTCTCTGTGGCCAAGACTTTGTGATTCTATAATGAGGTGATTTCAAGACGTTGTCATTCTTCCATTCTTGATTTCAAGATCCTGAATCTTGGCTCCGCCCCCAGGGGGGCTTGGGAATAGGCATTTTGGGGTGTCTATCCGGTCCCTGCTTCTTCTCCGGGAATCGTTCCCCTCTCTCCGTCCATCCACACTGAGAGAACAGGACTGTTCTATGTGGCTACACCCGCCCACCCCAAGCCAAGATGCAGGGACTGGACCAAATTCAGCAGGAGACCATCCATCCCCCGGTCAAATGCTAACAATGATAATAGTAGTTACCAGTTAAGTGCCAGGCACTATTCTAAGCACTACGTGCTTAATCCTTACAGCGACCCTGTGGTTATTCTCCGCCCCCCTCCCCACCCCCCCCCGCCCCGCCATTTTACAGATGAAGAAACTGAGGTCCAGAGAGGCTAAGTGTCTTGCCTCAGGTTGCACAGCTGATAAATGCCGTGGAGCTGGGATCTGAACCCAGGCAGCCTAGCTCTGCAGATGCTGAACTTAATCACGACACCCACAGCCTCAGGGCCCAGAGACTTGCTCTTGGAGTTTTGAATGAAAGAAGCTCTAAGTGGCGTCCGAGGACACCATGGGCTTGAACTCAGAGGTCATTTGGGGTCTCGGGCGGGGGCGCATTTCTAGCCATGGCACAGGCTTGCTGAGGTCTGAGAGGAGAGAGCGGATCCCCAGGGAATGCAGACATGAGCCTGTGCAGCAACCGGGGAGAGAAACGGGGAACACTTTGATTCAGGCAGGCTTTTCAGGTCCCGGAATAGACCCGCTGTCGTGCCAAGATACACTCATTTCCAGGTCGTAAGACTCCCAAGATTCCCGAAGGGATGCCCTCGGGGGGCAGGTTAGTGGAGAGGAGCAGAGAAAGTCTCTGTGTGGCCAAGGCTTCCGAATGCCTCTCCGTATATACGTCCTCCCTGTCATCAGAATGCAGGCGCGCCTCGAATAAAGACTACATTTCCCAGCCTCCCTTGCACCTGGGTTCCTGGCCAGTTGGGAGAGGCCGATGTGATGTGTGCCACGTCCAGGTTCTGCCCTAAAAGGGAAGGGGCGCTTCCCTGTGCTAACATACCCCTGTTTCCTCCTGTGTTACTTACCATGCTCTGGAGCTGGTCTGATGGGCTGAGCTGGGGCAGGGCCGGGGGTGGCACGGGAGCTGGTGGGGCAGGAGCAGGGGGCCCCGCCCTGGCCTCGGACGCCTCAGTGATGGGGGACAGCTCGGGCTCAGGCCCCCCGGGCCCCCCGGGCCCCCCGTGACGATGGAAGAGGCGGCTGATGATCTGCTGGTATTGTTTCTTGTGGGTGGGGGGCAGGGCCACAGCTGGGCTCTGCTCCATAGAGCCCCTGCGTTTGAGGGGCCGGGGTATCTCTGCCAGCACCCGGGCCACCTCCTCTAGCTCGGGCACCGACTGTGCCTCGGGTGGCAGTGCTGGCTGCAGCCTCGTGGGGCTGAGGGGCCGAGTTACAGCGCCTTCATCTGCGTCCCCGGCCTCCAGCACTGGCGTCAGCAGCCCTTCCAGGTCCGGCTCTGGCTCCAGCTCAGGGGGAGGTTTGGGAGAGCCTAGAAGGAACAAGAAGCCCATCAGAGGGTGAATCCCTGGGAGAACCCCAAGACCCCCTCCCCACAACCTCCAGGACCTGCGGCCAGCATCTGATTTGCTGTGTGACCCCGGGGCAGTTCCTTGCTGTCTCTGGGCTACTTTCCATGAGCGGCGAATACCATCCAATTGTGACATCTCCCACGTGTCAAGTGCTTCGCACGCGCCTGGTGCTTTCCGCGCCTGCCTTACTGAATTCTCACCACTACTTTGTGAGGTAGGTATTACTATCATCTTCTTATTACAGAAGGAGAAGCTGAGCCTCAGAGGGGGTGGTCAGTGGCCCCGAGCCACATGCTTGGGATTTGAACTCAGTGCTCTCTGACTTCTGAATCGTGTGCTCCTGCCATCGTGAGAGATTTGACTTTCGAAGATTCTAAGACCTTCCTCGCCTACCCTCTCAGGCAGAATACTCAATCCTGGCGCTTGATGGTCTCTTCTTGGTCTGATCCCTCTCTATCAGAGCGTCTAGAGCAGGTAGAAATAGTAACGATCACTCCCTACACACATTACTCCACTGAACGCCCATCACAGTCTACGACGTAGAGACTATTAATCTGTCTTCACAGATGACAAAACAGAAGCTCGGATAGGTTAGCTCATGTATCCTGAGTCATACAGCAAGTCCGTGGTGGAGAGGAGCTCTAAACCCATTTCACTTTCACTCTAGGCTCTGTGCTAGTCACACACACACACATACACACACACACACGTTAATGATTATAATACAATAGCTATCGAGAACTTCCTATACATCAGGCCCTATTTTAGTAACTTTATACGGATTAAATACCCTAATACCATATCTGAGTGAGATGGGCTCTATCACCTTTTACACTCAAGGAAATTGAGGTCCAGAGAGGTTAAGTGACTTGCCCGAGGTCACACAGCACAGAGCCAGGCAGTCGGATTCCAGGGTCCATGCTTAACCACTGTGCTGTCCCTAGCTCCCGAGCAAATTCCCAAGCTCCTGCAGCCTAGCTCTCTGTAGGGACAATGTCCGGAAATGGGTGTTTGGCTGTGATGTCTCCCCCAGCTGTTCTGGTCTCCAGCCACGTGTCCTCCCTCTAACCAGCCCTCTGGGGCCCCCCACTGTTGACTCACCTTCGCTCACAGGGGCCCAAGTTTGTTGGGGAGGTTGGGGGGCTGGGGCGGGGGGCTGAGGCTGGGGCTGGGGCTGGGGCTGGGGCAGAGGCTGGGGCTGGGGCTGGGGCTGGGGGGGCGGCTGGGGCTGAAGGGGCACCTGGGGCTGGGGAGGCAGCTTAGGCGGGGGTGCTCGGGAGAAGATGGGGGAGCCCGGGAGCATGGCCCTGCTGGCCCCATGCTCCCAAAAGGCATTCTGCAGCTTGAATATCATGCTGAGGGGGATGGGACGCTGGCGCGGGGAACTGCGGGGCTGGGGGCTGGAAGGAGGCATGGGGATGCGGCTAACAGGCTGCCAGCTGCGGGGCAAAGTGCCTGATGGCCCCGCGGAGCCCAGAGATCTGCGGTAGCCGCCCACATCGGAACGCCGGTCGTTGGCCAGAGGGGAGACCTTGTAGTTTCGGGGCAGAGTGGCACTGGTGAGGTTGTCCTGGGGGAGAAAGAGGCAAGGAGGAAAGAAGGGGCTCAGGTGGGAGGAAGTTAAGGACAAAGAATGATAAAGGAGGAGGCAGAAGGGGGAGGGAGGTAAGGGTAGAAGGTCAGAAGGGTGAGAAGGGGAGGGAAGGCAGAGGGGGTGAGGGAAAGAGAGGGTCAGGGAGAGGGGCAGAAATCCAGGATGAAGAAGGAAGAGCTTAGGGTGGAAGGCACGGAAACTGGGGGTGCAGCCGGGAGTGGGAGCTGGTCCTAGCCTCATTCCTGGCCCCTGCCCACCAGCCCCCTCCCCGGCAGCCTCTCACCTTGCTGGTGGCCCCCAGCCCGTCCAGGCTGCTTTCTCTCCAGGGTAACAGCTGCAGGCCTGGCGAAGCAGGCCGCGAGAAGACGTCCAGGCCTGCAAGGCGGGAGTCATTAGAGTCTGGGGGACACCTCTCCGGGCCCCCCCCCCCCCCCCCCGCTCCTCTGGCCTCCCACCACTCACGTTCATAGCTCGCTGTCTGCGAAGGCTTCTTCTCGTACGCCACGTCCAGGTCAGACTCATTCCAGGCTTTGGGGGGCCGCCGGCGCAGCGTTAAGTCGTCTAGGGAGAAGTTGCAAATGGGAGATACGGCGGGAGGCTGGTCCCAGGCCCGCGTCCCTCCCATCCCCCAAATAGGGCCCCTGGTTCACCTTGAGCGCGCAGAGGCGGGGCGAAAGCGCTGCCGCCCGCGCCCAGTAGGGGGCTCCCAAAAGCGACAGGCGCATCGTAGGCTGAGGTCTGGGGGCGTGGCGAGGGCCCGCGCTCAGGGAAGAAGGCCTGGGGCCCTTCGGCCAGGGGGCTGCCACGCGGGGAGCCGGTGCGGCCCAGGAAGTCGAAGGTCGTGGGGGGACCCTGCTGGCGGAGCGGGCCCGATCCGGGCCGCGGGGAGGGCGCACGGCCGAGGGGGCCGCCTGCGCCATCGAAGGCTCGGGGCCGGGGCGAGGGCGCGCGGTCCAGGCTGCCGTAGGCATCCGGCTGCAGGTAGAGCGGGGTGCGCGGTGACGAAGGCCGGCCTTTAGGGGACAGCGGGCTGTAGGGGAGCAAAGCCGGGGCGTTCTCGGAGCGTCCGAAAGAGGAGGTGTCTGCGCCGTCGGTGGCCGCCTTCCGGGGAGACCCACGGCTGCTAAAGTGCTCGGGGACCGGGCTGGAGCTGTACCGGGACAGCTGTGGGGAGGCCCGCACATTGAGGGGGCAAAGGAGACATTAGTAGAGGGGGTTAGTAGAAGATCAAAAGAGGTCATCGAAAATTCACGCGGGGGAGTTAGACCGGCGCTGGAGATTCAGGCACGGGGAGCCCTGGTGAGGAGTACTGGTGAGACAGCCCTGAAATTGGGGCCGAGGCTAGCCCATACAGTGCCTTTCTGCCGCTTAGAAAAAGGCCCTGTTCCTCCGAGGGTCCTGTTAGATGTCCATTTCCACTGGTCCCCGCCTTCAGGTGCCCTTAAATAGCCCACAGACTCTATAATCCTATGGGACAGAACTCCAGGCAGAAAGAAGCTGGCTTTGGGGGCTAACGTGGGGACCAAGGCGAAGAGACTCACCCTAGAGGGGGCTCCCGCCTGTGAGCCGACAGGCGTCGGCGAGTCTGACCACAGCGACTCCAACTGTTTGGTCAGTTCATCCACCTTGGCCGCCGCCGTGTCCAGCTCCATTTGTTTGAGGTCCATGTGTCTCATGGCCAGCGCTGGGCAGAAGGGAAGGGCGGTAAGGACCCGGGTCGTGCGGGCAGAGCCCCGCCTCTACCCTGGAGGGCCCCTGGCGGGCAAGCCCCGCCCCCTACCCCAGCTCACACTGGAAGTTCAGGTCCAGAAGGTCCCTGGTGCTCTGGAATGCCTCGCTGTCCATGGTGCCGGCCGAAGCGGGGCGCCTGCGTGGGGTGTGAGGAGAGAGCCTTCTCAGACCCGGCCCCGCAGGGAGCCAGGGGTCCTTGAGGAGCGGGACGGCACGTTTACTCTCCTAATTTTTTTCCACTGGAAGCGCTATGCCCCTCCGCTTCCCTGGCTGGGAAATGCCAACTCCTTCAAATCTTCCTGGGGGCGCCTGGGTGGCTCAGTCGGTTAAGCTTCCGACTTCGGCTCAGGTCATGAGCTCACGGTCCGTAAGTTCGAGCCCGGCGTCGGGCTCTGTGCTGACAGCTCAGAGCCTGGAGCCTGTTTCAGACTCTGTGTCTCCCCCTCTCTCTGACCCTCCCCCGTTCATGCTGTCTCTCTCTCGGTCTCAAAAGTAAATAAAAACGTTAAAATCTTCCTGGAAGTCTCGGGTCAGAGTTCACTGTCCATCTCTCTATCTCAGTCCTAATGAGAGTTGAATCGCTCCTTCATCAATTATCTACCGATCACCTACCGATCACCTACGGTGTGTGCCAGGGCCTGTGTAGTTGCTTGAGGGCATAATGAAATGAAATAACAACTATTTGTCGAGGGCCACCGCCTGGGAGAACTGAGCTGAGTGCTTTGCACCCTCACTTGATGGCCACGATCAGTGTAGCAGGCCAGAAAGTGGGGCTCCGAAACATTTGTTCAACATCACTCGGCAGTACTAGGTTTCACACCTGGACCTAACTTGTGAGTCTGGGTCCTCTCGACCAGACAGGAAGAGTCCCCCACAGGGCAGGGACCAACTCAGCTTCCTCTCCCCAGAGTAGACCTTGTTCACAGGGACCCAGGGTTAACAGGAAGAATAGGGAGGTGGCTGGGCTGCTGTGGTCACGGGTTCAGAGGAACCGGTCAAGCCAGGACCATCCCCATGGTAGCCACCACGCCCCACCAGCTTTGCCACCTCCCCTGTCTGCACCAACCCCTTAGCTTTGGAGGTGCAGGCGTGGGAAGCAGGGCAGGCTGGGGCACGCTGATTCTGGCCTCTGGGAAGCCTCGGAACAGAACCTGTTGGGGCTGGTGGTTCATCTGGGTGTGCTGGGAGCATGTGACTTTGGGCAACAAGTCCCTTCCACTCCCCGGGCCTCAGTTTCCCCAACGGTGGGAGGAGGAGGCCAGTCAGCTATTCTCAGAGGCCTCTTCAATCTCTCAGAGGCCTAGATTCTGAAATGGTAGGACCTTGAGACTGCAATTAAAGCTCTACAGAGCCTAAAACTCTCAGCTTGGAAGTCTACTGTCTGAAAGTCCTGAGTCCAAGATCCTATCTTTGGAACATTCTAGAATTCTCCAGTGTTGCTAGCCTAGATGTCTCTATCTTCCTGCACTGTGGTCTCTCTATCCCAGGATTCCACTGTCCTAAAAGTCTAGCTGAATGCACGGTAGAGAGGACTATTGTGAGGATCCAAGTGGCCAGAGATTGCAAGAGGAATTAAGGCTCTGGGAATTCAGGCCTCAGAAAGTAGAAACCCCAGGAATCAGAACTCAGGGCCTTTAGAATCTCAGACACACATGAAAACACTCTTGTCTGTTAAAATATAAAAACGGACAACTCTATGCGGCCTCCAGTGCGCGCATTCTGGCAGTGAGAGGTTCTTCTGGGGATTTCAGGACTCCCAAATTTCTAAGGCTCTCAGATCCCATGCTTGACAGCCTCTGGCTCTAAGGAAATGCCAAGGCTGGGCGTGGGGCCCTCGCAGGGCTGGAGCGGGCAGAGGGGTTGTCCGGGCCGCCAGGGGGCGCTCTGGGTCACGGCCCGAACCTGGCGGGGCAGGCGGACAGCGCGTGAGCTCAGACCCCGGGAATGCGCTGCGGGCCCGGGCAGGTGCCTCACCTCCCGCGACAGGCGAGGCGTGGGGGGCGAGGGGGGGGGAAGCGGGCGGGGCGCG
This sequence comes from Lynx canadensis, assembly GCF_007474595.2. Classification (NCBI taxonomy): domain Eukaryota; kingdom Metazoa; phylum Chordata; class Mammalia; order Carnivora; family Felidae; genus Lynx; species Lynx canadensis. Next base: position 50,513,739 of record NC_044317.1, read on the forward strand.
AGGGCGGTACAGGCCGCGCCTCTGCTCCCAGGTCCCTGCCCTCCACTTCCACCTCCCGGTTCCCCCTCCTGCGGACTCCAATCCACCCCAGGATACCCTCTAACCCCAACTCCCACTCCTCCCCTCCCCTACCACCCCTAACTCTCCTTTCCCCCGCCCTCGTGCACGCGGCCAAGCCAAGTTCTTCGGGGTTAAGGATCTCGGGGGGCTTCTTAGAGGAATCATCCTCAGTGGGAACCAAGTCAGAGCGCCAGGCTAGGCTGGGAATACCCTACTTGAAATCCTACATTTCCGTCCGGACTGACTGTCGCTGGGAGAGGCCCCACCCTCTCTAGGACTTGGTTTTCCCCTCTCTAAGTCTCTACCCTGGGCTAGTTATATTCTGTGCCTCAGTTACCTCGTGTGTATAATGGGGGAATTAATACCTTCACGTCAAAAGGGTGTGAGGTTTGAGTGACATAATTTAGGTACAGTGTTTAGAACAATGCAGGCACCAAATAAAGTTCACACATATAGGATTCTTAATTAGGGACTTTTCATGGCTGTTCATTAAGATAACGTAGGATCTGGCACACAGTGAGGGCCCAAGACCCAGAGTAATCTGTTGGGTTTTTTTTTTCCCCCTCCCAACAAGAGAGCCCTTTCGGCTCTTCCTGAGATTCTAAAAGCCATGAGTTTTGACCTCTGGAGTCTCGACTTCCAAAGCCCTAAATTCTCTCCGGTCACTAGTGAGTTCTGGCTAGTGGTCATCCCCAGTAATCTAGGCAGAGGTGCATGGGGAGAGAGAAGATTCCAGAGAGAAGGCGGCAAAAGCCCAGGATGTGGGCTGTGCCTGCTCTCCAGCCTTAGTTTCCCCAGTGGAGTAGAGAGGAGTCATTCCCTGGGGTGGAGTCAGTGAAGCACCTTTGGGCAGTTGCCCGAAACTTCTGTAGACAATGGGGACCATCCCATCTACCTATCTGCGCTGAGCCTGGCTCACAGGGAGCTCTGCCTTGGCAGCCACGGTTATTATTTTTAATTTCATCTCAGGCTATCACCAAATGCCCTTCAAGCCCAGACATTAGGAAGTTCTTCCCTCTCTCATCAGAACCCCCTTCCTCCCCCACCCCCTTGTTTAATCCCATCACATGACTCATGGGGGCGGAGAGAAGGGGGAGACAGAGGGAGGTGCAGGTCCCTGCCCTCCCCCAGCTTCAAGGACAGACACACACCTCCAGAATTAGCCTCTATCCCTCGCTTATCTCCCACACAACCTCAGGTCAGACAGATGGGGGTGGAGGTGACATTTCTCACCTCAGGGTCAGGGCGAGGAGCCCTAGGAGAGAGAAGGTTAGTCAGAAAATCTGGTGGGAATGGATGGAATCCCGTCTCCCAGACAGGCTGCAGAAAGAGGAGGAAGCCAAACTCCAATCAACTCTGCTACCTGTGTGACTTCTTAGCCTCAGTTTACCCCTGTCCTCTCTGTGCAATGACTGTGTAGGGCCCAGGCATGCAAGCCTCCCAGAATCCAATCCTACCTTCTGGAATTCGGCCCTGGGTTCCAGAACCCCCTCTGCAAACCCCAAGTTATTTCCCACCTCCGTGGGGTAATGGGAGAATCCCGCTCCCACCAGGGGGCGCCCTGGGGTGGAGGTCCCTCCTCTGGTTAGGCAGGTCTGACGCCCCGGTTAATGATATGTTGGCGAAGTCGCAGCCCCACAGAGGTTGGAGAGCTGCCTCGGTTCCCCTCCTCGCCCCCACCCCAGAGCCGGAAAGTGTAGGGAGCGCCGGAACCTAGCCTCCAGGGGGACCTCGGGGGCTTGTCCTGCTACATTCCAGGGACCCGAGTTCCACTATCCGCATCCCACTCCTAATTCTACCTTGAGACCTAGAGGCTTAGTCGAGAAGGCAGCTGGAGGGCGGCAGGGATGGCCGCCCTTTCCAGGGTCCAGAAGTCCGAGTCTTGTCATTGCTGCCCAAGACTCAGGGATCTGATACTCCAATTCTACTCAAAGACTCAGGCTTCCGAGAGCGCCCAATTCGTGGAACTCGGGAGTCCCAGCTCCAGCGTCCCCCCGGGACCACGGCGTCCGAGCCCTCCACCCCTAGAACTCAGGCATCAGGGTCCCCTTTCCTTCTGCCCAGTGAATATGAGTTCTTTCCTTCGAAGGACCCTGGCATCTGCGAACGCCCAATTCCGCCCTGGGAATCGGTGTCCGAGTCCCCTCCCAGTCCTCCCAGGGACGCGGTGTCGGGCTCCCCCCGAGCCGCTGGACCCCAGGGGTGGGTGGAACTCACGGATCCGGGGCAAATCCTGGCACCGGGGGACTTCCTCCGGCTCCGGCTCCGGCTGCGGGGAGCGGAGGACGGGGCGGGGCAGGCGCCGGGAACAGGTTAGACGACGTGACTCCGGCAGACGGGAGGCGGGTCCCAGAGAGGAGGGGGAGTAGGGGTCGCCTCGAGCACCTTGGGACTTGTAGTCCTGCAGGGGCAGTAGGCCGACTTCTCGAGACGTTCCCATTGGGAATCACCCAATGTCCATTTCACAGACAGGAAGGGCGAGGTCCAGAAGCCGAGGTCTATGTGGCCACGCAGATAGAATTCAGACTTTAATCTCGCCGGGGCTGCAGGAGGCAGACTCCTGAGTCCCTGTCCCACCCCTCCAGGCTTAGTTTCCCCCTCCTAGAAAGATTTGGACGCCACTAAAGGATTAGAAGGTTAGAGGTTGGGGGAGACTCACATGCCCCGCCCCTAAGTCGAGAAGACACCCTCGCTAAATCAGTATCCCCTCGAATCTCTGAATCTCAATCTCCCCGTCGGTAAAAAGGATGGGTTGGATCTTTATACAATTTCCTAGCAAGAGTCCAAAGTCTTAGGCTGGGACTACAATCCCCAGCAGCTTCCACGATGGACATCGGGCGTCTCCCCTTCTTGCGCCCTCTGGGAATTGTAGTCCCGAGTCCGCAGTCCCGGAGTCTCGCCCACGCTGGGGAAACTGTCTGGTGATCCCGGGCTGAGGGAACGCGTTCCCTTCCCCTGACCCTCCCTCCGCTCTGAGAAGCCGCTCACACCCAGAGAAGGAGGGACGCCCCAATTGTGGAATAGGATCCGAAATCACGGCAGAGGGGGCGGGAAGTGGCTCTGACACACTGGCCAGGAATGCAGTCGGGTCACCCTGTCTAGCCGCCGTCCCGCGGCTCCGCCCGCCGCCCCAAGCGGTGTGGTCCCTGTGGAAAGGGGCGTGGATGCGACCCCCAAATCCGCGGCCGCGTGCCGCTGTTTACACGCGCCCCCCGGCAGAGAAAGGGCGCTGCTCAAGCCTTCTACTCCCTCTCTCTTCCTCAAAGCCTTACAGGAGGGTCCCCCACGCACTAGGCTAAATTCTCGGGGGCATCTATATGTCTCATTTGATCCACAAACCCCGCCCTTTAGTCCGCACCGCCCCACGCGTGATTAGCTCGTCTGGAAGCCCCGCCTCGGAGCCCACAGGCTCCTCCCTCTAGGTTTCCCGCGCCCTGGGAGTCCAGAAGCCCCGCCCCTGGCTGGTACTTCAACGCCCTCCGGAGGAATTACACCATTTCTCCATTTTCCCACCTGTCCCACTCAAGTTCCGAATTTCCCAGGCATCTGGGCCTCCCAAGAAGGGATTGTGACACTGAAAGCACAGCCCTGCCAACCTACACTCTTACCTGTCTCTTTAAGAATCTCAGACCAATCGACCTTCCTGTCTCTTTAAGAGTTAGAAGCTACCAATGTGGCTGCCCCTTTAAGGCGACGTTGGCGCAATTAAAGTCCGAGGCATGGAGGGGGATATGCGCCGAGACCTGATGAGGCGCTAACTCCCGCCCAGGAGCCAAGCAGCTGTTTTCAGGAGCAGATTTTCGGGAAAAGAACGTCTTCCTCGGCTCTCTGCTCTGCGCAAGCGGAAACTCCCCCCACTTCTGCTCGTAGAGAGAGCGTACTCCGAGCGACACCCCCGCGCTCCCGCGCCACATGGGCGCTCCCGGGCGAGGCCCCGCCCCTCTGGTTCCACGTGGTCGTCCACGGAGCTCCTGAGGCTCCGGCGGCTGGGTCTGAGGGAAGCACGGGTCCCGGGATGGCGGGGACCCCGTCCGGCGGTGAGTTGCATCAGGGCGGGACGACGGGGTGCAGAGAGTTGGCTGCCGGGAGGAGAACGGGGCGCCCAGGAGCGTTCGGACGGAAAAAGGGACATCCTCGAGACAGGACCTGTGGAGAGTGTATCGCCCGCGAGGAAGGGACTTCAGACCGAGGGAGCGTATGGGGTGGGGGAAACTACCTTGGATCGGTGGAGACAGGGATGCCTCTGGGGAGCAGGCAGAGAAGAGACCGAGTGAGGGGTTGAGGCGCTCAAGAGGCTGGGGCCAGTGGGCCCCCTAGGCGCCCTGGAGAATTGGATTCACGGGAAGTGTCAGCAGACCCCCATTTCCCCTTCTGCAGGTGCTGCTCAGTTCTCTTGCCCCCCCAACTTTACCGCGACGTCCCCAACCTCAGAGCCCACCCGTTTCTCTTTGGAAGTGTTAACAGACCCAGATACGGAACTGTGGCTTATCCAGGCCCCTGTAGACTTCGCCCCAGACTGGTGAGTGGTCCCAGGCCACCTCCTGGGAATATGCTCCATCCTAGTGGCTGAACTTGGGGGAAGTTTAGAGGGGCTTTTCTTAGGCATCCAGAAACGCGGTTTTCAGCTCTTCCCCCCCGTTTCACGGAAAGAATCTGATGGAGCTCCTGCCTTCCCCTTTCTCCTTGCAGCCTCAACGGGCGGCTAGTGCCTCTCTCTGGCTCCCAGATTGTGAAGGGCAAGTTGGCAGGCAAGCGGCACCGCTACCGGGTCCTCAGAAGCAGCGGTCCCCAGGCTGGAGGAGCAATCCTGCTGGCTCCCTCCGTGGCGGCAGGGGGGGGACTCACCTGTGCCCCAGCCCCCCAGGGCAGCCTGAGGATCTTTGAGGGTTCCCAGGAATCCCCACCAGGGACCCTGCTGCAGCCTATTCCAACAAGCCCCCCGCCACAGATCCCCCCTGACCTGAGGCCCCGGTTCTGTGCCTTTGGAGGCAGCCTACCGGTAACAGGGCCTGGGTCAGCCTTGGCACTGAAGTCACCCGCCTCAAAAAAGAGGAAAAAGAAGAGGCAAATACCAGAGGCCCCAGCTCCCCGGGAGGCAGTGAATGGGCTGGGGGCCCTGGCGGGGGACACAGCTTTGGGGTCCCCGGATGTGGCGAAGAAGAAGAAGAAAAAGCAGGAGCCGCCAGAACTCGAGGTGATGGAGCTGGTGACAGCCGAACCCGCGGACGAGATGCTGGAGCCTCTGGAAGCGCTGTTCCCATCATCCACCACCAGGAAGAGGAAGAGGCTGAAGGGGACGGAAGAGAGGGAGCCTGGGGAAAGGATGCTGATGGAGTCTCAGCCGCAGTTGGAGGAGGAGCCACAGGAGGAAGCCGTCCCACTGCCGTCTTCGAAGAAGAAGAAGAAGAAGAAAGAAAAGGGGCACCAAGTCATGATGGAGTCGGGGGCTGATGAGGCTCTAGAGCTGGAGAGGAGGCCTCTGGAACTCGCAGGGGAGACGATAGAGCCCGAACCACCACAAGAAGTTGAGCTTCAGGCTGAGGCAGCTCTAACACCCGCCAAAAAGAGGAGGAAGAAAGAAAAACGGCAAGACGAGACAGTGGAGCCGGGGGCAGAGGCGGTGGAGCCTCCGGTGGAGCCCGAGTTGCCAGGTGACCTTGAGGGTCGGGCATCCACCAAGAAGAAGAAGAAGAAAGAACGGGGGCTCAGAGCAACTGAGCCGAGGACTGAGGTAACGGACCCACAGGGTGAGCCGATGGAGCCTGAGCTTCCGGAAGAGCGTGAACCTGAGGCAGGGGCAGATCCAGCATCTGCTAAGAAGAAGAAGAAGAAACGGGGCCGGGAAAGCGGGGTGCCAGAGGCAGCACCCCGGGAGGAGACGCCAGAGCCGTGGCGGAGTCCAGAGCCTGGGGAGGTGGCTCCCACAGGCCGGGAGAAGAAGTCGAAGAGGCTGCAGCCGGATCCTGTGTAGCCTCCTCCAGGGAAACTGACGACTGTGGTCAAGGAAAGCTGGAGGGGCGCCTGGGTGGCTCAGTTGGTTGAGACTCTCGATTTCAGCTCAGGTCACGATCTCGCGTTTCATGAGATCGAGCGCCACATCTGGCGGTGCGCCGACAGTGTGGAGCCTGCTTCGGGTTCTCTGTCTCCTCTCCCTCAAAATAAATACACTTTAAAACAAAAAAAAAAAAAAAGAAAGAGAAAGGAAAAGAAAGGGGAAGAAACGAAAAGAAAAGCCGGAGGTGACCGCCTGGGCCAGCAGAGAGTGAGAACAGAGAACCCCTTCCCGATGACGGCGCCGCCGCACCAGAAGCAGCCCAAACCTGGAAAATGCTTTATTGTTACAACGAGGGCCTCTCTGGCAGCTGGGGTCATCGGGGCACTTTCAAGAAGGGCTTGTGTAGGACATCAAACAGCCTCCGGGCCTGCGTGAGAGCAAGAAAGAAACAAGGAACTGGTCATTAAATGAGCCATCTGCTTGCTACATCCAGAGTGGGCTTTGGTTCTTTCGGTTTCGGCTCGGAGGGGACTCTGGGGGCTGGGAGAGAAAACATCCTGATCTTGATTCTGTCCCAGGCTGCCCTATGTGAGTTAGGGCTGGTCCCCACCCTCTCTGGGCCTCGATTTTCCCCAACTGTAGGAGAAGCACTGTGGGCCTTCCACAGCCTTAGAACTTTGGGATCTGAGGTGCCATCTATGTAGTGCTGCCTCCTGTCCCCGACCCCTCAAGCCCATTCCCACAGTTCTTACCTTTTGGGGCCCCAGGCCCGGGCACAAAGCCAGATCTTCTCGGGACGCAGCTATGAGCTGTTCCAGAGACTGAGGAAGGTGGAAGGTGAGGGTCAGAGATGGGGAGCACAAAACTACCCTGCCCCAGCTCATCGGGGGTCTAAGATCTCCCTGGAAGGAGGTGAGGTCCTGTGGGAGGGCAGGGGAGGCGGGGGGGGGGCACATTCATTGAAAAAGCAAGGGGGCAGAAATGCCATCAGGACAAGGGAATCATTCCTTACCCCAAAAGTAGTTAGGAGGGTCTGGCTGTCGGTTTTATTGACAGACTTCACGGTGGTCAGGCATTCAGTCACCTGGAAGGGAGGGGAGGAGGCAGAGGTGCGGCAGGAGAAGAAATGAGAGCGATCTGAGCGCTGGGTCACCACTGTGTCCCCAGACTGCCCCGCATGCAGGTGTTCAATAAATGCCCCCCCCCTTTTGGCTGATTAAAAGTTCATCTCAGAGTGGGTCCCCCACTAGCTGAGAGAATATTGGTCACATCATGAGAAGATAAATGCCATTTCTCTGGAGTTGGTTCTGCCCAGGGTAGACCATAGGCTCTGGAGTCAGATCTGTGTTCAAAACCCGGCCCCACTGCTTGCTCCCTATGAGGGCTGGGCAAAGGAACTGACCTCTGGACTTTCTTTTCAGGCAAATGGGGGTCCTAACAGTACCCGCCTCGGGAGTGGTGGTGGACATCCACCATTACTCAGGCGTTGGAGCTCAGGTTAAATGCTTCATTTGGTAAATACTCCCTGCGCACCCACTAAGTGCTGGGTGGTGCTGGGGACACAGGAGGGACTGAGCCAGCCAGCCTGGCCAGAATGCATGCAAGGTCAGGGGTGGACAGAGCTGCTGGGTGGGATAGGCAGGGCCTTGTAGGGTGTGGTGAGAAGGCCAGGCTTTCCCTGAGGGTACTGGGGAGCCATGGGAGGATTCTGAGCTGGGGAGGACAGAAACAAGTTTGTGCTTAGGAAGGGAAAGGTGATGAACTGAGGGGGAGACTGGGGAGGAGAGGTAGGATTCCAGCAGCAGGGACGGGCCGGGGGCAGGCAGGGAGGTGTAGTGGCCTCACCCGGGCGACGAAGTCCTGTTCCAGCTTCTCCATCAGGAGGTCGGCCGGCTTCTGCTCATAGGCCTTGTAGGTCTCCAGGTACCGCCCGGCCTCCTCAGGGCTGGGGTGAGAACATTCGGGTCAGCCAGTGTGGCGAGGGCAGTGGTCATGTTTTAGATTCATTTCATTGCCGTAGTAGTAGTCAGTGCCGATGCTAAAAATTCCAAACTCGAATACAGAGCAAACTGAACTTTCCTCCCCGAAAAGGTCCCTGGTGGTAACCCCGGCCAGGCACATCTTTACACATCTTTGCTGGCAAAGGGAGAGAGCTTGGGAGCCTGACGAGTTGTTGGGCTCAGGTTCGCCCTTCCCACCTGCGTGACCCCAGGGCCAGTGATTTTCTCTCTCTGGGCCTCAGTGTCCTCATCTGCAGAGTGGCATGGATAGCGGAATTGTGACAATTACACGCGTCATCGCTCCCAAGTGCTCAGAACCGTGCCTGGCACTTAGAGCCCGTTTAAGAAATGTGAGCTATTCTGGAAGGGAAGTCAGCGCGGTGGAGCCGGGGCGGGAGAAAAACCAGAAACACTGTTACTATTTTCCCAGCCGCAGGAAGACAAAACTCAGGATGCAATTCAGTTCCCACTGAAGATTTTTAATATAGCGCACTTTCAAGAGAAAGGCTGCGGGGTGAGCCGACTGCTGAAGCTTTTATAGCAACTAACCTGATTTAATAATCGCCATTAATTTTCACGTCAGGCACTGAGGTTTTTTTCCTTTCCTTTTTTTTTTTTTTTTTTGACATGTAATGAACAGTTTCAAAGGTAGGTGGGACAACCGAATCTTAAACAGGGTTTGTATGTGTGCGGAATAAAGTAACCCAAGTTTATTAGCACTGGGAGAAAGCTGGCCTTTTTTGTTCTTTGAACTTGAGACTAGGGAGTTGAGTCCAAGTAAAGGAAGGACTTGTGCCGAGGCATTTTCTGTTAGCCTTCAAATCCCAGCTAATAAGCCATCTTTGCTGATCAAGTGTTGGTCCATATTCCTGAAAGAAACCTTCATTTTTCTAATTCTGGTTTTTTCCCGTTACGTGGGCTTTGTGGCTCTCCCCTCACTGCAGCAGGATTATCGTTCCGGTTCTTCAACGTTTATTTATTTTTGGGACAGAGAGAGACAGAGCATGAACGGGGGAGGGGCAGAGAGAGAGGGAGACACAGAATCGGAAACAGGCTCCAGGCTCCGAGCCGTCAGCCCAGAGCCCGACGCGGGGCTCGAACTCACGGACCGCGAGATCGTGACCTGGCTGAAGTCGGACGCTTAACCGACTGCGCCACCCAGGCGCCCCTAAAAAAATTGTTTAATGTTTATTTTTGAGAGAGAGACAGAGACAGAGTGTGAGTGGGGGGTGGGGCAGAGAGAGAGAGAGGGAGACACAGAATCAGAAGCAGGCTCCAGTCTCTGAGCTGTCAGCACAGAACCCGACGCGGGGCTCGAACTCACGGACCGCGAGATCGTGACCTGGCTGAAGTCGGACGCTTAACCGACTGCGCCACCCAGGCGCCCCAATCGTTCCGGTTCTTAATTTGTTCAGGGCACACAGTGAGCACATTGCGTCCTGTTCTACAATTTGCTTTCATTTTTGCCCTCTGCAGTTCCCAGCAGGATGCCTTCCCATGTCAGCAGAAAGAGCTTGACCTCTTTTATGGGATGGTTGCAAAATATCCCATAATTTGGATGTAAAGACGTAGGAGACATTCCCCTTCCGGGGGCCGACGCACTGTTCTAACTCACTGTGTTCAGAAGCTTCCAGAGAAGGATCCTCTAAGGCAATTATTATTTTCAAACCATTATACACAGAGAGGGAAAGAGACCAGCAGGGGGTTGAGTCACTTGCCCAAGAGCCTGGTCGGTAAACTATGCAACTCTTGATCTCTTGGGGTCATGAGTTCAAGGTCGTGACCTGGCCTATCTCCACGATGGAGTATTACGCCGCTGGGAAAGAATGTGCATCCGGACAATGGGATATTATTCAGCAATAAGAAGACTGAGCTACCACGGCGCCTGGGTGGCTCAGTCGGTTAAGTGTCTGACTTCCTCTCAGATCACGATCTCATGGTTTGTGGGTTCGAGCCCCGAGTCGGACTCTGTGCCGACAGCTCGGAGCCTGGAGCCTGCTTCAGATTCTGTGTCTGCCTCTCTCTCTGCCCCTCCCCACTCATGCTCTGTCTGTCAAAAATAGACGAATATTGGGGCGCCTGGGTGGCGCAGTCGGTTAAGCGTCCGACTTCAGCCAGGTCACGATCTCGCGGTCCGTGAGTTCGAGCCCCGCGTCGGGCTCTGGGCTGATGGCTCAGAGCCTGGAGCCTGCTTCCGATTCTGTGTCTCCCTCTCTCTCTGCCCCTCCCCCGTTCATGCTCTGTCTCTCTCTGTCCCAAAAATAAATAAACGTTGAAAAAAAAATTAAAAAAAAAAATAGACGAATATTAAAAAAAAAATTTTTTTTTTTTTTTTAAAGAAGAGTAAGCTACCAAATTACAAGAAGGCACGGAGGGAGGTTAAAAGAATACTGCTGGGGCGCCTGGGTGGCACAGTCGGTTAAGCGTCCGACTTCAGCCAGGTCACGATCTCGCGGTCCAGGAGTTCGAGCCCCGCGTCAGGCTCTGGGCTGATGGCTCAGAGCCTGGAGCCTGTTTCCGATTCTGTGTCTCCCTCTCTCTCTGCCCCTCCCCCGTTCATGCTCTGTCTCTCTCTGTCCCAAAAATAAATAAACGTTGAAAAAAAAAATAAAAATAAAAAAAAATAAAAGAATAGTGCTAACTGTTTTGTCCTACAGAGATGACTCTGGGTGGGCTCCTGGATGGGGGCTGGAAATGGAGCTAATACTCAACCGGGTCCACGTAAGGAAGACTCCATAAAATCCCAGTACTAGGGGACTCAGAGCTTCCAGAAGGGCAGCCACTGGGAAGTGATACACCCCAATTCAACGGGGACAGAAACTCCTGCACGCAGGACCCTCCCAGACCTCTCGCCCTACGTCTCTCATCATCTTGCTGTTGATTCTCTTAACATCATATCCTTTATTAAACCGGAAAATGTGCTTCCCTGAGCTCTGAGCCTCTCAGGGAGTCACTGGGAGCGGGACGGTCAGAAGTACAAGTGGGGTTTATGACTGGTGTCTGAAGTGGGGGGGGCAGTGTTGGACTGAGCCCCTTCACCTGTGGGACCTGAGGCCATCCCCAGGTAGTGTCAGAAGTGAGTTAAACGGTAGGACGCCCAGCTGGTGCTGCAGAGACTTGCTTGGTGTGGGAAAAACTTTGGCGCGTCTGGTGGTCTGACTTGGGCTCAGGTCCTGATCTCACGGTTTGTGAGTTCGAGCCCCACACAGCCCTGTATTGTGAGCACAGAGCCTGCTTTGGATCCTCTGTCCCCCTCTCTCTCTCTCTCTGCCCTCCCCCACTTGTTCTCCCTCTCTCTTCTCTCTCAAAAATGAATAAAGATTAAACACACACACACACACACACACACACACACACACACACACAGGATAAAGACCCACATTAGGGAAGAACTGGCATTTTTTTTCCTACACACAAGGAGAACCGTGGGTTTTTCTATTTCTACTACAGATTGTATGATTCCAACTATATGATATCCTGAAAAAGGCAAAACTAAGCAGACTGTGAAAAGATGAGGAGTTTGGGGGTGGAAGGGATGAATAAGTGGAACACAGGGGAAATTTTAGGGCAGTGCAACTATTCTGTGTGATACAGAATTTATGGACACATTATCATACCTTTGTCAAGACTCAGAATATAAAACAGAGAGCAACAGGTCATGATCTCACGCTCCGTGAGTTTGAGTCCCATGTTGGGCTCTGTGCTGACAGCTCAGAGCCTGGAGCCTGCTTCGGATTCTGTGTTTCCCTCTCTCTCTGTCCCTCCCCTGCTCATGCTCTGTCTCTCTCTGTCTCAAAAATACATTAATAAAAACATTAAAAATTTTTTTTTAATTAAAAAATAAAAATAAAACCGCAAACCCTAACATAGACTATGGGCTTTCGTCAGTAGTAATAGTAACATATCAACACTGGTTCATCGGTTGTAACGAATGTACCACACTAATTAAAATTTTTTTTTTTTTTCTTCAACGTTTGTATTTTATTTTTGGGACAGAGAGAGACAGAGCATGAACGGGGGAGGGGCAGAGAGAGAGGGAGACACAGCATCGGAAACAGGCTCCAGGCTCTGAGCCATCAGCCCAGAATCTGACGCGGGGCTCGAACTCACGGACCGCGAGATCGTGACCTGGCTGAAGTCGGACGCTTAACCGACTGCGCCACCCAGGCGCCCCTGTACCACACTAATTAATACAATACATAGGGACACCTGGCTGGCTCAGTCGTAGAGCACTTGACCCTTGATCTTGGGGTCCTGAGTTCAAACACCATGCTGGGCATGGAGCCTACTTTTAAAAAAAGAAATTTAGGCCACCTGGGGGGCTCAGTTGGTTAAGTGTCCGACTCCTGATTTCTGCGCAGCTCATAATCTCACGGTTCGTGAGTTCGAGCCCTGCACTGACAGCTCAGAGCCTGAAGCCCGCTTCAGATTCTGTGTCTCCTCTTTCTGCCCCTTCCCTGCTCGCACTCTGTCTCTCAAAAATAAATAAATGTTAAAAAAACTTTTTTTAGGGGTGCCTGCGTGGCTCAGTCGGTTAAGCATCCGACTTCGGCTCAGGTCATGACCTCATGATTCAGGGGTTCAAGCCCCGCATCAGGCTCTGTGCTGACAGCTCAGAGCCTGGAGCCTGCTTCCTGTTCTGTGTCTCCCTCTCTCTCTGCCCCTTGCCCACTCAAACTGCCTCTCGGTCTCAAAAATAAGTAAACGTTAAAAAAAAATTTTGTTAAAGACTGCTGTATTTCTTTAAAAAAATTAAAATTAAAAAAAGAAATAAAAAAATACAAGAGATAATAGGAGAAACCACATGCAGGGAGAGAAGAGGTATTTGGTAATTCTTTGTGATTCCTGATATTCCTTCTTATAAACTTAAAAACTGCCCTAGGGACGCCTGGGTGGCTCAGTCAGTTAAGCATCTGACTTCAGCTCAGCTCATGATCTCATTGTCCAGTCCGTGGGTGCAGGCCCCGCGTCAAGCTCTGTCCTGACAGCTCAGAGCCTGGAGCCTGCTTTAGGTTCTGTGTCTCCCTCTGTTTCTCTCTGCCCCTCCGCATTCATGCTCTGTCTCTCTCAAAAATAAATAAACATTAAGAAAAGAAATTTGGGGGGCAGTTGGGTGGCTAAGTCGGTGAGGCGTCCGAATTCGGCTCAGGTCATGACCTCACAGTTTGTGGGTTTGAGCCCCGCGTTGGGCTCTGTGCTGACAGCTCAGAGCCTGGAGCCTGCTTCAGGTTCTGTGTCTCCTTCTCTCTGCCCCTCCCCCACTCTCACCTTGTCTCACTCTGTCTCTCAAAAATAAATAAATGTAATAAAAAAAATTAAAAAAAAATTTTTTTTAATGCTCTAAAAAATTAGTATTTTTAAAAATATGAACACCCTGTGTTGGGCTCCGTGCTGACAACGGAGAGCCTGCTTGGGATTCTCTCTCCCTCTAGCTCTCTGCCCGCCCCCCGCTCACACTCTTGAGCACTCTCTCTAAATAAATAAATAAACTTAAAAAAAAAAAAGTTTTTTTAAAGGGGCGCCTGGAGTGGCTCAGCCGGTTAAGCATCTGACTCTAGGCTCCGGTCGGATCAGGTCATGATCTCACAGTTTGTGAGTTCAAGTCCTGCATTGTGCCTACTTGGGCTTCTCTCTCTCTCTCTCTCTCTCTCTCTCTCTCTCTCTCTCTCTGTCTCCCTCTCTGCTTCTTCCCTGCTTGTTGTCTCTCTCTCTCAAAATAATAAACTTAAAAAAAAAAAAAGAGAGAGAGAGAGAGAGAGAGAGATCTCCAGGTAAGGACACGACCACACAAGGCACAGAACAGCATCTATATATAACCATATGTCTACACTGCCACATGTATATACACCGTGTGTATGTACCATATATATGTACGACTAGACGTATGCACACACATAACATTTTCGTGTCGCTTCTCATCTGTGAACTACGTGAACGCGCCATCTGTTTAACACAAGAAAGTTTAACCAGTGTACATATTCAGAACAAAGAGAAGCAGAAGACAACAGCCCCACTCTCATCCACATCTATGCCTCATACGGTCCCCAGAGGCCAGCACTGTCCAGGGCCTGGAGCCTCTGGAGCCCTTTTCGTGTATCCGCATACGAGTCTGTTCATCAACACAGCTCATTTTCTTCCTCGCTTCTTTATATAAACAAAAATACGAGGCCGTTCGCTTCTGCAACTCTGGTTCTCACCCACTGATGCTACAGTGATGGCCCATGTCACTTCGGACACGCGTGAGCACGCACGAGCAGGGACTATCCTAGTGCGGGAGTTTCTGTGTCGAAGAGTGGTGTCTATTTTCTGTTTCAACAGCCTGTCAAATCTCCTGCCAAGCAAATATGCGGGTGCCCGTTTCATACTACCCATCCGAGAGACTTGCACCAAATTTAGGGCACCTCGCTTTGTTTGTTTTTGTTTTTTTTTTTTTTTTTAATTTTTTTTTTTTTCAACGTGTATTTATTTTTGAGACAGAGAGAGACAGAGCATGAACGGGGGAGGGGCAGAGAGAGAGGGAGACACAGAATCAGAAACAGGCTCCAGGCTCTGAGCCATCAGCCCAGAGCCCGACGCGGGGCTCGAACTCCCGGACCGCGAGATCGTGACCTGGTTGAAGTTGGACGCTTAACCGACTGCGCCACCCAGGCGCCCCTGTTTTTTTTTTTTAATGTTTATTTATATTTGAGAGAGAGAGACAGACAATGTGCAAGCGGGGGAGGGACAGAGAGAGACAGAGACAGACTCTGAAGCAGGCTCCAGGCTCCGAGCTGTCAGCACAGAGCCCGATGTGGGGTTTGAACACTCGAACCACGAGATCATGACCTGAGCCAAAGCCAGACGCTTAACCAACTGAGCTACCCAGGCGCCCCTGAATGTTTCTCATTTTTGAGAGAGAGAGCACAAGCAGGGGAGGGGCAGAGAGAGAGGGAGACAGAGGACCCAAAGTAGCCTCTGCATGGACAGCAGAGAGCCCCACACGGGGCTGGAACTCAGGAACTGCCAGATCACAATCTGAGCCAAAGTCAGACGCTTAACCTACTGAGCCACCCAGACGCCCCAGCACCTCGTTTTTTAAAATGTGCTTTTTTCTTTTTTTTTAAATTTTTTTTTTCAACGTTTATTTATTTTTGGGACAGAGAGAGACAGAGCATGAACGGGGGAGGGGCAGAGAGAGAGGGAGACACAGAATCGGAAGCAGGCTCCAGGCTCTGAGCCATCAGCCCAGAGCCCGACGCGGGGCTCGAACTCACGGACCGCGAGATCGTGACCTGGCTGAAGTCGGACGCTTAACCGACTGCGCCACCCAGGCGCCCCAAAATGTGCTTTTTTCTTGATAAACCATATGGTTGATATTTTTTTCATGTGTTTTGGCAACTCTTATTTGGGTTCTTATTGACTTGTGGGAAGTTCTTTACATATATAAATATATAATAAACATGTTCAAATATATGCATATGAATATAAACATTTAAATGTATTTGCACTGTATAAATATAACTTATATATACATACATAAATTAGAGACGTTAAGTATTTTCTATTTATATGTATGTATATACATATGTATATATATATACGTGTGTGTGTGTGTGTATATATATATATATGCAATATATACACAGCAAATACTTTTTGGTAATTTGTCACTTGTCTTTCAACTTTATTTACAGTATGTCTTACCACCCAGAAGCTTTAAAATTTTAATTTTCTCAAATCAGCCAACCTTTTTCTTTACGGCTTTGGGGTTCTGGGTCTTGCTTTGGAAGACTTTTCCTACCCCAAGATTGTAACAAATATTCTCCTGGGGTGCCTGGATGGTTCAGTCAGTTAAATGTCAGACTTAGTTCAGGTCATGATCTCAAAGTTCATGGGTTTGAGCCCCGTGTTGGGCTCTGTGCTGACAGCTCAGAGCTTGGAGCCTGCTTTGGATTCTGTGTCTCTTTCTCTCTCTACCCCTCCCCCGCTTGTGTGTGCTCTCTCTCTCTCTCTCTCTCAAAAATAAATAATCATTAAAAAAAATTTTTTTTTAATAAATCAAAAATAAAAATAAAAAATATTCTCCTGGGGAACCTGGGTGGCTCAGTCGGTTAAGTGTCTGACTTCAGCTCAGGTCATGATCTCGTGGCTTGTGGGTTCAAGGGCTACAACAGGTTCTCCGCTTTCAGCAAGGAGCCCCCTTCAGATCCTCTGTCCCTCTCTCTGTCTGCCCCTCCCCCATTCACACTATCTCTCTCTCTCAAAAATAAAATAAACATTAAAAACTAGATATATATTCCCCTGTAAGATTTCTTCTAGGGCACCTGAGTGGTTCAGCTGATTAGGCATCCGACTCTTGATTCAAGCTCAAATCATGATCTCACAGTTTGTGAGCTGAGCCCTGGTGTGTCAGCTCCAGGATAGAGCCCAGCTTGGGATTCCCTCTCTTTCCCTCTCTCTCTGGCCCTCCTCCTCTCTCTCTTTCTCAAAATAAATAAATAAACGTAAAAAAAACATAATGAGCCTAATTACTTAAAAAAAAAGATTTCTTCCAGCACCTTTTTTTTTTAATGTCAATAATTTCTCAGGATTTAATTTTTTTTTCTTATGGGGTGAGGAAGGTATGTCTTTTTTTCCAACTGGAAATTAGCCAATCTAAATAGACTTTAGAGGGGCGCCTGGGGGGCTCAGTCAGTTAAGCATCTGACTTCAGCTCAGGTCATGACCTCATGGCTCATGGGTTCGAGCCCCGCATCAGGCTCTGTGCTGACAGCTTGGAGCCTGGAACCTGCTTCAGATTCTGTGTCTCCCTCTTTCTCTGCCCCTTCCCTGCTCGTACTCTAGCTCTCATTCTCTCAAAATTAAATAAACATTAAAAGAAAAATTTAAATAGTCTTTAGAAACCTAGATGTGGAATTAATTATTCAGACAGATTTTAGGTCTGATTCGTAAGTAAGCAGTATGGCCCTGGCAATTTGATCTATATCACCTGCTTTTGTGACTATAGCCCTAGAAGACAAATATTAAGATCCTATTTTAAAGATGCAGAAATTGAGGCCGAGAGAGAGGCAGTGCCGGAACCAGGCTCACACGGGGAGCTCATGGCAGAAGGAAAGGGCTGGGGGGCAGAAGGGTGGACCAACTCTTAGGATAGAGCCTGACCTGGGCGGGGAAGCCTCGGTCTCACCTCCAGGCAAGGACCAGGGTGCAGTCAGCCAGGATGCACATCTTAGCCAGCTCCTTGAGGGCCTGCTGTGGATCTTTCTGGGTGGAAAAGAAAATCAGAATGGGAAATCTGGTAGTAAACAAGGAATTATAGTCTTGAAAACCACAGTAGATTATGCCACGGTAGGATGCCAAGAGCCTTCCACTTAACTGGCACTCCCTAGGCTCTGACTGGGTGCCCACCTGTGCTGGGCAATGCTGGTAACACACAGTTACCAAGAGAGCCCGGGCTCTGCCCCCTGGGGCTCACAGTCTGATGAGGGAGATCAAACTGTCCCCATACAGTGATGACCCAGAGTGGCCAGGATTGGGATGGGAGAGCAGGAGCGGATACCTGACCTGCCCAGGGAATCAGGGAGAGCTTCCTGGAAGAGGGGACATCTGAACTGAGACCTGAAGGAGGAGGAGGAAGAGGAGTGAAGGAGGCAAAGGAGAATGAAAAGGAAATTTTAAACATAGGGAAGACAGGAGGGGGGAAAAAGGACTTGAGGAATTGCAATTCACACGGAATGTGATGGAGAACGTAAAAGAAAGGGCGACCACATGGAAGCTGGGAAATGAACCCAGAGAGCAGGGCAGGGGTCTGGTCACATGGCCTCACGGGCCATAGCGAGGCACTGGGGAGCCATGGAGGGGTCTGGACATCAGATCTGTGCTTTAGGAACCAACCCCCCCCCCCCCCCACGGCTGCTGTGAGGATGGAAGCGGTTGGGGCTGGAGGCCCTGAGACGAGAGAAGAGGCTGGGGCAGAGACCCAGGCGGGCCAGGCTGTGAAGACAGGATGACATAGCTTCAAAACACGCTCAGGTGGCAGAGGGCTGGGACCAGCGGAAGCGGTGTGGGGAAGGAGGAGACAGGATTTTACCCTCGCGCCCCCTTGCCAACACAGGGTGTTAATGTCCGATGTAAATAATGGTTCAACTTGCACCTTCTCTTGGGATTCAACAATCCACTCGGCTGCTGCGAGGCCCGACAGATGAGGACCACGAGGCCGGGGGGGAAGTGACCCCTGCTTACCACGTCCACCTGGATGAGCAGGACCCGCAGGGCGAAGCTCTTCCCCAGGCTCTGCAGCCGCCCGTGGATGTAGTCCGGGTGGAGGTTGTGGTAGCGGAGGCTGGGGGGCAGGGGAGAGGGAGGGATTGGGAGGTCTCGCTCTCCCCGAGACCCTGGGAGCCCTTCTTTACTCTCACTGGAATGCAGAGGGCGCGGGCGACACCGGGACCTGAGGCTCAGAGAAGTTAAGTGACTTGCCTCAGGTCACCCATCAAGGAAGGCGATGGCGGGGTTGGCGGAAAGGGCTGCCTGGCTCTGGCTTCCCTGGAGGGATGGACCCCAGGTTCCTCACTGGGGAAGGGAAGAGACTTGGGCTTCGGGTAGAGGACAGGAGACAAGCGCCTAGAGGGTGTGGACTGGGGGACAAGGCGCAGCTGGTCTTGGGAAGCAGGCCCATCCCAGGGACTGTCTGCTTTAGCCTCGGAAGGCACTGGCAGGGAGGGGCTGGGGTGGCTTCTCCACCCAGGGAACTAGGGGACATCTCTGTCCAGCAGCCACCAGCTCTCGTACCTTGCAGGGAGGACAGGAACTTAGAAGGTTCACTTCCCCCATCTAGCTCTGTGTGCAGAGGGGCGCCCGGGAATGGAGAGGGAACTTGCTTAACTGCGGTACAGGCTGGCGAAATCCTGGCTCCCATCAACTCACCCTGGATGTCTGGGACCTGAGGGACCCTACCCCCAACCTGCTCAGACCCAGGACTCCAGGCGCCCAGTCCGTCCTCCCTCAGAACCAGTGTCTGGGCCTGCCACTCTTGTCACTCTGGGCACCTCCAGGAGAAGACCTCTTCCTCCCCGCCAGGTCACTAGGCCCAGAGCTGACAGGGCCACACCCCAAGGTCTCCCACCCAATGGTCCCAAACACGGGAGCACAGCCTCGCAGGCCTTCAGGAAGGTGGGGCAGCCCCCTCAGAGCTCACCTGAGGAACAGGGCACAGGTGCTCTGGCCCAGCACATAGTCGGGAAGCACGTCACCAAACTCCCAGGGCACATGACGCACAAACTTCAGCACGGGGTTGCCCCTCTGGGGAGGGAAGGGCGGAAGCCATTAACAGGGAGGGCCCTGGGACCACTACCAGCCCCAGGGCTCCCCTCCCCCTACCTGTGTCAACACCTCCCCATCCCCCCTCCTGCCTGTGCCTGTTCC
This sequence comes from Lynx canadensis, assembly GCF_007474595.2. Lineage (NCBI taxonomy): Eukaryota > Metazoa > Chordata > Mammalia > Carnivora > Felidae > Lynx > Lynx canadensis. The sequence continues at coordinate 50,533,197 of NC_044317.1, forward strand.
CCTCCCTCCAGAGTCCACCTCCTCAGCGGGGAATGCCCTTGGGCGCTCTGGCTTTGACCCAGACCTCTCCCCCAGACCTGGGCCTTAACTAAAGGGTCCCTGAGTCTATCTCTCCGGCTCAGTCCTCTCCCCTAGCCCCACGTGTGTGCCCTGGGGTTGCTGGGCACTCCCCCCAGGATGTCCGCCTCACTGCATCCCAAGTGCCTTCAGCACCAGCTCCCGCACCTGCCCCTCCTCCCCTCATCTCAGGGACAGGCCCATCATCCAGAGACCCAAGCCTAGTCACGGACACGTCCCTCTCCTCCAGGGGGGACGTCTACCTTCCAGGATTTTTTTTTTAAGTTTATTTACTCATTTTGAGAGAGAGAGAGTAAGAGAGAGAGAACTCCAAGCAGGCTCTGCACTGTCAGCGCAGAGCCTGACACAAGGCTCAATCTCACGGACTCTGAGATCGTGACCTGAGCCGAAATCAAGAGTCGAATGCTTAGCTGAATGGGCCACCCGGGCACCCCCAGGATGACATCCCCATCAAAGTCTCCCCCTGCACTGCCATAGCCCATACCCAGGCCCCTACCCTGCCTCCTCCTGGTCGCCTGCCCCAGTAGGGCCCCCTCCTGACCTCCGAACAGAAACCAGTGCTTCCTAAAGCACAAACCTGCCCCTTGGCCTGCTCTTAACCCCACCGTGGCCCCCAGTGATCTGAGAGGAAGGCCCACGTGGCCTGTGACCCCCACCCCCAACAGTCAGGCATCTGCTGGACAGGCTCCGGGCTCTCACTCCACTCTGAACACACCCTGTAGCCCAAAATCGAGATTCTCTGAGCAAGTCAGCCTCTAACCCATCCGAGCAGTATTTATTGAGCGCCTACTGTGTGTCTAAGTGCTGTGATACAGCAGGGACCAAGACAGACAAAGATCCCTGCCTTGTGGGGGACGCAGACGTTACACAAAACCATCTCGGGGATGAACGAGTCATTATTAAATGAGGTGGAATGTGCTTTTAATAAAGAGGGTAGGACCTGCTCCACGGTGGGGTGTGGGTTGGGCAGAGTCGGTTAAGTGTCCAACTCTTGGTTTTGGCTCGGGTCGTGATCTCACAGTGTTGTGAGTTTGAGCCCCACGTCGGGATCCGGGCTGGCAGCATGGAGCCTGCTTGGGATTCGCTCTCTCCCCCTCCCCCACTCACGCTGTTTCTGTCTCTCTCAAAATAAAAACATAAACTTAAAAAAAAAAAAAAAAAAAGGAGGCGGGAGGTGAGGAGCGGTGATGAGGTCAGGAGGGTAGAACCTCCATGAATGGGATTAGTCCTCACAAAAGGGACCCGAGAGAGCTCCTTCACCCAGGTGAGGACACAGGAAGTAGACAGCAGTCTATGAACCAGGAGGCGGGTCCTTCCTGGACACTGAATTGGCGCAACCTCACACGGCACAACCTCAACCCACACCCGGTAGTTGGATGGATGAATGAAAGAATTCGCGTTGCCCAGAGCGCAATGGCAAGAGCTCTGACTTCCTTCCACTGCCCACCTGAGTGCCACCCCCGTACCCGTGGTTCCCACCAGAAAGCTCAAAGCCCCGCTACTCCTTCCCCTCCTCACCTGCCGGGGGCTCACAATGATGCTGCTGGATTTCGTCCCCGGTTTGGGGGCCTGGTTGGGGGTCTCTCCTGCCAGGGGTTCTGGCCCCGTGGGGTGTGGAGCCCCAGCCCCTCCTGGAGGTCCCGAGATGGCATACTCGGCGTAGGTCTGAGGGGGGGCCTGGGCTGAGGTCTCCATGGTGGGAAGGCTCCCCGTGGACTTGAATAAGGGCTTGAACTGTGGGGGGGGGGAGGAGTGTCAAAATCTGAATCTAGCCACTCCTCCCTGCTCCTCAGCCGCTATACTGGTCCCAGCCACCAACTTCTCTCCCTTGGACCAGTGCACCTCCTCACCAGCTCCCCGCCTACATCCTTACTCCCCGCGGTCTGTTCTGTTCACGGTCATTTCACGTCCCTCTGCTCAGAGACCCTGGTGGCTCCCCTCTCAGAGTAAAAGCCAAAGCTGTCGCCACAGCCCACAAGGCTCTAGACGATCTGTCCCTGCTCCCCGTCTCACCTCCCACCTCCTTCCCTTTCCTTTCTCGATTCCAGCCCCACTGGCCTTGCTGCCCTCAAATCTGTCAGGCTCCCTCTGATCCTGGGCCTTTGCATCGGCTGTTCCCTCTGCCCCAGAGGTTGCCACACAGCTCACTCCTTCACTTCCTTCACATCACTGCCAAGATGTCACCTCCTCAGAGAGGCAGCCCCTTGACCTAAGGGAGCGCCTCTCCCCCATCACTCCCTGTACCCTTAGCCCACTTTTTCTTCCTAGCGCACACGGAGCGGCCAGTACTCAGCACCAGCCAATTGTTTTCCTGCGGGAACGTGATGTCAGCGTGGTCAGATCCTTCAATTTACCAAGAGATGTCAAAAGTGCCGACTTTTCCTTTTAGTTGCAAGGCCTTCCAACTCTCCAATGTCAGCAATAAATTCATCCTTTGCAAACCAGGGGGCTGACCACATAAAACACAACCCAAAGCCACCCGCCGCTTGCGTTTGCAGCCTCTGCCAGAGCCCTGTCTTGGAACCACCATGACATTTTACAGATAGGGAAGCAGACTCGCGGAGAGCAAAGGACTGTTTTCCCAAGGTGACCCAGGCCACAACATTTCCTAAACCACACCATGGGCCTTGGAGGCCCCTTCCTCTCAATCCACCCCCCCCACCCCGGTCTGCCAGCGTTCTCCCCATCTCCTCCTCTGTCCTACCCCCGCAGGAGGGGCCTCATCCTCATCCAGTGGTATGAAGAACTTCTTCCTCGTGGGTGGCCCGGAGGGCTGCCGCACTCCCTCTTCGTCCATCCCAAGGTTCTTCTGGGGCCTGAAAAATGAAGACACGGCGGCGGGGGCGAGTGAGACAGCAACACCTGCATGCCCATCCTTCCAGCAGGAACCCCCACTCACAGCCATCCCGCCCCTAGAAATCCCAGGGCTCCAGAGCATCAAGTTCCAAACACCGAGCGCCCCAGATTCTATAAAGCCCCGCCCACACGGAGCCTCACCTTCCGTTCGCCCCGCCCCTTACCGGTCCAGACTTTTCATTCGCCCCGCCCCTCGCTCCGCGCGTTCTAGTCACCCCGCCCTCACTGTTCCCCGCCTTCCGTTTGCCCGCCCCAGCCTCCGTCCCCCTCCGTCCCGCCCGCAGGGCTGGCGCCTGGATACCCTCCCCTCGCTCCATCTCGTCCATCTCTCAGGCACTGCAACGAATGGTTGGCCTCTGCGGCTGCCAATCGCCACCGGAGGTCCCTCCCCGCCCCTCTCGACCCAGCCCCGCTGTCTGAGCGCCGCGACGACTCACCTCCTCGTCCCCGAGCCGGGAGTAAAAGACCGGAGAGGGACAGAGGCGTCCCACCGCCGGCGCGGCCAGCGCGTCCCCGGGCTCGCCGCACTTCCGGCCTCTCTAGCCCTCGATCCCGCCCTCACCGTTCCCCAGAGGGGTAGAACTTCGACAGGGGCCGTCCCTGCGCCGCTCTCTATGATCCTGGAGGACTGCGGAGATTTGGGTTGGAGAGGGAGCCGTCCGTCTACCCCCCTGAACGTCCCTGGTTGCCGAGAATTTCAATTTTGATGCCCTTATTAAGCACCAACTTGTGCTCGGGCTCCGGGCAGGAATCAGTGGGGAAAAACGGCGGGAGATCAAATTAGGTTCCTCCCCTCAGTACAGGCTTGGATGGAATCCCAGCTCTGCCATTGACTTGGCCTCAGTTTCCACATTCATTCATTATTTCATTCCACTCATATTCCCCCAGCGCTTCCTCTGTTCCCGGGCCTGTGAGGGGCAGTGTTACTGACTCAGAGGTGATCAACGACAACCATAGCCCCCTCCTGCCCTCCTGGAGCTCACAGTTCACTGGGAGAGGCAGACTCGTCCCCCAAAAGGGACGACCTGGAATGGTCAAGGCTGGGTTGGGAGATCCCAGACGCCCGGGAGAGGGTTGGGGAGGGGCCGCCCACCCAGCCCGCGGGTAGGGAAGGGCTTCCTGGAGGAAGGGACATCTGAGCTGAGACCTGGTTGATGAGTTAGTATTAGTCATTTCCTGAAAGAACAGTATCACACTGTTCTAACTTGCGGCTCTCTGATTACTAAGGAGAGAGAACATCTTTTTTGTGAGTTTATTGGTCTTATGTAGTTTGTCCTATGTGGATTGCTTGCTCATATCCTTTGCCCATTTTTTTTTTTAAACGGGATTGTATGCCTTTTTTATTAGTATTAATTTGTAGGAGTACTTTATGGATTCCGATTCTGATTCTTAGTCGATTTAATATATATTCCAAATATTTCCTCCTAGTGTGCACTTTGTATTTTTAACTATTTGTTTATGTCACAGAGAAGTTCTTAGTGTTTATTCACGCCTATTTATCAGTCTGTTCCATCCTGACTTTGGATTTCGGTGGGTTGTTTAGGAAGCCTGCTATAGGCTAAGGTCAGAAATATATCCTACAATTGCTTAGAATACTTTTCTGAGTCTTGATTTTGTTTCTGTTTTTCATCTGTATCAGACTTACTTTTGAAAATACACTATGGTAGGAACTTATGATGAATGTAGCCAATTGTCCCCAAACCATTTATTTTAAAAAGCAATCCTTTCCCCCGGGTGCCTGGGTGGCTCAGTGGGTTAAGCATCAGACTTCGGCACTCAGAGCCTGGAGCCTGCTTTGGATTCTGTGTCTCCCTCTCTCTCTCTCTCTGCCCCTCTACCACTCCCACTCTGTCTCTCTCTCTGTCTCTCAAAAATAAACATTAAAAAAAATTTTTTTAATCAATCCTTTCCCCAGTTTTGATATTTCACCTTTATCATGAACCAAATTCCCGTATATACATGGGTCTATTTCTGACATTTCTAGTAAGTTGTATTAAAAATCTGTATATCTGTTCCTTGCCTCCATGCTGCACTGTTGGATGATTTTATTCTGATGTTTTGTTATCCCATCAGGCAAGTCGCCCCTCTGTTCCGTTTCAAATCGTTCTTTACCATTTTTATACCATTTCTAGTGATTTTAGCAGCTGATTTCTACTTCCATGAAAAATCCTATTGAGACTGAGATCGGAATTTCAATGAATTGATGGGTTAATTAAAAGAAGTTTGACATCTTTTTCATATACCTGAATATATTCATTGTCTCCATCTTTCCAACGATTCTAGCTTCTGTGAGGAGACTACGATAAAAGTTTTTTTGTAAATAATTTTCTTTTTTTGCACAATCGATTCGTAAATACATTTTGGTATTAGTATCCTAGGACAGCTGTAGCAAAGCTCCAAAAACTGGATGGCTTACGTAACAGAAATGTATTGTCTCACAGTTCTGGAGGCTAGAGGTCCAAATTGGGAGGGTTCTGCTCCTTCCGAATGCACAGAGGAAGAATCTGTTCCAGGGCTCTCTCCTAGCTGCTGGGAGCCTCAGGAGTATCTTGGCTTATAGATGACCATCTTTCTTTTCCCTGGGTCATGGTCTTTTCTCTGTGTGTGTCTGTCTCTGTGTCTCAACTCCTCTGTTTTTTTTTTTTTGTTTTTTTTTGTTTTTTAATTTTTTTAACGTTTTTATTTATTTTTGGGACAGAGAGAGACAGAGCATGAATGGGGGAGGGGGAGAGAGAGGGAGACACAGAATCGGAAACAGGCTCCAGGCTCCGAGCCATCAGCCCAGAGCCTGATGCGGGGCTCGAACTCACGGACCGCGAGATCGTGACCTGGCTGAAGTCGGACGCTTAACCGACTGCGCCACCCAGGCGCCCCTCAACTCCTCTGTTTTATAAAGACACCAGTCGTATTGGATTAGGGCCCACATTAATGACCTCATTTTTAACTTGATATCTCCGTAAAGACCTTATTTCCAAATATGGTCACATTCTGAAATATCAGGGGTTAGGATTTTAACATCTCTTTTTTGGAGGACAGGATTCAGCCCCTAACAATTCTGTTAGTTTTTATAACCTGCTTCTTTTTTTTTTTTTTTTTTAATGTTTATTTATTTTTGAGAGAGACAGAGCATGAGCAGGGGAAGGGCAGAGAGAGAGGGAGACACAGAATCGGAAGCAGGCTCCAGGCCCCGAGCTGTCAGCACAGAGCCCGACGCAGGGCTTGAACTCTGGAACTGCGAGATTATGACCTGAGCCGAAGTTGGACGCTTAACCGACTGAGCCACCCAGGCTCCCCCATAACCTTCTTCCTTCTGAATTCATTTTACTACTTGCCAGAGTCCATTCACTTCTAATGCTTTCAGGGACAATCGTGGAAAGTAAGGTTCTGAGTCTTGCTCATCTGAAAATACCTTCATTTCATCCTCCAAATTGAAATCCCTAATTCTGGGTTCCTTATTATTTCCCTTGAAGAGTTAGGAGAGGGGCGCCTGGGTGGCTCAGTCGGTTAAGCGTCCGACTTCGGCTCAGGTCACGATCTCACGGTCCGTGAGTTCGAGCCCCACGTCGGGCTCTGTGCTGACAGCTCAGAGCTTGGAGCCTGCTTCCGATTCTGTGTCTCCCTCTCTCTCTGCCCCTCCCCCGTTCATGCTCTGTCTCTCTCTGTCTCAAAAAAAAAAAAAAAAGAGGAGATACTGGTTCTCTATCTCCCCGGCTCCTGGGTCTCTGGTGAGAAGCATACTATCTCTGTGATTCTCCCTCCTACATAAGCAGCCTCATCACTGGGTGTAACTCTCCCCGGAAGGTCATTTACTAGCAGTGTGGCCTTGGGCCAACAACTCAGCCTCTCTGTGTCAGTTTGCTCATTTCTAAAATGAGGATGAATGAAGGACCCTGGCTGACTCCGTCAGTGGAGGGCGTGACTGTTGATCTCAGGGTTGTGAGTTCGAGCTGATATTGGGTATACAAATGACTTAAGCGTCCATAAATAAAAGAAACTTTAAAAAATAAATATGGGGCTCCTGGGTGGCTCAATGGCTCAATCAGTACAGCGTCTGATCCCAGGGTCTTGGGATCCACCCCCTCGTCAGGCTCCACACTGAGCATGGACCCTGCTTAGGATTCTCTGTCTCTGTCTCTGTCTCTCTTTCTCTCTGTCTCCCCCCCCCCCCAAGCCCCTCTCTCCTGCTTGTGCTCTCCCTCTCTCTCAAATATAAATAAGTAAATAAATAAATAAATAAATAAGATGGGGATAACAATAATAGCTTTATTAGCAGGGTGAAACGACCTATGTGCAAAGTGCCCCAAACTGTACTGGACACACAGTAGGTGCCACATTTGAGTCTATCATATAAATAAAATACCACTAACCAAATCCTGGGCAGGGGGGGCTGGAGCTGTTGTGGCCGTTGTTATGTGACAGTGCACCCACCGCCCCCCAGCCCCCAGCGACCAGAAGGGGCTCCCAAACCTTGTACTGTGTGAATGAACAGAAAACCGAGGCCAAACACTACGGCAAGCGACTGCACTACTCAGATCCTCAGTTTCCCCGTCTGTAACTGCCGAGGATTCAATAAGACCACAGAGAACTGTATTTTTTTTTTTAATGTTTATTTATTTTTGAGACAGAGAGAGACAGAGCATGCACGGGGGAGGGTCAGAGAGAGAGGGAGACACAGAATCGGAAGCAGGCTCCAGGCTCCGAGCTGTCGGCACAGAGCCCGACGCGGGGCTTGAACTCACAGACCGTGAGATCATGACCTGAGCCAAAGTCAGACGCTTAACCGACTGAGCCACCCAGGCACCCCTCAGAGAACTGTATTGACGTGGATGGCTCACGCATTCCTTGAGTGACTACATATTGAGCACCTACTATGTGCCGGGCGCTGGGGGCACAGCTCCGAACAAAGCAGTCCATGTCCCTGCCCTGTGCAGCTAATGGTCTCATGGAGGACACACACCATGAGAACGAAATACACATGGGGGCGTCCGGGTGGCTCAGTTGGTTAAGGGCCCCACTCTTGATTTTGGCTCAGGTCATGATCTCATGGTTTGTGAGTTCAAGCCCCGTATCGGGCTGTGCGCTGACAGTGCGGAGCCTGCTTGGGATTCTCTCTCTCCCGCTCTCTGCCCCTCCCCTGCTCGCTATCATTCTCTCTCAAAATAAATAAGTAAACTTAAAAAACAAATAAATAAAAGCACACAGGGCACCGGGCTGGCTCAGTCGGTTAGGCTCAGGTCATGATCTCACAGTTCGTTCGTGGGTTCCAGCCCTGCATGGGGCTCTGTGCTGACAGCTCAGAGCCTGGAGCCTGCTTTGGATTCTGTCTCCCTCTCTCTCTGCCCCTCCCCTGCTTGCATTCTGTCTCTGTCTCTCTCAAAAATAAATAAACATTTTTTAAAGAAAGTCCCAGACAGCCATACCTGCTATGAAGAAGATAAAACACAGTGTCGTGAGGCAGGTGATGCGGGAGGGGGTCACAGCGTCACACGAGGAGGAGGTTTGTAAATAATAAAAATAGTGCCATCAACTGGAATACCATCAAAATAAATTGAGCACTTACTATGAGCTAAGACCTCACGATAATCCTCCCCTTAGGAATCACTAGGTCATTTGACATATGAAGGAACTGAGAGGCCCCAGCGACATAGAGAAGGACCATGGAAGTGTGCTCCTGAATCCAAGGGCTAGAGAGTGCTTCTAGGAGGCCAACCCCGGCGGGACTTAGTTTCCCCCCTCCAGGGAATGGAATTGCCAAACCAACTTGCAACTCGTGCCTTTTGCGCCAGGGGGCGATGGTTCCCCACAAGAGGATTTTGGGGTGTAGGGGCGCTGGGAGCTACTTCGCCAGAAGCCACCCGGGGCAAAACCTCTCGAAGGCGGCAGGCGGCCCCTTCGCTTCTTCTGAACCCGTTTCTTTATCGCAAAAGTGTGGCAAAGGCCCCACCGCCTGCGGTCAATGTAACGCTGAGCCTGTCTGCATTAGTTAACGTGGGGGAAAAGTTGCCCTTGGTTCTACATCACTTTCAAGTTTGATTTCTTTCTGCTCGATGCCCCTATGGAACTTTTGGATCTTGGATTCGAATCTTCTGGGCTCTCAGAGTTGTGAATTCGAATCTTGCAGCTGTCCCTGCTCTGATCCCGCGTCCTCCTTGAACGTTCCGAGTTCAGATTCCAGCCTCAATTCAAGTTCCTCCTGGTGACTTCAGGCCCCTGCTCCGCTCCCAAAACTTGCCCTCATCCCAACTTCCAGTTTCGTCTGCGCCTCGGAGGCACTGGGGTGGGGATGGAGACCACGGGGACCCCGGCCCCTAATTCCGCGGGAGGAACTCTGGGCGGGGGGCAGAGAGCCGCCAGCCGAAGGCTCTGGAAGCGGGGGCGCGGCCGAGGGGCGCAGTGACCAGGCCGGCGTCCCCACCCGCCTCTAAACTTAGCCACGGTGACGCGCGGCGGCCCGGCGAGTCGATCGCGACGGGGCTGGGGACGCAGGGGGGCCAGAGCGGAGGGGGGCGGCTCGGCTCTGCGAGCCTCTATTTATAGCGCCCGGAGCCCGAAATAGCGCGGAGCCGAGCGGCCTGCATGACGCGGGAGCCGCCGGGGACTGACTCACCCGGCCCGGAGCGGCGGCCCCCGGATGGGGGGCAGTGGAGGGGCCCGGCCCGGACCCCGCGCCTTCCCTGGCACCTCTTCTGCTGGGACGTCCCAAGTTTTCACCGGGCGCTGTGGATTGACATGCAGCAAAAGGCAGGATCTGCAGCATGAGAGACTGAGGTTAGATCAGAGGTGGGACTTACCCCCAAAGGGCCCGGAATCCAGAAACTTTTTGTTTGTTTGCTTGCTTGTTTGTTTGTTTGTATTAAGAACGCTCTATGCCCGGGTGGCACCTGGGTGGCTTAGTCTGTGGAACGTCAGACTTTAGCTTGGCTTGGGTCATGATCTCATGGTTTGTGAGTTCAAGCCCCGCGTCAGGCTCTGTGCTGACAGCTCGGAGCCTGAAGCCTGCTTCAGATTCTGTCTCCCTCCCTCTCTATCTCTCTCTGTCCCTCCCCTGCTCACCCACTGTCTCTCTCTCTCTCTCTCTCTCTCTCTCTCTCTCAAAAATAAATAAACGTTAAAAAAAATTTTAAGAATGCTCTGTGCCCAACGTGGGGCTTGGACTCACCACCCTGAGATCAAGAGTCCCATGCTCTTACCGACTGAGCCAGCCAGGCGCCCCTCTAGGAACTCACTTTAATACGAAAAGAGAGATTGGGAAGGAAGGGAGAGGAAACAGATACGCACACCTCCTATTTCTCCCCAGCCACAGAACGGAAGCATCCTGGGGGCAGAGAAATAAACACGCTAAGCTGGCCAGTCCGTCGCCCTGTTGCCCCAGTTTTAAGAACTGGGTGCTAAGGGCAATCCCTCACAAATGAAAACTCTGTGACCCCCTCCACTAGGAGCGACCCCCCCACCGCCCTCCCCCTAGGGCAGGGCCAGGCATGTCTCAGTCAACACCACGTCCTTAACACTGCCCAGCACCAGGCAAGCCTCTGGAGAAATTAACTGCATGAATGCAAAGTGTTGGTAATAAAATCAAATGACGTTTCCCAAATTCTAACAGCAAATGTTTATTGTATGCTACGAGCCAGGCGTGAGTTGGAGAGTCATCTCCTCCGGGTCTCACTATATAACCTAAGCAGGGAGAGGCGCCTTTACTGTTTTCATCATTACTATCCCCATGTTAGAGATGAAGAGACCACAGCTCAGAGAGTATCTGAGCTCATCCTGAATGTAGGCAGAGCCATCTCCTGAACTGGGCTACCTGCCCCCCCCCCCCAACAAAGCCTTCAGCTCCCAGGATACTGTCTCTAGGCTCGATAGAACCCAAAGCTAATGAATGATTCTTAAAGTGCAGTCCATGGAACCTGGGGCGGGGGTTCCCCAGCACTCTCTCAAGGGGTGCAAGAGGTCAAGATGGTTACAATAATATTAAGACACCTGCCTTTTTTGCATTCACTCTCATGACTACCCAGTGCAGCCTGTAGAGTATCACAATACACTAGGCACACAAGCAGATGTGAGGACATACAACTATCTTCTGTTGAGCCACACATTAAAGTGGTTTGCAAACATTTTAAACAATGCCCTTTTTCACTATTTTTTTTTCTCCTTTTGGAATATCTGGTTATTTTTAATTTAAAAGAAAATGGGGGCGCCTGGGTGGCTCAGTCGGTTCAACATCCGGCTTTAGTTCATTCAGGTCATGATCTCATGGCTCGTGGGTTCGAGCTCTGCATCGGGCTCTGTGCTGACAGCTCAGAGCCTGGAGCCTGCTTCGGATTCTACGTCTCCCTCTCTCTGCCCCTCCCCTGCCAATGCTCTGTCTCTCTCTTTCGCTCTCAAAAATAAATAATCATTGAAAAAATTAAAAATATATATATGATTTGGGGACACCTGTTTGGCTTAGTGGGAAGAGCATGGGACTCTTGATCTCGGGGTTGTGAGTTCGAGCCTCATGGTGAATGTAGAGATACTTAAGTACATAAAACTTAAAAAAAAAAGATATTTCAAAAATATATGATTTTATGTTAACATGAAATCGTTTATTTTTTTCAAATGAATCAAACATTTTTAAATTTCTCAGTTTTAATTTATAATACAGCAAAATTGATAGAATCCACATTAAAAGAAAAATTCTTTGAAAGAAAAACACAACTCTTTGGAGTCCTCAATATTTTTTTTTAATGTTTATTTATTTATTCTGAGACAGAGAAAGCATGAGCAGGGGAGCGGCAGAGAAAAGGAGAGAGAATCTCAAGTAGGCTCCCCACTTGGCATGGAGCCTGACGTAGGCTTCGATCCCATAAACCATGGAGATCATGACCTGAGCCAAAATCAAGAGTCAGAGGTTTAAGCAACTGAGCCACCCAGGCGCCCCTGGAGTCCTCAATAATTTTTAAGAACATAAGGGGTCTTGAGACCAAAAAGTTTACAAATCACTGAACTAATAATCATATACACCTAATGAGGGTTAGATAAAGGACAAGAATGTGGAACATCATTTTTTTTTTAATTTTTTAACGTTTATTTATTTTTGAGACAGAGAGAGACGGAGCATGAATGGGGGAGGGACAGAGAGAGAGGGAGACACAGAATCTGAAACAGGCTCCAGGCTCTGAGCCATCAGCCCAGAGCCCAATGCAGGGCTCGAACTCATGGACGGCGAGATCATGACCTGAGCCGAAGTCGGACGCTTAACCGACTGCGCCACCCAGGCGCCCCTGGAACATCATTTCAACTGAGGGCAGGACAGGTTTCTCTGTCAAAGGAGCATCGAAGAGGAGACCTGAAGGATGACCGGGAATTGGCTAGGGAGAAGGGAGGGAGAGCTTTTCAAGGGGGTGGGAACAGCTCGTGCAAAGGCCCAGTGGGTGGGAAATTGCTAGGTGAGTTTGAAAAAATGGAAAGAGCTGGAGCCCAGGGAGCAAGGGGAGAGTGGCAAGAAATAAAGTCTGGGCGATCAAGGGACCAGATTACATAAGAAAGGCCTTGAAGGCTATGATAAGTACTTTAGACTTTATTCTGAGTGGAGAATGGACTGTGGAGGGGTGGGGGGGGGGAGGATGAAAGCGGGAAGCCTAGTGAGGAAGTGACCGCCGTTGCCAGCTGCTCGCCTGGACTAGGATGAGGGACGGTCAAGAACAAAGCTTAGGTTTGAGGGACCGGCAGTGACGCGGATCAGAACTGCCTTCCACGGGCAATCTGGCCAAATTCTCATACTCAGATAGCTTGTCGATTCTTTTAGTTTTCCCTTGAAAATGATCCGAATGGCAGTTTTCTCTCTTGCCTTCTGATCTGTTTTTGTTTGCTTTTTTTTTTCCCCCTTGCCTTCTGATCTTTATACCTATTTTTTTGTCTTGTAGCATTTGCAAAGACTTTCAGGACCTTGCCAAGCAGCAACGTAGATCGATTGTCATATACCGCACATCACAACCCTCTGAGATGACTTATCCCATTATCCCCATTTTACAGGCGGAGAAACTGAGGCACAGAGAAGTTAGTCTCTTGCCCAAGGCCACACGACAAGTAAGCGGTCAAACCAGGACTCCAACCAAAACCTCAACCACTGCCTTAAAAGAAAACTCAGTAAACATTCGATGTAGTTTTTCCAACATGCAAAATACCCTGGAAGTTTCCACAGTGACCTCTGGATCTTAGATGTGGAGCTGGGGGCCTGAGGTCTGGCTCTGACTCCGCCCCCTTTCCTAGACTCAGTTTTCTCCTATGACGGAGGGTTTGAAGAGATGATATCTGAAAGCCACAGAAACTCTGCCTTCAGAGTGGAGGAGACAGGCCCCCAAATAGATTGTATTCATTTCCTGTGGCTGCCTAACAAATTACCACAAACCCGGTGGCTGAAAACAACAGAAATGTATTCTCTTATCGTTCCGGAGGCCGGAAGTCCTAAGACCAGGTGTTTGGTAACAGGGCCACGGTTCTGTCCCCCATCTGGGGGGTTCTGGGGGGGGATCCTTCCTTGCCTCTTCCAGCTCATGACTCCAGGCACTCCTGGGCCTGTGACCGGCTCACTGCAACCTTTGTGACTATCTTCACGTGGCCTCTCCTGTACCATCTGTGTGCAATTGCCCTCTGCCTTTCTCTCTCTTTTTTTTAACGCCTATTAATTTGGGGGGGGGGAGGGGCAGAGCGAGAGAGGGAGACACAGAATCCGCAGCAGACTCCAGGCTCCAAACTGTCAGCCCAGAGCCCCATGAGGGGTTCGAACTCACAAACCATGACTTGAGCCGAAGCCGGACGCCCAGCCAACTGAGTCACCCGGGGGCTTTTTAAAATTTAAGACAGAGAGAGTGTGTATGTGTGAGCAAGGGAGAAGGGCAGAGAGAGAGAGAGAGAGAGAGAGAGAGAGAGTCTTAAGCAGGCTCCATGCTCAGGATGGAGCCCAGTGCGGGACTTGATCCCATGACCCTGGGATCGTGACCTGAGCCAAATCAAGAGTCAGATGCTCAACCCGTTGAGACACCCAGGCGCCCCTGCCTTTCTCTTTTATAAGGACACTTGCCTTTGGGTTTGGGGGCTTCTCGGACGATCCAAGATGATCTCGTCTTGAGTTCCTTCCCTTAATTACATCTGCAAAGACCCTTTTCCCAAATAAGCTCTCATCCACACGTCTCAGGTGGGCGTATCTTGGGCCGGTGCATCATTCGACCCACTCCACAGATCGAAAGAGAAGACGGGGGCACCTGGGTGGCTCAGGCGGTCGAGCCTCCGACTTCGGCTCAGGTCATGATCTCGGGGTTCGTGAGCTCGAGTCCCACATTGGGCTCGCGGCTGTCAGCCTGTCAGGGCAGAGCCCGCTTCATCCTCCACTTCAAGGACAGGAAGTCTGGGAGGGAGTTGTCGTGCTTCGACGGTTAACGTGGAGTTGAAGGATCTTCTCCCACACAAAACCTCCAAACAGTGATAAAAGCCGACACTCACACAGGGCTTAATTATGCCACGCCGTGTTCTGAGTGGTGAACATCTATGAACTCGGTCCCCACAAAACGCCTATGAGATCCTTTTCTAGAAGGAACTGGGAGGCTGGAAGTGCAGCTTGGAAGTTACAGAGCTAATATTTGAACCACGCGCTCAGGTTTCAGAGTCCCGGGTGTTGACTGTAAGCCGTGACTGTCTCCTGAAGGCACCCTGGGGCGTGTTACGTTTGGACTTTGAGGAGGCCGCGCTCCCGGGTCTGTGGTCAGGGAATGGTCCTCGGCCACGCTGTCAGATGTGGGAGCCGCCGCTTGCATGGGGCTCCTGGGTGCTCCAACCGCGGCTCGTCCAAAATGAGATGTGCCATGACTCTGAGATCCACACTGGAGTTTGGAGACTTGGAGCAGCACAAAAGAAGGTAAATTATCTCATTAAAAGTTGCTGCTAGGGGCGCCTGGGTGGCTCACTCGGGGAAGGGTCCGACTTCAGCTCAGGTCACGATCTCGCGGTCCGTGAGTTCGAGCCCCGCGTCGGGCTCTGGGCTGACCACTCAGAGCCTGGAGCCTGCTTCGTGGATTCTGTGTCTCCCTCTCTCTCTCTGCCTTCCCCCCACTCATGCTCTGTCTCTCTCTGTCTCAAAAATAAATAAACGTTAAAAAAAAATTTTTTTAAATAAAACACTAAAAAAATTTTTTTTTAATTGCTGATATTGAAGGGTGCCTCGCTGGCTGAGTTGTAAGTACATGCAAATGTGCAGCTCTCTTTTTTTTTTATATAAATTAAATGTTTTTTTTTTAATTTTTTTTTTAACATTTATTTATTTTTGAGACAGAGAGAGACAGAGCATGAACGGGGAAGAGGCAGAGAGAGAGGGAGACACAGAATCAGAAGCAGGCTCCAGGCTCTGAGCTGTCAGCACAGAGCCCGATGCGGGGCTTGAACTCACAGACCGTGAGATCGTGACCTGAGCCGAAGTCGGACGCTCAACCGACTGAGCCACCCAGGTGCCCCTTAAATGTCTATTTTTATTTATTTTTGAGAGAGAGAGAGAGAGGGCGAGCACGAGTGGGGGAGGGGCAGAGAGAGAGGGGGACAGAGGATCTGAAGTGGGCTCTGCACTGACAGCAAGCCCGACCTGGGGCTCGAACTCACGAACCAAACCGTGAGATCACAACCTGAGCCGAAGTCGGATGCTCAACTGACTGAGCCACACAGGTGCCCTCTTTCTTTATTTTAATGTTTATTTATTTATTTTGAGAGCGAGAGAGAGCGAGAGAGAGCTTGAGTGCATACACACGTGAGCGGGGGGAGAGGGAGAGGAAAAAAGAGAATCCCAATCAGACTCCATCCACACTGTCAGCGAGGAACCCAATGAAGGGCTTGATCCCATGACTATGAGATCACGACCTGAACCCAAACCAAGAGTTGGACACTCAACCAACTGAGCCACCCAGGTGCCCCAAGAACATGGCTCTTGATCTTGGGGTTGTGAGTTCAAGCCCCATGTCGGATAAAGCAATTACTAAAACAATAAATAAATAAACTTTTAAAAAAATTACTCTTCTTGAGTACGTGTTGATATAACATTTTGCATGTATCTGGTTAAATAATATACATGAAAAAATTATCTTCACCTGTTTCCTTTTACTTCTTTTTTTTCTAATGTTTATTTTGGAAAGAGAGAGACAGACAGACAGAGCATGAGTGGGGAAGGGGCAGAGACAAGAAACTGAACAGGCTCCAGGCTCTGAGCTGTCAGCACAGAGCCCCACGCAGGACTCGAACTCACGAACCGTGAGATCATGACCTGAGCCGAAGTCAGATGCTCAACCGACTGAGCCATCCAGGCGCCCCTATGGAGTTTATTTTTTATTCATCAATTGTATGTATGAGCGTGTGCTTCTACTGAGAATGCTACAAAATAAACACTTACAAAACTGAGATAAAATACTCAGCACAACTGGACAAGCCAGGCTGCCTCAACGTCGAGAGTTCAAATCCTGACTCTGTCCCTTCCCTGCCTGAGATTCCTTTGGTGAGTCACTTGTCCTCATGGGCGCTTAGTTCCTTCATCCAGAAACTGGGAATGTTTGTTCCTGCCCCCCAGAGGATTATTAGAGGAACTCAGTGAGATAGAATGTGCAAAGGGCCCGGCACACTGACCAGCAGACAATGAGCCAACACAGACCAGGTTTCTTAGGGGTGGGGGCCCGGCTTACGAAGAGGGATTCATGCTAGGTTTCTCAGCAGAGGGATGGTTGAGTTGGACCTTGAAGGATGGAGAGATATTCACTAGGTGGAAAAGGATGGGAAAGGTATTTCAGGCAGAAGGAACCGAAGTCCAACTTCAGGTAGCATGCCGGAGCGCAATGCGTTTGGGAAAAGGCAAGCAGTTTGGGGACGAGTTGAGGGCCGAGTGAATGAGTGTTGGGGAAAGGGAGGGTGAGAGATGGGGTTAAAGAAGCAGCAGCGTTCAGGCCACGAACAGCCTTGTAGGTCAGGGGACTGGAGCACTGGGGAGCCATGGCAGGCTCTGAGCAGGGGAAAGACTTCACAAGACCAAGTTTGTGCTTTAGCAAGATCCTTCTGGATGGGAGGGGGCAGGACTGGGGCAGGGACGAAGGAGGAGTGTAGGGCAGGATGAAGTGGGGATAGGGGCTCAAGTAGGAAGGCGCAAGAGGCAGAACATAGGAAATCTTTAAATGATAGAACGGAAAGGAGGGACGAGCTGTGGGAGGAAAGAGAAGGAAGGCATCCGGGATGAGGCCAGGCCTCCGGTCCAGGAGACAGGGCCAATGGTGGGACTCTGCCTGAGCTGGGCAGAAGGAGGCACAGGAAGGAAGCTGAGGTTGGGATGAAATCCTGTGGGACATCTTAGGGGAGGCATCTAAGAATTGCCAGACACTTGGGTCTAGAGTGCAGAAGAGATAGCAAGGCTGAGGCCGGGAGGCTGTCAGAGCTCAGACAGGGCTGAAATCTTGGCAGTGGGAGAAGGTGGAGAGTACAGCACGGTAACCTCACCATCACCCAGCGATGAACGGAAAGTGTCCCTGCCCAGGAGAGTGGCCTCCCTGCCCAGGTTCTCATGTTGGTCTATGCCTAGGGACGTGGAGAGGGGCAGACCCAGGCCCCACAGGAGTGCCTGGTCAGCGGCGGAGCCCAGATGCACAGAAGCAGTCTATGCCTCCACGGGGGATGTGTGTGATGAATGTGGGCTCCAGGAGGCACAGAGACCCGTGCCCAAGGACTAGGGACAGTGGAAGTGTCAGGACCAGTTCTGGGAGGGAGTTTGGAGAGACAGAGTGAATTAATCAGAAGTCTCTCAGCTTCAAGTGCAAACACGTTTAGGGAGATGTATTGTTTCACGTTAAAAAAAAAAAAGTCTGGGGCGCCCGGGTGGCTCAGTCGGTGAAGCGTCCGACTTCGGCTCAGGTCATGATCTCACAGTTCGTGGTTCAAGCCCGGCGTTGGGCTCTGTGCTGACCACTCAGAGCCTGGAGCCTGCTTCAGAGTCTGTGTCTCCCTCTCTGCCCCTCCCCTGCTCATGCTCTGTCTCTCTCTGTCTCAAGAATAAATAAAAACACTAAAAGAAAAATTAAAAAAAAAAAAAAGTCAAGGGGTAAAACCAGCTTCAGTCACGGCTTGATCCAGGAGCTCAAATGATGATATGAAGTCATTCTCCAGTCTCTAGGTTCCACATTTCTCCGGGGTTTTTTTCCTCAAGAAGACTTTCCTTAAGGTAGCAGAGATGGCCCCAACAGCTCAGGGCTCACATCCCACCCTCTTAGTGACCCCAGAGGGAAGAAAGGTCTCCTGCCCGGTGGTTCCATCATTCACAAACTGGATTGGGCCACATGTCCACCCTTGAGACAAGCACCGTCATCAGAAGGCAGAAGGACTGGAACGCTCTGACTGGCTGGGCCTGAATCATGTTCCCTTCCCGGGAAAGGGAGAGCGGAGTGAGATACACAGGTGAACTGACATTTCGAAAGGGGTGGTTTTTCAAAGGACAAGCAGAAGGCAGAAGGCTGGCAAGCTACAGATGCCCACGTGGCTGGGAGAACTGGGAGGTAGGGAAGCAGTTTTCCTCATCTGTTAATGGGGCATGGGAACGGTACCTTACCTCCTAGGTCTAGGGAGAGGATTCGGAGAAATAACGCAGGCGAGGCATTTAGCAGACTTTTCTGCGAAGAGTAGGTGAGGTGTTGAATACACGGTAGCTTTTTCTTTTTTAAGGTTTTATTTTTAAGTAATCTCTACATCCAACGTGGGGCTCGAACATACAACCCCAAGATCAAGAGTCACAGGCTCCACGGACTGAGCCAGCCAGGCACGCCCGAGCGGCTGTTATTTTTAAAATAACAATATCAATATTGGGGCGCCTGGCTGGTTTAGTCTGTTAAGCGGCGGACTTCAGCTCAGGTCATGATCTCACGGTTGGTGAGTTCCAGTCCCACGACAGGCTCTGTGCGGCCAGCTCAGAGCCTGCTTTGGTCCCCAACCCGTTTCTCTGGAGGCTTCTGCTTCCAGACCTATGAAATGGGATGAGGGGACCGAATTAAAACACGGGGTCGTTTTAGATGCCCCTTCTCATCATCCAGGACGCAGCCGCGTCACCTCCCCAGAGAAAGGCCCTCCCTGACTACTCTTGCCAAAACATCCCCCTTTATTTATTTATTTTAAAACATTTTAAGTAACATCTATACCCAATGTGGGGCTCGAACCCACGATTCTGAGATCAATTCGCATGCTCTACCCACGGAGCCAGCCAGGCGCCCCCATCCCCCCTTTTTTAAACCATCACATTTTACTTTCTTTGCACCACTTATCACAATCTGAAAACATTTACTTTGTCTCCCCATTAGAACGTTGGCCTCACGAGGGCAGGGATCCCTGTCTTGTGCACTGCTGTGTCCCGGTGTCCTGCCACGGAGCCACCTGCCACACGGCAGGCCCTTGATAAATATTTGCTAGTGATGAGGTAAATACTACTTCTGGTAGGTGGTGAGTTCTCCATTCAGGGAGGTATCCCAGCTGAAACAGAAGCTTTCGTACCTCTCAATTCACGCTGCAAGGCCCCACCCCAGATCCTCTCCGGCCTCAGTTTCCTCCGCTATAAAGTGGGTACGCGGGCGGGTGGACTCCCGGCCCGGCTCCCGCCTGCGATCCCCGCGGGGGCCACCAGGCGGCGCGGCGCCTCTGCCCAAAGCCCGCCTGCGGCCGCCAGAGCCTCGGTGGACGCGTCCCGATGTTCCTGGAATGTTCTGAGCCCCGCCGAGCGGAACCCGGGAGGCTCGAGCGGAACCCGGGAGGCTCGAGCGGATGCGAGGCGTCCGGGACCCACGGGCCGCGCTCCTCGCCGCGCGGGGAGCGGCGGGGGGGGGACGGTGGCGGTGGGCGGGCGGGAAGGTGACTCAGGCGCGCGCCCCCGGCCCCCAGTTCTCGCGAGGGGGCGCGCACGGCCTCGGGAACCCGCGCGGCGCCGCGTCCATTTTTACCCGAGCGCGGCTAAAAATAGTCGCCGCGCTCCGAGCCGAGCCCGAAATAGCGGCCCCCAGATAAGGCAGGACGACTCAGCGCTTCCGGGGAGCGGAAGGGGAGGCAGCGGGGGGCGGAGGATGGTGCCGGGCTCCGCCGGGCCTCGCCGCGCAGTCCCGGCCGGCCCACCCCGCCCCCACCGCGACCTGTCCGCCCCGCTGCCCCCAGCTGCCCCCAGCCTGTCACCAGCCTGGCTTCACCCTCGCCTCTCCCCCGCTGCCTCCCGCATTGCCCATCTCCTGTCCCCGTCCATCCTCAGCTTCCCCTCCATCCCTCATCCCTGACCACCGGCCCTCCTCCCCCTTTGCCTATCCCGATCTTCATTCCCAGCCCTGGCCCCCAACCGTGTCCCCAACAGGTATTCATCCCTATCCCTCAGCCTACCCATCCCAAAGCCCTGGCCCTATTCTTCCCCACCTTTCTGAATCTGTCTCTGCCCCGCTCGCCATCCCAGTTCTCAGCCCTTCCTTTGGACCCCGGGGTGGGGGTGGGGGTGGGGGAAGAGTGGGGAGATCACAGGAAGTCAGACACAGACAAGTCGAGGGTTCGGGGTAAGGCTCTGACTTCTTGGTTTGTTTCTAGATTGCCTGTAGGTTTAGGTCTGGGTCTGGGCCAGTTTCCTCATCCTATGCCCAGCGTTAGGATTCAGGCTGGGGCCAGACGGAGGTCTTCGGTCACCAATGTTGGGGTCTTTGTGTCATCAGAGTCAGGGCACAGCCCAGCACTCACTGTTTGTTCCCAGTCCTAAATCCGCTACAGTTCTTTCCACCTTTGCAAGTCCTTGATTGGACAGAATAGCTCCAGGCCTGGGGACAGGCAGTGGGGACAGCCAGAACTCCCCTTTGCCCTTGGATCCACGGAGTCGCCTTTTTATTCTGATAGCCTGTGACTCTCAGTGCTGACTCCAAGAATCAGCCTCAGGGAATCTTACACTGCAGTTTCCAAAGGTTCAAAGACAACAAATACCTACATCTTCTAGCCTCTGAAACATTACAGTCCGGAGGACCTGCCCTGTCCTGTGTGGCGCTGGAAAGCAGGGTGTAGTTGACAGATGTTGGTTCCGGCAGAACTGCTTGGCTGTGGATGGGAGGCTTTGAGTGGCGGTAAAGTCCCTGTCCCTAGGGGACATCCAGCTTCAGCCAGGTGCCCGGTTGTTTTGCTGTCTGGATGGCAGAGGGACCTCACCGCCAGGCAAAGGTCCTTTAAAAAATATTAAAAAATAGGGGCGCCTGGGTGGCGCAGTCGGTTAAGCGTCCGACTTCAGCCAGGTCACGATCTCGCGCTCCGCGAGTTCGAACCCCGCTTCAGGCTCTGGGCTGATGGCTCAGAGCCTGGAGCCTGCTTCCGATTCTGTGTTTCCCTCTCTCTCTGCCCCTCCCCCGTTCATGCTCTGTCTCTCTCTGTCCCAAAAATAAATAAACGTTGAAAAAAAAATTTAAAAAAAATATTAAAAAATAAAGAATCATGGGGGCGCCTGGGTGGCGCAGTCGGTTAAGCGTCCGACTTCAGCCAGGTCACGATCTCGCGGTCCGGGAGTTCGAGCCCCGCGTCAGGCTCTGGGCTGATGGCTCAGAGCCTGGAGCCTGTTTCCGATGCTGTGTCTCCCTCTCTCTCTGCCCCTCCCCCGTTCATGCTCTGTCTCTCTCTGTCCCAAAAATAAATAAACGTTGAAAAAAATTAAAAAAAAAATAAATAAAGAATCATGTATTTGGAATCAAGGAATTAAGAGGCTGGAAAGGTCCTCAAGGACCAGATCAAACTGGGTCCTGTGGGCCATGGTGAGGAGCCTCGACTACTGCCCCACGGGCACTAGGGAGTCATGGCAGGTTCTGAGCAGGGAGAGAGACAAGGACAGATTTATGCTTTAGTAAGATCTTTCCAGCCTTGTGGAGGCAGACTGGGGAGGGGAGAAGGAGGAGAGGGTAGATAAGAGAGACAGGAGGCAAGAAGGACCAGACTTGGTGGCCAAGAGGCTGTGGAGGGAGGGGAACCCTTGGGATGAGGCCCAAGTCTCTGCCCTGGTGGCAGGGTGGATGGTGGGGTCCCCCCTGAGATGAAGCCTAGGAGGGGGAAGGAGCAGGTCTGGCTGGAGGACACCCAGGTAAGTTTCAAAGTCAGTCCATAGATGGTGAATTTTGAATAGTAACAATAATAAGGTTGTTTTGTTTGTTTGTTTTTAGTTTTTGGAAAGTGTATTGGCAAAACCAAAAGGTTATACCTTGGAAAAGTACATTTCCTTCCCTTGATCCCCACTTCTCACCGTTAACTATTTCTTTTGTTCGTCGGCCAATTGGATTTAAAGAGCTTTTGGCATGGCCTGTGCTAAACCCCCGTCGCTCAAATCACCTCACCGCTCAGTATACGGGCCAGGTACCAGTGCTATGCCCATCTGAGAGAAATGAAAACTAAGGCCTGGAGAGATGCAGGGAAGTCCTTTCGCCTGCCTGGATTTGACGGCTTTTCAATATTGAAGGCATGGGACCTGGAATGATCAGAGAGGGAAGGTCCCTAAGGCCAGAGTCCAGAGCCCAGGGAACAGGAACAATGGGAGTGGGGGTGCCCACAGTGGAGAGTTCAAGGAGGGCTGCCTGGAGGAGTGAGAGTAGCCAGAAAGGTGGCTTGCAGAGCCTTCTGGTGAAGAGTTTGGGGGGAATTAAATCACTTCCGTGGGGGTGACGTGGCTGAGTTACTACTGGCACCAGGGCAGCGCCTCCTCCTCGGGCCCACAGGACCCCAGGGGTGTTTATAGGAGACTGGGGCTGCTTGATGACATTTCAGGGACACAGTGATAGCACAGCGGGCTGTTATGACGTCTGAGTGATTCGCCAACTGCCTGTTAGAATCAGCATCTCTAGTCATGCCCTGGGGGGGGGGGGGAATGAGGATAGAAAGAAGTGACAAGCCATGGGGTGGGAGTGGAGGGTGACAGGGATGCAGCCACGCAAAGACCAGAGGGACTCAGAGCTGAGAGATGTGTTCTGCCCCGTGCACTAGGGAAGGGTCGCCTAGAGGTTGGAGGTGACATCTGTCTTTTGGGGCCATGTCCAGTGAAGGGGGTCTAGCTTCAAAGAGATGTGACTGGGGTGGCATTGGTCTGGGCTCAGAAGCAGGAATCAGTCCAAGGCTGCTGGGATCAGGGACTCGTGTTTTGTTCACTGCTGTGTCCCTATCACCTAGGACAGTAACTGGAACACAGTAGGGGCTCAATGCATTTTTACTGAATGACGGAATCAAATGAAAGGGAGATTGGGATTCAGTTTATCCTCCTTCCTAAAAGCTGTGGCCATCGGGTCCCCTCAGCGGAAGGCGTCCCTAGCGATACCCCTCCCTGCTCAGCGTCTCAGATCCCTCCCAGACTTTGCTTCTCCAGTGGGATAGGGGCGAACCAGAAAAGGAGTTCGCGCCTCTGGTGGACTCCGCCCGCTTGTGATGTCACAAGCCGCTAGGGGATCCCGACACTTGTCCCTCCCATGGGATGGGGCGTGGAGAGGAACCGGGAGTCCAGACTCCGGCCCCTCCCCGGCGGTGTTACACAACCCGACGTCGTGTCCCCCGGGATGTCGCCGGACGTCCTGACCGGTCCGGGGACAATGGGCGGGGGCCCCTCCCGCCGGGAGCCTGCAGTGGCAGGGGGTGCCCCCTTCTCTGATTCACCCTTGTTTCCGGCCGGCTTCGTCCCCCTCCTTCTCCTCAGGGATCCTTAGCTCCCCTAAACTCTCTACCCTCAGTTCTTGTACCCCCTACAACCCGGCTCTTTGCCCGACCCACCAAATATCTGTCATCTACACTCCGCCTCCCCCCAACTCCCTGCCCTCACCCCGGCCACTTGTGATTCTGGAAACTTCCAGTTTCCCATGCTTTCCTTCATTCACCCATCCCAGGGCCCCTCTTCCGGATCCCTCAAACTCCTCCTCCACCTTCCCCGCTCTTCCAGTCTCCTCCCTTCCCCCCCACCCCCCCCACCCCGGCCCAACCTCGCCCCACTATCTCCATCTTCCCCAAACCACCCTCCAACTGACCCCTAATACTCTTTCTTGTCCCTAATCTCAGCCCCCAGTCCCCCTTCGTCTTCCCGAAATTGTCCCGATATCCCAACCTCATCGCCCCCCCCCCATCGCGTCCCCCCCCAACCCCCTCCCTCCTGACAGCCGCCCCTCCCTCCGGGCCTCTCCCCGCCCCCCGGCCCGGCCGGCCCGCGCCCCTCCTCGGCGCGCTCCCACGCCCGGCGCGGGTTCCCAGGCCGCCCCCCCGCGGTGGCCCAGAGACCCAGTTTGCGGCGGCAAAACATTGGTCTCCGGGCAACAGGCCCCGCCCGCCCTGGGGCGGCCCGAGCGAGCCCAGCCGCGCCGGGGCAGGGTAGCGGCGAGGCGGCTGGGCCCCGGCCTGGAGCCCGGGGCCCTCACCCTCCCAGAGGCCTGCAGGGCGCAGAGACCCGGAGACAGAGAGCCAGCAACTCGGACCCGGAGATTCGGGGCCCCGGAGCAAGAAGCACGGAGAAATTCGTGGAGGCTGAAGCCACAGGGATCTGTCTGGGACGCAGTGAGGAAGAGAGATCTGGAGACGAGCAAGGACGGGCCCCCACAATAAACACAGAGATAGCGAGCGAGATGAACACAGACCACCCCAGGCCCGCAGGGACGCCTCTGAAGGCAGGATAATCTACCTCTAATCGTCAGGGCCTTTGCATTTCTGTCGCGGGGACTTCCCCTCTCTGACTCTCAGTTTCCGTGTCTGTAAAATGGGTAGCACTTAGCGTTTAGGGCTGTTATGACGATTCAGTTAATGCACCGACCTAGAGCTCGTAGCACAGTTCTGGCACATGCCATCCGTCATTCATTCATGCAACAGCTATTTGTTCAGTACCTGTTATATGCCAGGCACTGTTGTAAGTCGTGGGTATACATCAGTGAAGGAGACAAAGATCCCGGTCCTTCTGGGGGTGGGGAGGGAGGCGGTGAGCAACACATAAGTGAAGCAAACTATACAGAGCATTGGAAAGTAGTAAGTGCTGGGGGAGAGGGGAGAAATGGAGGGTTGGGTTTGCCATTTCTTTCTTTTCTTTTCTTTTCTTTTCTTTTCTTTTCTTTTCTTTCTTTCTTTTCTTTTCTTTCTTCTTTCTTTCTTTTCTTTCTTTCTTTTCTTTCTTTTCTTTTCTTTCTTTTCTTTTCTTTCTTTCTTTCTTTCTTTCTTTCTTTCTTTCTTTCTTTCTGCCATTTTCAGTAGGGTGGTCAAGGGAAGACCTACAGGAGAAGGTGATGTTTGAGCAAAGACCAGAGGTGGGTTGAGGGGGAGGCCAGGCAGAAGTCTGGGCTAAGAGCATCTCAGTCAGCGGAAGCAGCAAGCCCAAAGGCCTTTAAGTGGAAACAGGTCTGGCGAGTTGGAGGAACAGGGAAGCTGGTGTGTGGTGGGAGCAGAGAGAACAGGGAAGGGGAGCAAGCGACAGAGACAGAGACAGAGACCCGGTCAGAGGGATTAAAGACAGATTGTTCAGGGAGGGCTTTATGGGCCATGGTGAGGCCTTCGACTTTTACTCTGAGTGAGTCAGGAGCCATGGGGGGGTTTTGAGCAAAAGAGGGACTTGAAAGCCTTTGATTTTAACAGCATCCCTGTGTCCCAATGTGGGGAATAGACTTTGGGAAGCAGGGAGACCAGTGAGGAGCCCCAGGCAATGGTCCAGGCAAGGGGCAATGATGACTTGGAGTAGGGGGAGCAGGGAACAGATTCTGGAAGTGTTTGAACTTAGAGCTGCAGAATTTGCTGACAGGCACATTCACGACAAGCCCTCAGTAGATGGCAGCAGTTACCATTATGTTAGGTGGTGCTCACGACATCTCCAGAGAACTTATCACCCCCTGCCCCGTTTTACAGATGCAGAAACTGAGGCCCAAAGAGGTCACTCAACTTGCCTAAGGACTCACAGCCCAGTCGGGCTCCAAACATGGCACTTCTCTATCAGGGTGGCTGTTGTCAAATTCACAACACCCTCAGGGCCTTGGAGCTACGCTCAAACTCATCCGCGTGAGCCCCAGGACCCTCACTGGCCTTACCCGGTGGGGGTAGAGAAAGCGATGGCCCGACGGGAGAATGCTGTCCGACTGGTGTTCAGGTTATCAGCCAGTCACCCGTGCTGGCCCGGGACACTTGCTTAGAGGCAGGCAGCTACATGCAGGGAGGGTCCACCCAGAACCTCCCAGTCCAGCATCTGCCTCCCACACTTAATCCCAGCACTGGCCCTGGCACACCCCAGCCGCTGCCTGCAGCAACCTGTTAAGCTGTCACACGCTCGCACGCAGACAGGTACATGGCCCTCCACTGCAGAGATGCATTTTTCAGGCAGCGTGCACGAAACATATAATTTCTGTCTCTTTCTGTTCCCGTATTTTTCTTTCTATCTTTTTGACCCTATCCTGTCTCTATCTCTCTGTCTTGCTATCTTTGCCTCTCTCTGACCCCACCCTCTCCCCCTCTGTCTTTCTCGTTCGAATCTCCACACTCAGGATCCGCTACCTGCAGTGGAGATCACGCTTGTCCCTGGCCATGTGTCTCCATAGAACCTCACCTATAATGTGACATCGAGTATGTGGAGGCCCCAGGTCAGCAGTTCTGGGTAGCTGATCAGAAACACCCAGGGAGGATCTCACATGTTATAATCCCCGCCACCTCTTTCTCTGAGATTCTGACCAGCAGCCTGTCGCGTGTGGGACTGGAGAAATCCACCTCTAAAAAGCTCTCTGGGTGACTGGGACCCCTGTTGGCCTCTACTAGTTACTCCGTGGAATTTTGCATACAGATAAGAACATCCAAAAAAAAAACAAAACAAACGTTGAAAAAAGAAAAAAAAAGAACATCCGTTCAGAGAGCAGAGGCCCCATCCCAACATCACACGGTAATCAGCTGTGAGGGGCTCCGTGCTGTCCACGATCGGTGGAATCCCTTTGGGAACAAGTTTGGGAGTCGAATAATAAAATTAAAAAAAAAAAATCAGATACGGAGAGCGATCCAGAAATGAACAGAAACTCAGGATACAGAGACTCAGAAAAAGAGGGGGGGCCAGGGGAGGGCAGGGACCCAGAAAGGGACCTAGGGGAACAGAGACAGTGACAGAGATGCACAGAAATACCGAAACAGAGATAGAGAGAGATAGGGGTCAGAAAGATGCAGACAGAGAGGCACAGTAAGAGGCAGAGACTGAGGCGGCCATTTAGGGGCAGGGATACCCCAAGAGAGGAACATTTGCTTTTCAATGAGACAGTATACACATGGCCCACGTTTTATAGGCCCTACTTTCGAGAAGCAGCCTGTGCCGTAGTTTGGCAATTGCACGCTTACCAAGCCAGGTCTCCTCCCCAAGCCCGGTATGTAGGATGCACATTAAATGCGTTTATATAACCTGCCCTCTGTGCAGAATCTAGGAGCTTTACATAACATAGCCCCGTGAGTCATGCTGCAGACATGGGGCACTGACCTGACACACCCAACAAGAGGGGACCCCCTTACCCAGGGCCATTATCTGGAAATGACTCTGAGATGTGAGAGATCATGGGTTTCACTGAGGACGAAGTAGAGGTCAGAGGAGGGCAGGGCATTTGCTCTGGGTCACACAGCCAGGATCCAGCAGCACAGGAATTCCAACCATATCTGCCTGATTTCATAGCCTTTGCACCCCAAGGCACCGAGAAAGGCAATGACTACCAATGTGCCCCTTTCCAGAGGGGAGGAAATAGACCGGTAATAACACAACAGCCCCCCTGGGTATTGAGTGCATTGTGCCACAGGGAGTACTTTACAAACACCATCTCATTTATTCCAAAGCCCGGTGAGGTAGGGACAGAATCCAGCTATTAAATAATATAATTATAACATAATTATACCCGTTATATACAGAGCACTAACACTGTACTAAGCGCTTAACAGGACTTCATACAGTCACAGCTCTGGAGGTGGGTGATGTTATCACCTCCATTTCAGGAAGGGAAGAGGCTCGAAGAAAGGAAGTCACAGGCCAAGGTCATAGAGCGGGTGTTTGAACCCAGGTCTCTCTGGATGGTTATCGCTGCCACCCATTCCCCGGGGGACGTGCCCGCAGTGCATCTATGCACCGTGCAATCGATGTAACATCTAACACTGACATCTCAAATACTTTAGTTCAAATACCAAGAGCTCCTGCCTCATCTTTCTCTGCTTGGGAGGACCTAACCCGGCCTCCGCTCCCCGACACTTCCCTGACGCCTGGAGTGGGACCCTCTCCTCTCCTTACAGCGCCTCAGTCTCGCCAAGTCGGCGCCTGTAAAATGTTCCTGCCCCTTTAAGAGAGCGAACAGTCGGCCGGCGTTGCCCAGCAGCACCAACGTGGTTGCCAGGCAACGTCAACAAACGACGCGCCCGCCGTCTCCGCGTGCCCCCCCCTCCCGCCCGCGCAGACGCGGTGACGCGAAGGGCTGTGGAACGCTGTCGCTTAGCAACGGGAAGGCTGTTTGTCCCGGGCCCGGCTGCGCGGCCGCACAGGGCGCAACCAGGACCGGCCCGGGCGGACAGATGGGCCGACCGGGAGACCGGGGTGGGGGTGCCTGCGGTGATGGGAGCGGGGGAGAACCGGGTCCCCAAATTGCCGGTTTCCCTTTAGACAGCCGCCGTCTGCTTGTCGCCTGCTCCTCCTGTCTGACCCGGGACCGCCTCCGCTCGGGTATCTGTTCGTCTGGGCCCCCTCCTCCCCGGCATGTCTGTTTGTCCAGCGTCTCCCGCGCCGTGGCTGTCTCATATTCCCCCCAAACAATAACAACCAAAATAGGTACAAGCACACTTCTCTGGCCCTGCCGCTTTTGCCTTAGACTCTGGGGTTTCTGGGTGCACTGTTGTTACGGAGGTCCCAACCAGTGGAGACAAACCTGTATCGGCACACACAGTGGGAGCTACAGCCCGAGAGCTCCCTCCCGTTCCTGTTCCCCGCTCTCCTCGGGGTTCTCTTGCCTGTCTTTTCTCGGTCCTCTTTCATCAGGCAGCCCGCGGTCCTAACAGCCTGTGCCCGCGATGCTGTCCACAGCTGGGAGGGTCTAATAACTCATCCCCAACACATACCCCCAACACCCCCAATCCAGTAGCTTCCTGTGACCAGGGCTGGGGCGAATCTCCAAGCAGAGAGAAGAAATTGGGTGTGTGACAGTGTGAGTGGATGTGACTATAGGTGAATGACTCTGCCAGTGACAGTGTGTCCGTCCCGTATTTCCCGTGTGACAGCATGATCATGAGGGCTTCCTTTGTGTGTGAGAGAGCAGCTAGCGGACTGAGAATTTCCTCAGCTTGCATTTGTGTATCTGGATACGTGGGTATTTGGAGCCCTGCTCACGTGTGTGTGTGTGTGTGCATAGTTGTGTCTCTGCATGTGGTCATGTGTGAAACAGTAAGTGCATAAGTACCTATGGATGTATATGGTTTTGCGTCTGGTTTGCATTTCTGGTTCCTTGTGTGTGTGTGTGGTTCTTGTATATGTCATCTGCGTGTAACTATGCAGGTACCTGTATTTGTGAGCGGGTGATCTCTGGGTTCTCCCTACAGCATTTATCACAATTTCTAGTTATACTTCTGTTTGTCTACTGTCTGTCACCCCCCCTGGACTGTGTGTCCCATGAAGGCAGGGCCCAGAGCTGTTGTGGTCACTGCTGGGTCCCCAGTGCTGCCCTGCACACAGTAGGTACTCAGTAATCATTAGCTGAGTAGATGAATCAATGACCCATGTGTGTCCATGTCAAGTGCACAGATCTGTGTAACTGTGTGAATGGTTCTGTCCTTCTGGATAGTGGTCATTCGGATCACAGGAAAGAGCATTGTGTCTGACCGTGTGGCTCTAATTTTTAGCCCCTGCCACACTGTGTGACTCATAGGAGGGTCCCGGTCAACATTTGTGGACCTGACCCGTGTGGTTCTCTCTGTCTGGACATTAAGGCCTCTACATACCTCAGTTTTTGTCATCTGGCAAATGGGGATAAAAAACTGATCGCCGCATGGGACTGTTGTGGGGAGTGCATGAGTTCATAAAGAGAGCACTTGGAAAGTGCCTAAGTCTTGGCCCTGGTGTGTTAAGTATGAGGTGAGCACTCAGTGCCTGCGAGGCCCAGTCATAATCATCACTGTGATGCCCAGGTTCTGGGGAAGGCAGAGGAGGGGTGGAGTTTGGGGGGTGGGAGGTGTGGAGGTTCAAATCATTCAATGGATTGAAAGAAGCTGGAAGTGTCTGGAGAGCCGCGGGAGGAACAGAAACCAGGCTGAGTCTTGCAGGCTGGTGGGATTTGGGGAGGGGGCAACAATAGCAATAACAAGAAGGCACAGTGTAGACTCTGCTAGGGGCTTGGAGACGAATTTCTGTCTGTCTTGTTCCCAGCTCTGTCCCCCAGCGCCTAGAGCGCCTGACCCAGGGCACCTGCCGAGTAAATGTGTTTGAATGGGCCACTGAATGAATACATGAGTGAGTGAATTTCATGCCACAGCCTCCTGAGTCTGGGGCTTCTGGGTAGGTGGGGAAGGCCTGGTGGGCTGTCAGGGCTGGAGAGGGGCCCCAGCCTCCAGGACCTGCCTCGGCCCTATCCCCCACCCCGCGGTTCCCACAGCTCAGGGCTGCGGAGGGCGTGGAAGGGGCCGGGAAGGGAGTGTCAACTGCCCGCCCGCTGCCGCCCTGGACGGATGCCCGGCGTGTCTGCAGGAGGGAAAGGGTAGCTCAGGCGCCTGAGTCACCTCAGAGAAACCCCGGGCCGCATACCTGGCCGCTGACATCACCCAGCCAGGGCACCCCCCGGCAGCCCAGACAAGCGGACTGAATCACAGGCGGAATTCAGCCACCGCGGGCGCGGGCACGTGGCCCGCTGTGACCCCCCTCCACGAGACACCCCCGCGTGGCCGTCTGGCCGCGGGGGCCGGCAGGCCGCCTCGGGGTCAGTGAGGGGGCACGGAGCCTGAGTCAGGGACCGGGCGGCTACCGCCGGAGACCACCGGCCCCGCGGGCGTCCTCAAGGTGCTGGAGGGAGAGAGTGGGGAGGAGAGCGGCGGGGAGGCCCCTAAGCCAGAAGGAGGAAGCCCGTGTGGGTGTGACCGGGAGGCTGTGGCTTGTGGGCAGCGGCTGGATGACCTTCTGGGGTGGGGTGGGCCTGGGTGTTTGCGCAGAGAACCTCGGGTGGTGGTGGGGGTGGGGGGGCTATGGGATCTCCGTACGATTCGCGCACGCACGCACACCCACACATAACACGCACAGCCCGAACCCCAGGTGGGGAGTCCCTGCCGCCATCCACCCCAAGACTGCGGAGCCTCCCTCAGTGGGTTGTCACCTGGGCCTCACTCCACCCAAGCCTGCAAGTTGGGCAGGTTCCCTAAGGGTTCACGGCCTTAGTTTCCTTATCTGGGGAATGGGGATAATAAGAATCATCGCCTTAGGCACTTAACGCTTAGAGGGAGCATTCTTTCTGCCAGGCACTGTTCTAAGGATTGTGCATATAAACTCATTTACTCCGAAAACCAAGGCTAGGAGGGAGGTGCTGTTGTTATCCCCACTTTACACAGGAGGACGCGGAGGCTCAGAGAAGTTAAGTTACTTGCCCAGGGTCCCACAGCTCGTGTTACTAGAAGAGTTAAACAGGAAAACACAGTAGTTCTAGGGGCACCTGGCTGGCTGGGTCAGAGGAGCACGCGATCCTGATCTGGGGGTTATGAGTTCAAGCCCCCCATTGGGCGTAGAACTTACTTAAAAAATAAAAAGGAGGGGCGTCTGGATGGCTCAGTCGGTTAAAGGTCA
This sequence comes from Lynx canadensis, assembly GCF_007474595.2. Lineage (NCBI taxonomy): Eukaryota > Metazoa > Chordata > Mammalia > Carnivora > Felidae > Lynx > Lynx canadensis. The sequence continues at coordinate 50,564,917 of NC_044317.1, forward strand.
GACTTCAGCTCAGGTCATGATCTGGCGGTTCGTGGGTTCGAGCCCCACATCAGGCTCTGGGCTGACAGCTCGGAGCTTGGAGCCTGCTTCAGAGTCTGTGTCTCCCTCTCTCTCTGCCCCTCCCCTGCTTGTGCTCTGTCTGTTCTCCCTCTCAAAAATAAATAAAAACATTTTTAAAAAGAAAAGAAAAAAGAAAATAGAGTGGTTCTGTATAATGTAGCACGTGGTCAATTTTCTCCAACGACTGTTGCCATATTATTAATCCTGCTCATATTATTTTCATCCTTAGTCCGGCTGGAAAAGTCTCCAGAACAGTGATCCTCGCCACCTTGGCCTGGTCCTTCCTCTTAGCTTCCTGCAGTCTCTCCTGCTTCCCTTGTCTTTGGTCTGCTATGTACACAGTAGGAGACAGTGCTTTCAGGGATTCCCTCCTTATCTAGATCTTTTCAGGACTGGATAGTGGTTGTCCAGACACCTCCACCAGGAAGTTCTCCTGGCTTGCTCCAGCCTCACTGAACACTCCTGCCACCCAAAGCCTGGAGCGACTATAGCCGGTGGGTGACACACCCACACCGGCACACTGTGCGAGTCTGGGTTGGGGGTGAATGAGAGGCTAGTCCCCACAGGGCGGGGGTCCACAGCACCCGTGGCCCAGGGCCGGAGACAAGCCAGCAGCTGAGAGGGGCCTCTGCTTATGTCTGCCTGCCCACATATGTGGAACTGTGCCCCTAGTATGAGCGTGCATGGGAGAGAGCATACACAGTAGTGGGAGAGGGGCGTGTGATTCTGTGTATCTGGGTGCCTCGTTCTGTAGGTTTTTTTTTTTTTCCAGTTTATTTATTTTTTATTTATTTATTTATTTTTAATTTTTTTAAACGTTTATTTATTTTTGAGACAGAGAGAGACAGAGCATGAATGGGGGAGGGTCAGAGAGAGAGGGAGACACAGAATCCGAAACAGGCTCCAGGCTCTGAGCGGTCAGCACAGAGCCCGACGCGGGGCTCGAACTCACGGACCGCGAGATCATGACCTGAGCCGAAGTCGGACGCTTAACCGACTGAGCCACCCACGCACTCCTCCAGTTTATTTATTTTTGAGAGAGAGAGAGAGAGAGAGTGGGGTGGGGAGGGACAGAGAGAGAGAGAGAGAGAGAGAATCCCAAGCAGGCTCCGCACCGTCAGCACAGAGCCCAACAAGGGGCTCGAACCCACCAACCATGAGATCATGACCTGAGCCGCAGCCGGACGCCCAACCGACTGAGCCACCCAGGCGCCCCCCGTTCTGTCGATTTTTATGCAACTCTGAGCAAAGGCCCTGGAGGCTCTTTGTGCCTGTGCGTCTGTGGCAGCATCTCGGCACAAATGGGGGCATCTGAGAACTTCTGTTGAGGTTGCCGCTTTACCTGGCCGTGGGGGTGCCTGGCTGTGTCGCTCTGTGCGTGTGGAGTTGTGTGTCTATGCGGACGGACAGAGGGGCGTGCCTGTCGGTATCTGTGTGGTCTGCCGTAGGCGCACCCTTGTGATCATGTATGCACAAGCGTGTCTGTGTAGCTCTGTGTGCGTGACTGTGTATTTACTTACTTGTCTGTGTATCCAGGCACACAGGAGTGAAAGGCGCGTGCCTGGCTTTCTGTCTCCACGGGGTTGGATTCCGTAAACCAAGCCTCCTTCTTCCCACCCCTGAGAAAAACATGTCCGCCCCACGCCACCCCGCCCCTGGAAGGACCCAAGGTCGCCGGCCCAGCTCCGTTTCCCCTGGGAAACAGGCAGGGAAGACAAGCATGCTGACCCTTCATCAACACCTGGAGCCAGGCCTCGACACCCACATACGGCCTCCGCCCCTGTCAATGGGTCCATAAGATCTTTCCCCTTCAATCAGCGTGATAGCAAAGGGACAGAGGGGCCCGGATAGGTTTCTGTCGGAGACAATCTGTCGGAGTTTGAATGCATAAATGAGGGACCCGTGAAGATTCGTTCAGTAAAAAAAAAAAAAAAAAAATGTGTCCTGAGTACCTGCTGAGTACCTGGCACCTTGTGCTGGGGACATGGCAGTGACACCAGGACAGCCACGGCCCAGACCTCCCTAACAGTGCAGACCCCTGGGGGGAGAAAGATCCAGTCCCCAGAGGGTGATGAGCCCAGAGAGGCAGAGCTGGGAGCGAGGCTGCCCCAGGGAGGGCTTCCTGGAGGAGGAGATTATGAGCTAAGGAAGCAACGGGGAGAGAGCTCCAGCCAGAGGTGGTTGGCACAGGCCAGGTTATGCCACGGGCCTTGTGGGCCACGGTGAGCGAGGAGCTTGAATTCCAAATGCAGGGGTATTGGGAGTCCCCAGTCTGGACCACTTGGCTTCCCTGAAATGCTATAGACACCCCCTCCCGGAGGCCTCCAGGAGTGCTCAGTGGGGAGCTGGCCCGGCTAGCCAGGAACACTATTTGATGCTCAGTATCAAGGAGCCAGCAGTCACCGACCAGCCTGGCTCTACCGTCACGGAGGTCACAGTCACGACAGCAGGACACACACCTGTGCGTGCACCCCTGCACACACCCCCCCCCCCATGCCTCAGAAACACTCACAGACCTTTCTCTTTGGGCTGAAGCCTCAGCATCACCCAGGGGCTTGCTAGAAATGCAAACACATCTGTGCTGTAACCAGATTTCCCAGCTGATTCTCCATCACACAAACAGCTGGGAAACATGGCCCTTAGGCTTAACCTTCCTTCGTTTCTTTTCTGTACGGTGTGGATAATAACACAACCCCCTCAAGGGGCTGGCATGCTAGGAGGATTAACTGGGGTAACGTGCGTGAAAACACCAAGCACAGCCTCCTAAGTATTTGCTTTCCTCCTCCTCCTCCTCCTCCTCCTCCTCATTTTCAGTATTAAATTTCAGAGCCCGAAAGGACTCCCGAAAGGAAAAGGGAAAGGAAAGGGCTCCCGAAAGGAGCCCACCATCATCCAGCCTTCCTGCTCTCTGGGCGGGGAAACTGAGGAACAGGGTAGCCAGAGTATTGCCCAAGAAAGAATGGAAGGATGTGGTGAGGCCTGCCTTTGGCAGAGTTGACCCGAGGGCTGTTTGTGAGATGCTCGGAGCTAGGACCACTCCACACACCAGTGGGAGCAGAAGGCTGAGGGCTCCCCTGCCCCCTCCCCAAGCAGGGCCAAGCCCTCTGGAGCCAGAGCGGAGATCTTGCCCTCTCCCCCACATTCAAGTCCTCCTCCTCCCGGAAGCTCCCTGGGATTGAGCCCCGTGAAGAAAGACTTGCCATGGCCCACCCCGGGCTCCCTGTGGGCAAGGTGAGCATGTCTTTGTGTGTGTGTTTGAGTGACACTGTGTGTGTGTGTGTGTGTGTGTGTGTGTGTGGTCACCAGGACCAACTTTTTCCTTAGACACAGAGGGCACAGTACGAGGACCTATGATAATTTTAGAGGCCCACCAAAAAATTTAATTTCTTTTAAAATAAGAAGAAAAAAACTGAACTTCTAGGTAAAAGAAAATGTTCTCTTTAAATTTTTTTTTTTAAGTTTACTTTTGAGAGAGAGTCAGGGACAGAGCGTGAGCAGAGGAGGGGCAGAGAGAGAGGGAGACGCAGAATCCGAAGCAGGCTCCAGGCTCTGAGCTGTCAGCACAGAGCCCGACGCGGGGCTCAAACTCACGAACCGTGAGATCATGACCTGAGCCGAAGTCGGACGCTTAAGCGACTGAGCCACCCAAGCGCCCCTGTACTTTTTTAATAAATTTTTTTGACATGTATTTATTTTTGAGAGACAGAGAGACAGAGCACGAGCAGGGGAGGGGCAGACAGAGAGGGAGACACAGAATCCGAAGCAGGCTCCAGGCTCTGAGCTGTCAGCACAGAGCCCGAAGCGGGGCTTGAACTCACAAACCGTGAGATCATGACCCGAGCGGAAGTCGTTCGCTCAACCGATGGAGTCACCCAGGTGCCCCTAAAAAAATAAAATCTTACAAAAATAAAATAAAAAATAAAAAAGCACAGGCTCTGAAGCCTACACGCTGCATTCTTAGCCCAGCTCTGCCACTAATTTGCTGTGTGACTCTAGGAAAGTGACTTCACCTCTCTGGGCCTCCTTTTCCTTGCAGGTTAAATGGTAGTTCCTACCCCATAGGAGTGTTGTGAGGATGCAAGAAATTAATATGAGTGCTCGGGAAGAACAACCTCTTGCTATTAGTGTGAGAAGAACATCCGGGTGCCTCCATAGTAAAGGTGTGAATGTCACGTGTGCTTGTGACCACATAACAGTGTGTGTTTCAATATGTGTGTGTGGTGGTGGGGGGGGGGGTGTGGAGCTATTTCCGTGTGTGGCCCTGTGTGTTGCTGCTGGCAGGTGAATGTCTGAATACCCACATGACCCTGTGAGTACATGCCAGTGGCTGTGTGGCTGCATGGGCCACCTGTTAGGGTGTGAAGGTCTTTGGGTAGCAGGGTTTTTGTGCGTCTCCTTTATTCTGTGGGAGAGATGGGGGGCTTGGACAGGACAGGGAATGAGGGGTCACTCCCTGTCTGATGCTGGGGCCGAGTCACTGCCTGCTGGTGGTTGCTGTGTCATACCCTGGTCCGTGTCCCTACTTCCAGACTGGTGGCAGACAGAGGGGGCGTGGGGGAAGGAGGTGGAGGGTAGGCTTGAGGCTGGGCTTTTGTCTGGAAACCTCAGTCTGCCCATCTTGGCCCCTGTGTCCCTCCAGCCTTCCACGTCTCCCTACCTCCTTCCCCACTATTGAAGCGGGGAATCAAGACTCTCCTGGGAGTCAGGGTCCACCCACCCCCTCCTGCTCTGCCTCAGACCTGCCTGTGACCCTGATGGGGGTCCCGTCCTCTCTGGGCTTCAATAGTCTCAAAGCGCTTCTCCCTCTGTGCCCAGGGCTGGGCGAGGCTCTGCTTTGGGAGGGAAGAATCAGGATCTTTGAAATTTGTAAAGCAGCTGCTAGGACCCTTGCCAGTGGATGCTTAAGAGTTGGGGGCTGTGGCATCCCCCAAGTACCTGAATTAAACTCTTGAACCCATTTCCTAGCAGGCAGGAGACGCTTCATCCTAAATTTCATTCTCTACCCGCTCCAAACCCGCATACCTCCCAAACGCCGGAATGCGGGGCCAGCAGGGTCCAAAACACACATCCTTTGTCCAGCTGGGAAAACTGAAGCCGAAGCTCAGAGACAGAAAACATTACCGAGCCCGCTCAGCGAGTCCCGGCCGAAGCAGCGAAGAGCCTCGGGACGCCGTCCCCTCCTCCACTTTCACCTGGAGCATCACCGCCCCTCCCACTCCGTTTTGGGACTCAGTTTCCCCGCCTACGTGACTAGACCACACTAGCCAGGGCCTTTTCTGGGGGTCTGACCTTCCTCTTGAATGAGGGCGCTGCATCACAGGGAGAAATGTGAGGGGCTTCCAGAAGTGACGGGTACCCGTTCACCGGGGTCTTCCCCAGGCTAGCTTAAGAGCCTATTAATACCGGCCCCCGGGGCGGCGCGGCACTGCGCAGGCGCGGGTGGGTTCCGCAGGCGCGCGGGGTGAGCGCGCGAGCGAGCGAGGGATTCCCTCTGACGTAATTGCTAGGATACCAAACAAACACTCCGCCGCGCCGGCCGAGCTCCTTATATGGCTAATTGCGTCACAGGAACTCCTGGGAGGCGGGGCCGGGATCCCCTCCCGCCGAGGACCCTGGAACGGAGCCCCCACGAGCCCCAGGGCCGCGGGGGTGATTCAGGCGGACAGATCGAGGCTAGGGTAGACCTCTTGCCGGACGGCGCGGGGCTGAGTTCCGCAGGACCGGAGATTTTAGGAAGTTTGTGGAGCGCTGGACGAGTGACGTAAGCAGGGGGGCGGGTCCCGGACAAATAAATACAGGCTGGCGGCTTTGGGCTTCATTCATAAGACTGAGAGGTACGGCTTCGGCAGGGACAGGCGGAGCTGAGACTTGGGGACTTGATTGTTGTGGTTCTTGGGGGCTGTGAAGTTCGCTTTATTATTTTTTTCCGGAGAGAAAGTTTTGGGGAGGATTCTTCTAGATAATTCTACATTTTATTTTGGAGGAGCGACTTACTCTTTTTGTCTTCTTTATTACTCCCCTCCCCCCGTGGGACCCGCTGGACGCGTGGAGAAGACCGCACCCGAAGCGGATTCTATACAGCAAGACAGCGCTTTCCGCCTCTGGGGGAGCGATCCCCCCCACGCCCCTGGGTCCTACGGAGCCTGGACTTTCAGGAGGCACAGCGGCATCTTGTGGGGGCCTGGGCACCGCAGAGGAATTGCACAGAAACTTTGCCATTGTTGGAGCGGGACGCTGCCCCCATCCCGAGTTTCCTCGGACAGCGCGCTTTGGGGACGCGCTCGGCTCACCCCGGACTCGCACCTTTCTCTTCCACCCGGCCATAGCCTTGGCTTCCCGGCGACCTCAGCGTGGTCACAGGGCCCCCCCTGTGCCCAGGGAAATGTTTCAAGCTTTCCCCGGAGACTACGACTCCGGCTCCCGGTGCAGCTCCTCACCCTCCGCCGAGTCTCAGTATCTGTCTTCGGTGGACTCCTTCGGCAGTCCACCCACTGCCGCCGCCTCCCAGGTAAGTTCTAGAGGGTTGGGGTGCTGCTTTATGGGTTTTCTTTCTTTCTTTCTTTCTTTCTTTTTTAAGTCAGGGTGGGAACGCGCCATCCCCCCTCCCAAATAAAGACGCATCAAAACTCAGGATCTGAGAGAGAATAGGCTCACCGCGCACTTTGCAAACTGCAGAGTCGGGGCGTGTTTGCAATTGGTTGTGTGCGTGGATCGCAGGAAGGGAACGCAGAGGGGTTAGCTTTGGGGGTGGGGAGAATGCTCCGTTCAGTGCAACGTGTATGCGGTAGCCGGGCTGCGAACTTTTAGCCTGCTCCGGGACTGCCCCCGACCCAGGTCCCCAACCTGAAGCTAGCTCAGTTAGGCAGGTGGAGAAGTCCCAGGGAAGCTTCCAGTAGCCTCCTCCCTTTTCCTTCTCCAACCGAGCGCCTACTCCGGCATCGGGTTGCGCTCGATCCAGCGGGTAAGCTGGCCTCGAACCCTCGCTTGGAGGCGCTGCCTCCGCCTCCTGCGCGGAGACGTAACGGGGGACCCGTGCGTAACGGCTGACGCGCTGGAATCCTCCGTCTGACGCGGGGCACGCACGGCGCGCGGCGCCCCCTTCGTCCGCCCCGCCCCTGACGTCCCGGAGCGTTCTATTTTGGAACGCCGGGGCCACGTTGCTAAGGGAGGGGGCAGCTCGGCGTTCCGATTGGCCGCCGCGGCGCGGGTTTTGGCCAATCAACTTTCCCTTCCCATTTGTAGGGTACAGTTCCCTTCCCCCTCTCTGTCCCCGGAACTCGTGGTTCCTTGGCGCTAGGGTCTCTTTTACGGGCCTCTAAAGGCAGAACGAGGGGATTCCTGTCGCGACAGGAGCGACTCTCTGCGATCCAATGGGTCCGCGAGGACCCTGCGGCGAGCCGGCCCCTCCGATCTCAGGGGCCGAGGGTGCCTGTGTGCAGGGGTTTCTTTGGGAGACATGGGTGACTGTCACCCTTTTCTCCAGGCATACACAGACACAGTCCCAGCCCCTCTGCCAGATCCCTCTGCTGTGTCCGAGGACCGGACTGGAACCGCTAACCGCAGGGGGAAAGAGCCAGGTGGTCTCCAGGAGCCCCGCCCTCTCTGGGCTTCCAGGACTCTGATTGGCCAGCGAGCCAGCCCTTCCCTCACCACGCCCCCTGGGAGAGTAGTTAAGCCTTCCGAGCAGTTCTAGGATTCCATTTGGGGGGTGGGGGGGTAGATGAGCGCGGCTCGGGCTCGGGGGCCCGGGACCTACACCCTTCTCCCTCCGCGGCAGTCTGAGGGTGCCCGGATCGTCACTTTCTCTACCTGTCCGTCCACCGTAACCTGTCACTTGTCAGCCTCACCCCGTGGAGAAACAATTACTTGAAACGTTGTTCTAAACTCCTAGGCCTGTCCCCCAACACCCTTTTAACTAAGACCCCCGCCCCTGCACGGAGGTCTCATGGACCTTCCAGTCGCTCATCCCCCCGGCTCAGAGGGGGGTGTGTGTGTGTGTGAGTGTAGAGGAAGGCTTGGCCTCAGGCCTCTCCCTCTCCCTCCCCTTGCCTGTGGGGTGGGGGTGGGGTGTTGTGGCTGTGTGTGTGGCTGTGACTCCTTCCCGGGGGTTCTGTCACCCGGCTGTGTCCAGCCTCCTCCCCACCCCCCCCCACCTAAGAGTCACCAACCCGGGGTGTGATTCACCACCCGCTGGAACCGTGCAACCTTTCCCCGAAGAAGAAGGAGGAGGTAGAAGCCAGTTGAGCAGAAATCCTCTCATTAACCACTGCGTCACGGTGTAGTGGAAGGGTGGGTGTTGTGGCTTTTTGCCTGTGACACACACATCCACACCCGCTCGCCCTGTGCTCACTCACGGGGGTCGGTGTGTGTATGTGTGTTGGGTGTGTGTGTGTCGGTGTCTCTGTTTGTGTGTCTACGCCTGTGTGTGTATGTGTCACCCCGTAGGAGTGCGCCGGTCTCGGGGAAATGCCCGGTTCCTTCGTGCCCACGGTCACCGCGATCACAACCAGCCAGGACCTCCAGTGGCTCGTGCAACCCACCCTCATCTCTTCCATGGCCCAGTCCCAGGGGCAACCACTGGCCTCCCAGCCCCCGGCCGTCGACCCCTACGACATGCCAGGAACCAGTTACTCCACGCCGGGCATGAGTGGCTACGGCAGTGGCGGAGCCAGTGGCAGTGGTGGGCCTTCCACCAGCGGAACCGCCAGCGGACCTGGGCCTGCCCGTCCGGCCCGAGCCCGGCCTAGGAGACCCCGAGAGGAGACGGTGAGTAAGCGGCAACACAACTCGGACTGGGTCTAGGGAGCCAGAGAGGCAGCAACTTTCTCGCCCGCGGGGTGAGGGGCCACCCAGGCCTCTGGTGGCTACAGAAACCCTAGCAGAGGGTCCTTTTCTGCCTCCCGCAAGAAGAGGAGGTTTGGGGTGGATGGAGGAGGTGCACAAGGTCCCCAAACCTCATGGCCTCTATCTCTCCTGCTCAGCTTACTCCGGAAGAGGAGGAGAAGAGAAGGGTTCGCCGGGAAAGAAACAAACTGGCAGCAGCAAAGTGTAGGAACCGTCGGCGGGAACTGACCGACCGACTCCAGGCGGTGAGGATGGTCCCTGGGGGGGTGGGAGGGGGCGGTGAGGATACACTGAAGGGGGGGCTCCCCCCCCCCCCCGTCCTCCCTCCTCGCCACCTGTGCCGACAGCCAGAGGTTCCTTGTAAGGAATTAGGTACAGGTGTGGCCAGACAGGGTAACCCCAGGCATACACGCAGACCCCCCACAAGCTCCTGCCCGTGCCTGCCCCGGTTGCTGACCTTTAACAGAGGTCCCGCCCTTTCTCCCTTTGCGGCTGGGGCCAGCGTTCGCCCATTTTTGCCTCGGTGTCTCCATCTCTTCAGCCCCCTCCTGGAATCTCCCGGGATCCTTCCCGCTTTTATGTTCTGGAGAGTCCGTGAAACAAAACGCTCCTAATCCTACATCCGTTTCTTACCGCCTGCACCCAAAGTTCTCAGATGCTGGGCAGGCGGCCTCCGCCACCCCCCCCCCCTCCCTGTTTACAACTTACCTGGGTCCGGGAGGTGGGCTTGCAGGGTTGACGTGCTGCCCCTAGAGGAAATCGGGGGAATCCTCTCCTTGCCTTCCTTACCTGGTCACCTCCCTGGGAGGCAGAGGGGGAGGGGTACCAGAGGGGAACAGGTGGCATTAAAAACACCGATCATTCATTCATTCAACAAACCTCTGAGTGCCTCTCCCAAAACCAGAGCCCTCCATATACATCTGGCCCCTTCTCAACTATCCACTGAACACATGGGGAAACTGAGGCTCCTGGGAGGCAAGACCCATGCCCCAAATCCATAGCATACCAGGACTCCATGTCCGGAGAGGGGGGGGTGCTGGTGGGGGCGGGGGTGTCTTTCCTCTCAATCAGGAGCTGCCTTTCAGCCCCGGGGCCTCTGCAGCAAGTTCAGGCGACATGGTTCCGACCCACCTTCTCTAGTCGTTCATGGGCCTTTTTTTCCTCCTTCTTCCCTCACCTCCACGCCGCCGGGGGACCTCAGGAGACAGATCAGCTGGAGGAAGAAAAGGCAGAGCTGGAGTCGGAGATCGCCGAGCTCCAAAAGGAGAAGGAGCGTCTGGAGTTTGTGCTGGTGGCCCACAAACCGGGCTGCAAGATCCCCTACGAAGAGGGGCCGGGGCCGGGCCCGCTGGCGGAGGTGAGAGATTTGCCGGGGTCAGCATCCGCTAAGGAAGATGGTTTCAGCTGGCTGCTGCCGCCCCCACCACCACCGCCCCTGCCCTTCCAGACCGGCCAAGACGCATCCCCCAACCTGACAGCTTCTCTCTTTACACACAGTGAAGTTCAAGTCCTCGGTGACCCCTTCCCCGTTGTTAACCCTTCGTACACTTCCTCGTTTGTCCTCACCTGCCCGGACGTCTCCGCGTTCACCGGCGCCCAACGCCCCAGCGGCAGTGACCAGCCTTCCGACCCCCTGAACTCGCCCTCCCTTCTTGCTCTGTGAACTCTTTAGACACAAACCAAACACACACACAAGGGAGAGAGATCTGGAAGAGGAGGAGGAAGAGAGAGAGAGGGGAAGAGACAAAGCGGGCGTGTGGCCTTCCTGCCTCTCGCGTCTGACTCCCTGCGACCACTGTCATCGGACAGGAGGACCTCCTTGTGTTTTGTGCCGCCTCTTGTTTCTATGGCCCGGCGAGGCCACAAAGCTGGTGACTTTGGGGGCAGGGGGTGGGGAGGGAATGGACGCCCCCCAGCTGCCTGTTGGCCCTTTCACCTCATCCCAACCTCTGGGGAGGGGTGGGTGGGTGGCGGCGCCTCGCTTTGGGCAGAGGGAAAGGGGTGCTGGTAGTGGGCGGGGGGGGGGGGGGTGGAGTCTACTGGAATCTTCTCCAGAGAGGCCCAACAAGGAAATGCCACAGACCGCCCCCCTCCCCCACAATGTCTCCCACGCCCACCCTTCAGGGGGTGACCAGGCTGGTTCTCCCTGCTCCCCTGACCTTAGCTTATTTATCCAACATTTCCACATGGTTAGATCCTCCTCTGAATTGAGCCTCCCTTTAAGGGAAGTTGATGCCTCCTATGATGCCCTCCTACCCAGACTTAGTCTGAAATGTGAACCTTCTTCCCTGATTGTCCAGCCGCTCCCTTCCAGCAAAAGTGGCTCTGATCTGAATTCCTGGCCTCTTAAGGATCTCCCCCCATTCAGCCCCCAGCCGTCCTCTCGGATTACAGTGTTACCCCAAGCCTCCCAGCCTGGCTCAGCCTTCCCTCCTGGCCTTCCTTGCTGGGCCTCTCTGATTCAGGCGGCAGGGGGCGCTGTGATGCCCGTCCTGGAGCGCTTTATACTGTGAAATGAGTTGGCGGGATTGTGGGGGGGGAGCCCGGTGGGACAGAACCCTTCCGGGGGGATTGTGCCCCCCACGCCTCAAAGCCTTTCCTTGGTCTCCCCTCCCCGCCCCAGCTGCCTCCCTCCTCCCCCACCAGTGAGTTAGACTCAAGGGGTGACAGAATTCGAGAGTGGGGGTGACAGCCACCCATCCGCGTGGCATCTGTCCTCAGGACCCCCAGCCCCAAGCCCTGGCCTTTTTATTTAAGGCCTGACCCCCTACCCCGGCCTAGGACGCCAACTTCTCCTTCCCCTCGGCACCCCCTACATCCTTTCTAGAAAGGGAGCCGTGGGAGTTTGCCAGGGGGCCCAGTGTTTTTCCGGAGAAGATTTGAAGGCCGAGGCTTTGGCCCCTCAACCCCCCAATATTTTCGGACTGGCAAACTCGAAGGGGCTGGACTCCCGCGGTCCCAGCTTCCCTTCCCCAGCCCGCAACCCCGATCCTTGGTTTTGCCCCCCGCCCCAATCCCCTTTCCTTGTGCTTCACCTCGCGAGGATTTCATCGTGAGGCAAATTGATATTTTTTAACTTCGGGAGGGCCACGCCGCCTTCTGTGCTGCATGGAAAACATTCCACGTGCCCCGTCCCGCGCCCGCCTCCCCCGCCCCATGGCTATTTATCCCTTTCCTGGTTTCCGAAAAGGCACTTATATCTATTATGTATAAATAAATATATTATATATGAGTGTGTGTGTGTGTGTGTATGTGTGCGCGTGTGAGCGTGTGAGCGCTTCTACAACCTCGGCCTAGGTCGCGTTGGGCCCCAAAGCAGTGTGCCGTTTGAATTGGAAGAACGCTGCTTCTGGAAACTTAGGAGTCGGCCCCTTTCAGGCTGTCTCTAATGATCGTCTCGGCCCCTCTGGTTGTTTCTGGCAGTCTGTGGCTGTTGTCCCTTTCTCGAGGGTCTCTTCCACTCCAGTCTTTTCTCTGCCTGTGTTTTTTTCACCTGGTCGTTTCCATCTGTCTCTTTTCTGACTGTCCCCGATCGGCCGGCTGTCTCCTGACTCTGGGTTTTGTCGGGGACATGAGATTTTCTTTTTGGTGAGTGAGCCTGAGGGATCATAGACTTTTACAATCTGTATCCTTAAGGATTCTGAGTGTGAGTGCAAGACTGTGAGCAGGGCCTGGCCCCTGCCTGCGACAACTTACTGAATCCCCAGCCCCCCAACCCCCTGCTGTATTTGTGATTCTCTTTTTGTATTTTGCACCTGACCCTGGGGGGCGCTGGGGGCTGGCTGGCACTGGGCCACTACCCTCCCCCCCATGGTTCTGCACTGTCGCCAATAAAAAGCTCTTAAAAATGCATCTGCCAAGCTTCAGGGTCTGTTTGCTCCCGGTACCCATCACCTGCCTTCCTTTGGCGGGAGGGGGTGAGGTTAGATTGAGATTGCAGACGAGGTTTATCCTTACGAAATCAGTCTACGGCAGGACAACAGGACACGGGAGGATAGACAGCCAGAGGGCTTCCCACAGGGCACGCCTCCTCTTGGAGAGGATGAGGCAGAATAGTAGGCGTGAGATACTGACATGCCCAAGGATGTTTCAGAGGCTTCCTGGCAAACGAGGAACTCAGGCAGAGCCCTATATGCTCGGGGTGACCTTAGCGAAGGTCGAATAGGTAGAGAAGCTCGAAACATCCATCCCAAATTACTGAAGATCACCTAAATATAGTATCGGGGGTCCTCAGGGTTATAGGAACCACAAATTCATGGCTCCCTTTCCACTGAAGACGATTTCCTTTTACGCGTCACATGATGATTTTTTCGTTTTTGAACGTGCAGGGGCCCACCTAAAATTGAACCCAAAATAGATGAGCCATCCCCAGTGCAAAATTCAAGCCCTCTCTTATTTGCAAGCAGCAAGTACTCTGGGAATTAAGTGAGGGGCCAGAGGTCATTCAGATGCCTTCGTAAAGGAATAAGCAGAAGTTGTCGTGATGGAATCCCTAAATTTATTAATCAATTTGAAACATTTGCCAAGTACCTACTGCGTGCCCAGCCCGGTGCTGGGAGGGCCGGGGACACTGCTGGGACTGAGACAGCGCCAGGCTCTCCCCTCCTAAGGTTCCCAGGCCAGTGAGGGACACAGACCTCTCGGGGATGATCCAAAGCGCACAGGGTTGGGGGAAACCATGGGGCGCGGAACCTGATCTGGGAGTCAGGAAAGACTTCCGTGAGGAGGACAGCTGAGCTGAGTCCTGGAGGCTGAACAGAGGACATAGAGGGGGATAGAAAAAGACGCAGTGTGCACACAGGACAGTGCGGACAGGGCTTGATACGTTGAGGGAGGTAGAGGTTCACAGTGGCTGGAGGAAAAAGTGTAGAGAAGCAAGCCACTTAGCGAAGACCCGATTCTGCAGTCTTAAATCCCAGACTAAGAATTTAGATCTTCTCCTGAAGCCACCGGGAGGTGGTGGTGGGGTGGTGGGGGGGGGGGGGTGAGTCATGGCAGGTTTTGAGCACAAGAAGGGTAGGGGTGGGTTTGTGCTTTAGGAAGACCTCTTTCTTTCTTTCTTTCTTCCTTTCTTTTTCTCTTTCTTTCTCTTTCTTTCTTTCTTTCTTTCTTGTTTCTTTGATTCTTTCTTTCTTTCCTGTCTTTTTCTTTCTTTCTTTTTTCTTTCTTTCTTCTTTCTTTCTTTCTTTCGTTTCTTTGATTCTTTCTTTCCTGTCTTTTTCTTTCTTTCTTTTTCTTTCTTTCCTTTCTTTTTCTTTCTTCTTTCTTTCTTTCTCTTTCTTTCCTTTCTTTTTCTTTCTTTCTTTCTTTCTTTCTTGTTTCTTTGTTTCTTTCTTTCCTTTCTTTTTCTTTCTTTCTTTCTTTCCTCCTTCCTTTCTTTCATTTTCAAAAAATTTTCAATGTTTATTTCCTATTGAGAGAGAGAGACACACACACAGAGAGAGCCGCCAAAGACAGAGAGGGAGACACAGAATCCAAAGCAGACTCCAGGCTCTGAGCTGTCAGCAGGGAGCCCGACATGGGGCTCTGGCTCACAGACCATGAGATCATGACCCGAGCCAAAGTCAAGAGCCAGACACTTAATCCACTGAACCACCCAGGTGCCCCGTTCCTTGCTTGCTTGATTTTTTTCTTTTCTTTTCTTTTTTAAAAAATATTTATTTACTTAAATAATCTCTACACCCAATCTGGGGCTGGAACTCAAGACCCCAAGATCAGGGGTCATATGCTCTTCTGACTGAGCCACCTAGGAGTCCTATAGGAAGACTGCTCTAACCACCAAGCTGAGGGTAGTTGGCAAAGGGGCAAGACAGGGGCAGGAGACCCGGGCTAGGCGGGGACACCCGTGTGTGCTGCTGGGGAAGCCCAGAACAGGGGCAGGGCTACGAGATAGGAGGAGAGGACGGAAAAGACATTAGGAGGCAGAATAGACAGGACATGGTGAAAAGCTAGCTTGAGAAAGACAGAACAGGGCAGTGGTGACTAGCATGGGCCAGCGGTCTGAGAGGCCCGGGGCTGGAGGCCTACCAAAGCTGGGTGACCTTGGACAAGAGACTTCATCTCTCTAGACCTCAGTTTTCTCGGCAGCAGAATGGGGCTATGAGGAGTCAGTGAGCTCATGCATGCCAACACCGAGTGCAGAGTGAAGGTGCAAATATCACCATCCTCACTGCATTATTGGGGCCACCTTGATCCCTGCCCTGGGATATCCCCGCCTTCTCTTAGCTAATCCTTGCTCATCCTTCAGGGATCTGCCCAAATGTCACCCTGACGCCTCACCCGAACCCAGGTCTCCTTCCTAAATGGCCTCTAAGTTCATTACTTGCCTTCTCAGTAGTTGACATCTTTGTAGCTGTTAATTAAATGTGTAATTAATGATCGCTTAATGTTTGTCTCCTTCACTGGACTGGGAGCACCAGAGCCGGGACTGCCATCAGCTCTGTGTCGCCAGCACTGCCCAGTGCAGGACCTGACACCCAGCAAATACTTGTCAAATGAATGAATGAATGAATGAATGAATATTTGACCGGTTAATAAATACATGTGTGAGCAAATGACTGACTGAGGAATAAGCAGGTGATAAGGGAGAGAACCGGCAAAAGTGTAACCGTAGGAAGAGACCCGCGTGCTGACAGTTAAAACTGTGAGGCAGAGGGTTGCAGTGACATTTTTAGGCACCGGGTAGAGGGATGTTCTCTCGATAGCCCGTTCTAGTATCCAGTTTGAAGGGAGTAAAACGGAAATTGTCACCGCCCGAAAGGTGGAATTGAACCACTCTGTCGCTAGACAGCTACAGGTTTGAAGCCTGCACCCCAGACCACTGAGGATCATCCGGGCAAGACACGCGTTTCTCCACACAGCTATATAAAACCCAAGAATCCATATCTTTTTAGACTTATGGTCACATACTTTAGGCTGATGTGAGATTGTTGATTCTGGTATCTATAAATTCTCCCCGGCTAGGGCACATATCCTTCCAGAATGTTACCTTTCTCTTACATGGCACGAATCATCCCCCCTTTGGAAACCATCTTCATTTGCATAGCGCCGCGCATTCTGGGAAGCGGTGTTCGAGGACGCGGCCCACTTACCTCTAGGTGTTAAAGGGCCAGAAGCCCCTTTTTCCAAGTGTGAAGGTTTTTTTTTGTTCTTGTTTTTGGTTTTGTTTTTAAAAGGAGAAACTCATAATTCGGCTTTCAGAAGACTCTTCCCCGAAAAAATCCGAATTCGAGTGAACGAATGCCAGCTAGAGTTTGACTTAGCCCAGCCCCAGAGACTCCGGCGAGCCGGTTATAGAGCTGGTGCGACACCTGCTGTTCCTTTGAGGAATTTCAACGACCTACGGAGCCCTGTTCGTTCAGATATTTATTGAGCGCCTACTAAGCCCCAGGCACCGTCCTAGACAGCGTAATGACAGCAATTCTGTCCCCATTGAGCTTAGCCACTGGAGATCATCAATTTCTGCACCTATATTTTTGTGGCCAAGGAAACCAAGGCTTAGAAACGTATGGTATCGGACCCTAGTCACACAGCTATCCCCCAGGGGAATCCTAATGGCTAAGACCAAAATCGCGACCCTTTTATAATCTAAGTCAGTGATCCTTTGACAACACTGTCGTTCCGGACCATATGAAACCTACCTGGGGCTCCCATCTTAGAGTAAAAGCCCAAGTTCCCACCATAGCCTACAAATCCTTATATTCTCATTCTGTTCACTTCCTCTGACCCCATCTCTACTCCTTTCTCCTCATTTACTGGCTTCTGGCTTCTAGATCTCCTGCTGCCCGCACCAGGCATACTTCTTTCTCGGGGCCATTGCGTTTGCTGATCCCCTGCCTGAATCCCCTTTCCTCCACACGTCCACATGACTCACTGCCTCCCTTCATGCTGGCCTTCACTCAAATACCACCACTTGGTGAAGTTTTCCCAGACCACTCGTTTAAAATAGCAAAGACCCTTCATTCTATCCCCTTACCCTGACGGACTTTTCTCCATCACTCCAATCACCACGTGCCATGTTCTATGTCTGTTTGCTTATTGTCTGCCTCCCTCTAGAATAACGGTTCTATAAAACTATGGACTTTGTTTTGGTTTATTTCCATGTCCCTACTGCCTAAAGAGTGCTTGAGAACTTAGCAGATGTTTGGAGACAGGTAAATGTTTGTAGGATGAATGAAAGGTTATTATCACGATCCTTCTCTGAACCTCAGTTTCCCCAACTGGAAATCTGATTTCACTGGAGGAATCACAATGAGCAGATGGACATAAAAGGCTGGGAGGCACTCAATAAAGGCTGTTTCAATCTCCAACCTGTTGCCAGCTTCTAGAGCAGGTGTCAAGGATGCGCCTGTGGGCTTTAGCCATTTCTGGACTCGTAATTTCAACCAGTCCCTCTTACAAAGCGACGCTGTCTTATGGAAAGTATGAATAGAAGCATCTTTAAGAAAAATTGCTTTTTTAAAACTATTGTTTTCGTTTATTTGTTTGGAGAGAGACAGAGAGCACGTGCGCACACAACTGGGGATGGGGGTGGGGTCAGAGAGAGAGAGAATCCCAAGCAGGCTCCTCTCTATCAGCGCAAAGCCCCACATGGGGTTTGATCCCACAAATTGTGAGATCATGACCTTAGCAGAGATCATGATCTGGGCAGAGATCAAGAGCCAGACGTTTAACCGACTGGGCCCCCCAGGTGCCCCGCTATTTTTTGATTTGGAAATTTAACACATTGACCCTGCCTGGCAAATCTATATTCAAGAGAAGCCCCCTTAAGCCTTCTGTGTGTGTGTGTGTGTGTGTGTGTGTGTGTGTGTCTAGAGCTGCTGCTAGGCAACCCCTACACACGAAGACTGGGGCTGTAACTACTACTCCCGTAACATCATTATCTATCTCCTAAAATGTGACATGCGTCGCTAGAGGCAAATGAGATGATTTTGGGTGATGCACGAACAAACAGTTTAAATGTTAATAGTTTTATGTTTATTTTTACTGCTATCTTCTATTTCTGGCAAGTGATCCTGACTTCCTTGGTGGTGAAGTACATTTCTTTTTTAAAAGACATTTGTTTTATTTTTAATTAACCAATTTGAAGGAAAATATTAGATGAAAAATAGAACCGGTGAGAGAAAGATCATGAAGGTCGTGAGGGGATGATCGAGGTTTGGAAACAATGTCACAGCTAACAAGCAGCTTGTGTTTACTGGGTATTTATTATATGCCAGGCCCTGTACCCAGAGCTTTGCATGTAGGCACGGTTATGGTGACAGTTTTTCATTTGAGGAAACTGAGGCTCCAAGAGATGAAGTCACTTGCTCAAGGTCACAGAGCCAAGAGGTAGTGAAGCCTGGATTCAAATCCAGGTCTGTGGGTTGTTAGAGGGTCCAGTCTCCTGCCTCCTTCTCCCTCGGTTTTGGAACCCGAGGCCCAGGCAGGCCATGGGGCCTTTTACCTGGTCCCAAGGCAAGTGGGATAGAGAAGTTGGAGGAGAGACATTTGAGAGTGACAAGACATGGCTTCCTGACTTATTAGATGTTGGGGGCCAGGAACTAGGAATCCAGGGACCATACCTAGGTTCTCTAGGCCTGGTGACAAAGTGGCAGAGGGGCCATCCCTGAGCTGGACATCAGGTAGGACAAGGGAAAGGTTTGGATATGTTTGTGGAGGGAGTTGTTCCAGAAGGCAGCTGGGCACGGGTTCTGGGACTCAGATGAGACTGGCTGCCCCGCAGCAGAGGGTGGGGATTAGACTAGTGATGTCTGCCTTGAGCAGAGACGAGGGAAAGTGGCTGTCAAAGGCTTGGCTAGCCCTGGGACCCAGGGTCTCTCAGCATCATCCCCTCAATCATTTCAGAATATAAACAGATTATGAGGGAGCTTCTTCTGGAGAGATGGGAAGATTCCTCCTTGGATATCACTTAGGTGCTTTTCAGTGCAGGAAGGTGAAAGCTGGAGGAGGCTGGAAGCACAGGAGGCCTTGGGTTTTCACAGGAGTCTTTATTACAGTGTTAAATCCAAGCTCAGGCCTCCCCTGGGCCCCATGCAAAGCCATGGCTTTGGGGCTAGTGCGTCCAGGAGACACCAATCTCTGACGGCGCCTCCAGCGGCGGGGTCGCGGAAGTGCAGGGCGGGCGCCCTATCTAGGCAACTACAAACTCCCAGCAGGCGCCGCGGCCAAGGTGCCTCGCCTTCCCTGGACTCCTAGGCAGAGCCTCTTGGGAAATGTAGTCCTGGCCGCTCAGGCAATTTGCACAAACTCCCTGGTGCGAGTGATCCAGACACCCGCCGGAGGAAATGGCTCGGGCGGAGGCGGCGGGAGGGTGGGGATGGAAGGGAGATGGAGTTGGGCAGAGGGCTGCGGGGGATGGGGGCAGGCGTCCCGAGGGCAGAGACACCCCTTCATTCGGCTTTGGCTTTGGATCCAGGACTGCGGCTGCTGCCGATGGCAAGGGCTCCGGACCCTGGGATCTAGCTCGGATCCTGAGGGAAGAAGCAAGCGGGAGTCACAGGTTGGAGCAAGAGACCGATAGGAATCTGAGAACTCAGGGGAAATCGGGACGGGGGAGCTAGATGTGGGCCCAAAGCCAGCCCCTACCCTTCACCTAATGGACTGCATTGGGATTGTCTGTCTCCCTTTGAGGAGGGGGCATTGGCCCCAAGCGATTAGGAACAGGTAATATCTGGGGGAAAAAAATCCTAAGCCTTCCCCTCCCCCCAGCCCATCCGTCTCCATTCCGTGCCCTTACTTAGCTTTGATGTGGCCTCAACTGATTGGTCACCAATCACACATACTGGTCCATCGGGCCTGGGGAGACCAAGAAGGAGAGATTTGGAGGGGTTCTTCTCCCCAGTTCATTCAGGAGGCTGCCTCCTCCCCCAACCTCCACTTGAGAAATTGGGGAAGGTGGTCCACTACTCAACTCCCGAACCTAGCACCATACCCTCGGAATCAGAAGTTCGAGCCGACGTGTCCGTCAGTTGGGCCAAGCTATGCGTGGGGGATGATGTCAGGTAGACAAGAATTTGCCAGTAAGTCTGCTTCCTGGGCATGACTATGAATCTCTGAGTGAGTCCTACGTGAGTGCGTCTGTGTGTGAGTCGGGTGAGAGGTAGAGGGAACTAACGTTAGCTGCCAAGTTCCTGCGTGGATTGACTTAAATGCTGGTCAATTCGCAGTGTTACTGACTTTCGGAGTCTTGATGATGCCGGCACGGGAGGATTTAGGATATCTCTGGCAGACACGTGTATCACTTGGTCGTCAGCTGTGCTGGAGAAGGGATCGTCAGTCCATCTGCCTGTCTCCGGATAGGATACGTGTCGGTTGGCCTCTGGTTCTGTCAGTGTTCCGGACAACAGTCCTCTGGCCGGATACTGACCTCGAGGTCAGTCCCTGGCAGTTTCAGGGTGAAAACATCAGTTAGGCCACCTGCCTTGGGGTGGGGCGTGTCAGTCACACCCTGACTCTTTCGGGGCAGAAACACCAATTGGTCCTCCTGTCTCTGACGGGGACATCCGTCCACAGGACCCTGGCTGTGGCAGAGGGCGTGGGGGTCATCAGACCACCCATATTTGGCTGGGACACTGCCGACCGAGGTCCTGTCACACTCACCTGGTGTTGCCGGTACAGGAAGGGGACAGTGAATAAACCGATCACTCCTGTAGGCACAGAAATGGAGGTCAGGGTTCTCCTAAGACATTAACAGTTCCATCTAGAACCCTGTCCCCCCACCAAACCCCAATGACCCACTTCCCCACCTGCTCCCCACAGCTTTCCCGGCTCACCCAGAATCAGAAGAGTCAAACCATGAAGACGGCACCCACGAAGGTCAAGATGTAGAAGAGAAGGGCCAGCTGGGGGGGAGGGTCAGGTCAGGGTCAGCAGAGCCTAGGGGCACTCCCCAGGTTGCGAACTTACCCAGCAACGGCCCTCCTACCCCCCAAGGGCAGCAAGGCGAATGGTGGGAACCCAGGAGGGGGTAGGAGGGAGTGTAGGTTTCGAGGCACCTTGAGGGAGTCCACAATGTCCTCTACCAGGAAGAAATGCCGCAGCTGGATGGCCAAAGAGACCACTCGGGAGGCAATCTGCTGGGACAGACGTTCCATCTGCTCCCGAGTCAGGGTCAAGTCCACATCCAGATAGGCCCTGAGAGGACAAAGGGGTGAAAGGCAACTCAGTGTGCGGAGCAGCCCAGGCTGAGGGTTGTGGCCGGGACAAGGGCAAGAAATAGGGGTTGAGGAGAAGGCTGGGGCTTTTAGCCCCAGAGAGGGCTAGGGTCAAGGTCAGGGTCAGGAGATGGGATGGAGGATTCAGGGTAAGAGGTTAGGATCGGAGGTTAGGGCTGCAAGTCAGGGTCAGAATGAGGCTGGAGTCAGAAACACGAATAGGATGGGTCACGAGCAGCGCCTGATTTGAGGTCGAGGGTCAGCCCGCCCGACACTGGGGTTCAGACCGAGGTCGAGGTTAAGGGCCGGGGGGGTTCTCACTGGAAGGGGTTGGCACCGTCGCCCCGGTGCACGGCCTGCAGCACTTTTCGGTAAACCCTGAGAGAGATGGTGCCACAGAGCAGCAACAGGGCCACGGGGCGGTCACGGACACGATGCTAAAGTGCAGGAGGCAGAGGAGGGAGACCATGAGGCCTGTGAAGACCGCGCCTGACGTCCTTGTGTCCTTCCAGTACAGCAGGTCCGCCACTGTGGAGGGAGAGGGGGTGATCAGGCTGGGCTTTGGACCTGGCCTGGCTGATCTCTTGACCTCCCCCTCCCCAACTCGGGGCTGAACCACGACGTCTCGACGCCTCTGGCCTGAGCCTGAACTCAGTTTCCCAATTTCCCGTTGTCTTCTTTGATTCGGAGGCTGCTTCCCCTCGTCTCCTGGAAAACCCAAGGTAGCAAGTCCCCTCAGTCTCCGTCCCTCCCATATGTTATGGGTGGATACAATTTTTAGGTCATTATTTATGGAAAATGGAAATCATATATATACTTCTTTTGGGGTTTTGGTTTTGCTTTTTAGTTAGAGAGAAACGCGTCGAGCGCGGCGAGGGCAGAGGGAGGAAGAGGGAGAGAGAATTCCAAGCGGGCACCACGCTCAGCACGGATCCCGACCTGAGGCTGGATTCCCACAACCCTGGGATCATGACCTGAGTGGGAATCAAGTCGGACACTCAAACAACTGAGCCACCCAGGTGCCCCCTATATATACTTTTGTGTATTACGCACATCCCATTCTCTCCCCCTGCCCTAGAATTCCCTCCTGTCAGTTGGAATAGCTCTTAATTCATTCTCTCTCTCTCTCCTCTCTCTTCTCTCTCTCTCTTTTAAAGTTTTGTTATATATTTTGAGAGAGAGAGACAGAGAGTGCAAGAGGGGTAGGGGCAGAGACAGAGGGGAGAGAGAATCCCAAGCAGGCTCTGCACGGTCAGCACAGAGCCCTCTGCGGGGCTCGAACTCACAAACCATGAGATCGTGACCTGAGCCGAGATCAAGAGTCTGTTGCTGACCTGGCTGAGCCACCCAGGTGCCCCTTAGTTCATTCTTCTTAAGGGCCCCATGAGATTCTGTAGTGTGGCTGCACAATCATACATTTCATTCAACCGTGTATTATTGCTGGGTCATTCACTTAGTTTCTTAACCCTCACTCCTCCACCGCGGTGCACGCACCAGCCTTCTACAGATGTTCTTACGTTCTGCAGGGAGGTTCTGTTTCTGAGACAGAATCCCAGAGGTGACATGGCTGGATGGACTGGTTATGGATTTTTGAACGCCGTAAATATTATCAGATCGCTTACGAGCAAAACTGTTAACAGTTTGCATTTCCACGAGCAACTTTCAGAGTGATCTTTTTGCAGCATCCCGCCCAGCAATGGCTATTCTTGTTCTTTTGATGGTTTTTGCCAGTCTGACAAGTATAAAGTGATAGCTGCTTGAGACTCCCACAAACACCCTTCTCTAGGTCCTAAATGCATTAATAACAACATCCTCCTTAAATACATACATATATATATGTGTGTGTGTGTGTGTGTGTGTGTGTGTATATATATATATATATATATAACAACATCCTCCTTTCTAAGCCCTAACTCAAATTTCTGACTCCTTTCTGAGATGCTAAGCTCACCTCACAAGCCCAACCTGAGCCCTGACCAATGACTTCCAGACTCCAACGTTTTATTGATTTCTTTTTAAATGGGCTCTATGCCGGACCGTGGGGTTTGAACTCATGACCCTGAGATCAAGAGTGGAGATCGAGAGTTGCATTCTCTACCGACTGAGCCAGCCAGGCGCCCCTCCAACGTTTCACTGTGCCCATCTAAACGTTTAACAGCCCTCCCAATAATATGATCCCATCTGAGCCTTGAACCCTTCCAGACCCCCTCCACCCTCACTCTGATGGAACTCTGACCCGTCTTGACTGGTGCCCCTCAGAGTCTGACTCTCCTCACTTCTGTATCTTCCTTATAGATAGTCTCCCATCTACCTCTAACTAGGGCAGGCCTCCCCCCACCCGCAATGCAGGGCCCTCCCCTGCAGGCTCCCCAAGGCCTGTGCCAGTGGGTGGAGGAGGGGCCGGGTCGCCTGAGGCGGGGGCTAAGTTTAGGCACGCTGGGGGGAGGGGGCCTGGCCCACAGCTGTGCTGGCCTGTTCAGCTCCTGAGTGACAGCACCGCCTGGGCCTGAGGCTGGGGGAGGGGGCCTCCCTGCTCTTGGGCCCCAAAGCCTCTGCCCCGGGGAGAGAGGACCCCACGCTCCCTCCACGCCCTCTCTAGACACCCCTGCAGCCCCCCAGCCCCAGCCTGCAGCGCTGGGGAATCCGGGACCAGTAGGAAACATACCGGCAGATTTGAGGGACGTAAGAGAGAATCTGGACCCATTTACACAGTCCCCCAACCCCAGTCCCCCCAGCCCGCTCCGAAAGCCCACCTTTACTCCCCATCTCCGCTCCGAGTGAGTGAGAGGCTGCGGACAACCGCTACTTCTCAGGGATTTTGCCCACTCGGTGGAACCCGGAGGGAGGGGAATAGGGGGCGGGGCCCCTTTGGACCCAGCCAATGGCTCTCCACAGGGGTGGGGACAGTTCCAAAAAGGGGTGGCTCTTTTGGTAAACACACCCGAAAGCAGTGATGTCTATCACCAACCCATGGCGTTTATGGAAACTAAGCGTATTTTAGAGAAAGGTGGGGTCTACACTGGCCAGTGGATACGGTGAGGCAAGAGAGAGTTTTTTAAAAAGGCGTAGAGTTTACTTATAAATGCCCCACGGCCACATCCAGAAGACAGCCTTCCCCCTCCCCCCCCCGCCAGGGGCTCTGTCCTGTCCAAAGTCAGCCTCTAGGAGGAGCACTCCAAAAGAGGGATGATTATTATTATTATTTTTTTTTTTTTTTTAGCAATCAGCCAATCCTAAGGCTCAAAGCAGGGCTAACTTCTCAAGTGGGAGGGCGAACTATATAAGAGCCAATGGCAATCTTAGATAATGGGGGAAAATTTTTTTTTAAAGGATGGAGTTTATACCTAGCCAACATCCACACCTCCTCTTCTCCGCCTCCTCACTTCCTTCGCAAGGTTGGTCCCTTTAAGTTCCATTTCTCCTACCCTCTCTGTGATTCAAAAGAGAACCTTTACTTTACCTAGAAGGAGTGGTTCCAATGTGAATTCTGATTGGTCCGTGCTATCCAGGCACTGCCCCGTGATTGGCTCCCGCTCCAGAGGCCCCCACGGCTCTTCCTCTTTCTGGGCCAGTGAGGGCTCATCAGGCCAAGAGTTCGAATCCCGGGGTTGGGATGGGGACGGGGTACCCGCCTGGGGAGTTCCAGAGCCAGGGCTGGGCTGCGGAGTCAAGACTGCCGGAGGCGGAGACTGAGGGACCCCGTGTTGCAGGTCCAGTCCTGGCAGTTAGAGAGAGAAGGCTGTGTGAGCTTTCGCCTTGGAGGTGCCCTGAGGAGAGACCACCCACCCCTGGTGGCTTCGATCCCAGAACCTCGGACATCTCACCTTTCCCAGACTCTCCAACCTCCGATCCGTCAGGCTCCTCGTCCTCCAGCGGAGTGGAGCTACTGGTGGCAGAATCTTCCCCGGACCCTGCTCCCCGGGCCGCCCAGTCCAGCCGGTCGAGCTGGAGCCCTAGATCCTCCAGGGGGCGTTCTAACCGGAGGGGCAGTGTCGGGGTCACCGCGGCGCCCAGGCTCCGGGGATTGGCTCAGGCTGGGGATGCTCTCCAAGCTGTCGCCCAGGCCAGGCTGAGGGGGTGGGTCTCGCGGTTCTGAGACTGAGCGGCCCCTGGGGCCGGGGGCGGCGGGCAGCTGAATCCCGGCGCGCCCCAGAGCCCACCACGCCGTCGAAGGCGATGTAGGAGAAGGTCAGCTCCCTGGGGGTGCCCCAGTCCTGCGACGTGGTCTCTTCCTCGTCGTCCTCTGAGAATTCTCGGGCCGTGTGAAGCTCCCGAAAATCCGAGTCGTCGTTCGCTCCTGCAGTCAGCAAAGGGGGACGTAAGCTGCACGAAGCAGGGCCCTGACCCACTCTCCCCAACCCTCCCCACCCCCAACTGTGAGCCCCTTCAAGTCCCGCTCTCACGTCCTCTCCCTCCACTTACCTTCTGTGGAGTCAGGGGTAGAAGAGGCTGTAGACGGAGCTTCTTCTGCGAGAGGGAAAGAATCGAAGATTCTTAGAAGCTTAGCCTGTCGAAATCACAGAAGTGTGCCAGTCCTGGAAACTTGGACGGTCCGAGTTAAGGAATCTTAGAATACTTGAATCACAGGACCTTTAGAACATTCTGCATACAGGACTGTAAAACCTTACTATACTGCTATCAGGAGCTCAGCCTTCAAATATCCAGGAGTCTTAATCTTAGAATCTTCAAATTAGGGCTTTTAGGAAGTTTCAGTTAGTTCATTCTTTCAACAACCATTTATTGAGCACCTGCTATATACCAGGCACTGTTTTAGACTGAGAATACAAATGTGAACAAAACAGACAAAATCCCTGCCCTCGTATAACACTCCATGGGGGAGATAGACAACACAGGATTAAATATATGATGTTGGGTGCTAAGTGTGTAGAGAAAAATAAAGCAGGGTGAGGGGAGAGAAATTGAGAGGGTGCTATTTCAGACAGGGTGGTCAAGAAGACCTTCTTCCTCTCCTTCCTCCTCCTCCTCTTCTTCTTCTTCCTCTTCTCCTTCTTCTTCTTCCTCCTCTTCCTCCTTTTCTCCTTTTCCTTCTCTTTCTTTTAGTGAGCTCTACGACCAAGGTAGGGTTCGAACTGATGGCCCCAAGATCAAGAGTTGCATGCTTCACCGACTGAGGCGGCCAAGCACTCCAGGAAGACTTCTTTGATAAGATGACATTTGAGCAGAGACGAATGAAGTGAGGAAGCCATACAGATGTCCAGGGAAGAGTCTTCCAGGCAGAGAAAAAAGCCCAGTGCAAAAGCCCTGAGGCAGGCACTACGTTGGGCATATTTGAGGGACAGGGAGGTGTGAAGGTATGACTGGAACAGAGTGATTGGGTGGGAGACGAAGGCAGAGTGGTGGTCGTGGTGGGGATCATGTAAGGCCTTCCTTTGTAAGCCCAGGTAAGGACCCGATCTTAGAATGTTGGGATGATACTCTAAAATGCTGAAATAACAAATTCTTGGAATTTTGGCATCTGAACTCCTAAGATATGCAAGTGGCTAGGTCTGAGAATGCTGAAATTCTCTGCTGTGGGAGCCACAGGGGTGTGAGACAGAGAATGTTAGACGAGGACTGTTAGAGATCTCAGTGGGGTCTCAGAGATCGTGGGGATCAGGTCTCAGAGATCATGGGGATCAGGTAAGGCAGTTTCAATTGTGGAACCTAGCCCCTCAGAGCTAGCCTTGGGCTTTGCCTACAGGAGATGCTTAATGCTGTTTGGAAACCGAAATCAGATACCCCCTGCTCCACCTCGTTTTGGCAGCTGGGGAGT
The DNA here is from genome assembly GCF_007474595.2 of Lynx canadensis. Lineage (NCBI taxonomy): Eukaryota > Metazoa > Chordata > Mammalia > Carnivora > Felidae > Lynx > Lynx canadensis. The sequence continues at coordinate 50,591,749 of NC_044317.1, forward strand.
CGGAGGCTGGGAATTAGAGGCTCGGAGTGAAATGGGTTACTACTAATCAGTGGTAAAGCCCACTAAGGACCCAGGAGTCCTGGCCCCAACCCAGGGATGGTTGTGTCCAAGGAACAGGATATTGGACAATTTGGGCGAGGTCGGGGCAGCCTCTGAGTCTGGGCAGAAAACGGAGGTGGGATGCGAAGATGGATGATGTGGGGGCTAGATCCCTCTTCTCTATCTTGGTTCTACCCTCCATTCAACTCCCCTCCCCGCCGCCTGCGGCCAGCACCAGGGCGAGGGGACAGCTCCCGGCGAGCGTCCTCATCTCTGGGTGGGGTCCGGCGCCATATCCCAGAGCCCGGCGCTCCCCCCCACCGCCAGCTATTTCAGTGCCCCCCACCTCCTCCTTGACTCACTCAGGTCCTCCGGGTCAGGTCGCCCCCGTCGCCGCTAGAATGCGGGGGGAGGGGAGAGCTTCCTTTGTCTCCTTCGCCTCCTCCCCCATCCCAACTCTCCCGCGGCCCGGCACCGAGGGGTTACTGGGGAGGAGCCCACCCGGGCCTGTGAGCCCCACACCCGGCCTGAGCCTCCCCCTACTCACTGCAGTGGGCGAAGACCGGCAGGACCTGCCCCATGGCCCTCCTCGGGCCTGCATCGGGACCCCCGCCCACTCCGGCCACGCCGCCCTGGGCCTGGGGCCTCGGGCGCTCATCTCCGCCGCGCCCACGACGCCGCCGCCATCCTCGCCGCCGCCTCCTCCCGGGCCGCTCCAGCAGCAGCCGCCGCCGCCGCCGCCCTCTGCTCCGCTCGGCGGGGGCGGGCGGGGCCGCGGCTGGGAAGGCACTGCAGCGCGGGGCCGGGGGCGGGGCCAGAGGACGAGAGGGGCGGGACCTGAGGAAGGGCGGGGGGGGGAGGCGGGTAAACACCGAGGGGCCAGGGGAGGTGGAGGTGGGCGTGGCTTTTCTACGAAAGGGGCGGGGCTAGAAGGTTACACCACCCGGCGGAAAAGGCGCGGAAGGCGGTCTGAAGGGCGGGGCCTAGATGGAAGAGGGGGCGGCCTCTAGCGGCAGAGAGGCGGAGCCTAGGATAGGGTAGTGAGAGGGGCTCAGGAGGGAAAATGATGAAGGAACCTAGAATGGGGGTGTGGATCTCAGAGTGGGTTGGGGCGGAGCCAGGGGAGGTTTTCAGGAGAGGGTATAAAGATTCTACCGCTCTGAGGTAGGGTCTGAGCTGAGATCCTAAGAGGCAGTGGGAAAGGGGGCAGGAGAAACTACTCAGAAAGTTTGAGAAAAGGGGAGGAGCTCAGATATGGGTGGAGCTTAAATTAATTTAGAATGATGCAGGTAGTTGGGCGGGGTCAAAGACCCAGGAGGTAGAGCTGTGGCCTAGAGAAAATACGTAACAACATGCAGGGTTGGGGACACGGCCCAGAAGGTAGGCGTAACCCACCGAGAGGAGGCCAGCTTTGGCTCACCACAAAGTAGCGGCTGAGCCTGTAGTTAAGAGGCGGAGCTAGAACGGAGAAGATTAGGATGTCTGAGGCTGTGTGCTTGAATGGATGGACACGAACTGGAAAAGAAGCAACTGAAGTCCCGGGGCAAGACCCAGAAGTGGAGGGGTCGAACTAAACAAGAAAGGATTTAAAGATTTTGAGGCTGGGGGCGGGACCACGGAAGTGGGCGGAGCTTAGAGGGAGCAAGGTTGGGGACCCGAAACCCAAGTAGAAAACACTGATTCTAGAATTCGTTTCCCTGCAACACTGTTTACTTCTATGACTCAGTTTCCTCTTCACTAAATCGGAGAGGATGCAAAATCGTGGTAGCACGTGGTAAGTGCTAATTTTTTTTATTATTTTCCGTGACCCAGATCCCAACCTTCGCTTTGAAGGTGCAAGAGAGGGCACACCCAGGAGTCCAATCCCTTCTAGTAACTCGAGTGCAGGTCAAGGACATAGGAAGGAGATTTAGGTGGTTTAAAATCTCACAGTGGAGGGGATTAATGGAGTGGTGGCGGGGCGGGGGGGGCCAAAGGGGGCGGGTGCAGGGTGGAGGCTTCCTGATCCCAGGGCTGAAGGATGGCAGCCTTTGCCCGCCTGCTGGAATGTCTCCTTTGGTCAGCTCGCAAAGAACAGGAGGCAGAAGAGGAGGAGGAGGAGGGACGGAGGACTCACGACGGGCCTCGGTCGCTCCTGGACGCGCCGCGATGCTTCCAGCGGCCACACGGGGGTGCGGCCGCGTCTTGGGGACTGCGCTTTGGGGCGAGCGCTGTGCAGGGCTGGCGCGCGCACATGGAGGACGCGCATTGCGCTTGGCTCGCTCTGCCCGGGCTACCCCCAGGCTGGGCTTTCTTCGCGGTCCTCGATGGCCACGGCGGGGCGCGAGCCGCTCTCTTCGGCGCGCGCCACTTGCCTGGCCACGTGTTTGAGGCGCTGGGCACCGCGCCCGACGAGCCCGAGGGAGTGCGCGGGGCGCTGCGTCGAGCCTTCCTGAACGCAGACGCACGCCTGCGTGCGCTCTGGCCTCGTGGCGAGCCGGGGGGCTCCACCGCCGTGGCGTTGCTCGTCTCCCCGCGTTTTCTGTACCTGGCGCACTGTGGTGACTCCCGAGCGATGCTGAGTCGCGCCGGCGCTGTGGCCTTCAGCACCGAGGACCATCGGCCTCTCCGGCCTCGGGAACGCGAGCGCATCCACAACGCGGGAGGCACCATCCGCCGCCGGCGCCTCGAAGGCTCTCTGGCGGTATCCCGGGCACTGGGCGACTTTGCTTACAAAGAGGCTCCGGGAAGGCCTCCTGAGCTGCAGCTCGTTTCCGCGGAGCCTGAGGTGACCGCCCTGGCTCGCCAGGCTGAGGACGAATTCATGCTATTGGCCTCTGACGGTGTGTGGGACGCGATGTCTGGCGCTGCCCTGGCGAGACTGGTGGCATCGCGCCTCTGCCTGGGCCTGGCCCCGGAACTTCTCTGCGCGCAGCTATTGGACACGTGTCTCTGCAAGGTCCTCGGGGCGGGGCTTGGAGTCATTGAGGGGAAGAAGTTAAAGGATCTAAGGAGGAGGGAGTTTTAGAGGCTTCCTCAACCAGAGTTTAGGACTCCACTAAAGGGAGTGGCCTGCCGGAGTGGGCAGGACCAAAATATGGAGAGGGTGGAGACTGAGGGCCGCCTTGAGTCAAGATGGGAGAGCAGTAACGCAGGATAGGTAAGTGGGAGGGACTTGAGAGAAAGGGCGTGGCCTTTTGGAATGGGACTGCCTAGGATTTAGGAGTTGGGTCCTGAAGTATGATTAGTGCCAGGGGGAAGAGCAGCTAGACAGCAGAGTGGGAGGAGCTTCGGAGAAGGGGCGTGGTCCTCTGATGGGGATTGGCTAGGACAGTGAGAGGGCGTGGTCTAGGTGATCGGTCCTGGGGAGAGGACTTGGGTTAGACTGGCAGGTGGGCAAGATTTGAGACAAATGTGTCCAACCAGATTGGGCAAGAGGGCACTAGAACGCTGAGATTGTCGGGAGGTTCCGCTTCCAAGGGCGTGGAGGCGTGCTGGGGCATTCGACCGTGTCCCACCAGGCTCTCTTTCCTCCACTTTCCCCAGGGCAGCTTGGACAACATGACCTGCGTCCTGGTCTGCTTCCCCGGGGCCCCCAGGCCTTGTGAGGAGGCAATCAGGAAGGAGCTAGCGCTGGACGCAGCCCTGGGCCGCAGGGTCTCTGGTGAGCAGGCTCCAAAAGCATAGCGGGAGGGGTGGCCGGTAAGCAAGGACACTCCCATAATCCTTGCCTCCTTCTCAGAGCTGTATTCCTCTGCTCAGGAGCCCCCCAGCCTGAACACGGTTTTCAGGACCCTGGCCTCAGAGGACATCCCAGATTTACCTCCTGGGGGAGGGCTCTACTGCAAGTGAGTCGGGGTGCGGTGAGGTGGAATGGGGGGATGGGGTACTAGAAGGAGGATCCCCTCCTGAGGGTCTCTCTCTGCTCTCCAGGGTCGCTGTCATTGCTGAAGCTTATTCTCGGCTCTGCCAGGCCTCAGGAGGGCGCTGGCAGGTAAGGACCCTCTGTTCTTGAATGTTTCTCTTAGAAACGTGTGACGCAGCTCTCCTACCTTTAGTGTTGGGGAAATTGAGGCCAGAGGAGACAAGGGACTTGCCTCATATGTTAATAAATTCTCACTCCTGGCCCTGAAGCAATGTGCTAGACACGATGAGGCAGGGCACGGGCGGGGCAGGGCGGGGGTGGGGTGATGCAGAAGCAGAGAAGACTGCTCCTCCTCCCAACAAATGTGTCCCCTGCATTGCTCTGTAAAGCCCCATGCATCATCCCAAACACCACCCCCTTCATCCATAAGTAAGGCAGAAAAATTCGAGGAATGTTTATGACCAACCCCAAAGACTGGGTGTGCTGCAGAAACCACTGGGATGTCTCCGAGGATGGTCTGGGTCTCGGAGGAGAGAAGTGGTGAATTGGTCCCACGTAGCCTACAAGAATTTGGAGCTGTCCCAAGAGGTGGTGGGTGGAGTCACATAAACGAAGGCGGGGGTGGGAGTCACCACCTCAATGGGATGGAGGGAGCTGGGGCTCAAGCCTGCAGTCCTTTGCACGGCGGAGAAGGCAGTTCGGGGAGAGGACTGTGGATAGTTTCCCAGCAGCAGAAGGATGTATTTGTCAGCATTGTTTGCGTTGTAATTGACAGAAGCCCAATTCCACCTGGGAATGCAAGACAGGGAACTTAATGGGTCAAGTAATTGAAGAGTTCGAGGCATGACTACATCCAGTTGTCAGATAACGTTATCAGGAACGATCTCTTAGTTTTATTTGCTCTGCGTGGACTTCCGCACGCAGTAGCAGAGAGTTGCAGCACTAGCCTCCTGGCCCAGGAGCCCAACATCCCCAGTGGAGGGAGTACCCCAGGTTCCCGGGAGCTGAGAACTCACTGGCCACACTGGACCACATGGCCGACCAGTCAGTGTGTCTCTGATTGGCCAGGCTGGGGTCACATGCCCACCCCAAGCGCCACAGGCTGAGGTCCACTCCACCCAAACCTGATGGATTGAGAGATGGGGAATGGCAGTCCCTCAAAGGAAAACAAGAGCATGGCTTCCAATTCACAGGGGAGCAGACACATAGACCCAAGAAAAGGTTCCTATTGGCCATTTCCCACCTTTTGTGTTACAGAAGGGCCCAAATGGGGCCAGAAAACCCACTGGCACCCATTCAAACTCTTCCTTGGACTTGGAGGCCTGACAGCTGTTGCCCTCTGGGGACCCTCTGCCACTTGGGGCCTCAAGGTCACTAAGGAAGAAAACTCCCCTTCCCCAGCTACACAGATCGGCAGAAGGAAGACAAACCGATGGAGGAACCCCAGAATGTTTATTTCCCCTTCTCCTACTTCCCTCTCGCAGAAAGTCTCATGAGAGGGGAAATTCCACTCACCATCTGAAAACAAAAAACAGAAATCAAACCACCCCAAATCCAATGTTTTTGAAGTAGTTTTGGGTTGAATGGACCCTTAAGTGATCACACAGTTCAGGGTGCTTGGGTGGCTCAGTTGGTTAAGGGTCGGACTTTTTTTTTTTTTTTTTTTTTCAACGTTTATTTATTTTTGGGACAGAGAGGGACAGAGCATGAACGGGGGAGGGGCAGAGAGAGAGGGAGACACAGAATCAGAAACAGGCTCCAGGCTCCGAGCCATCAGCCCAGAGCCTGACGCGGGCTCGAACTCACGGACCGCGAGATCGTGACCTGGCTGAAGTCGGACGCTTAAACCGACTGCGCCACCCAGGCGCCCAAGGGTCGGACTTTTGATCTCAGCTCAGGTCATGATCTTGCAGTTCATGGGATCCAGCCCTGTATCGGGCTCTATGTTGATAGCACAGAGCGTGCTTGGGATTCCCTCTCTCTCCCTCTCTCTCTCTCTCCCCTCTTCCCCTCCCGCACTTGCACGCACTCTTCTGTCTCTCTCAAAAAAATAATAATAAGTGGGGCGCCCGGGTGGCTCAGTCGGTTGAGCGTCCGACTTCGGCTCAGGTCATGATCTCGTGGTCTGTGAGTTCGAGCCCCGCATCGGGCTCTGTGCTGACAGTTCAGAGCCTGGATCTGCTTCAGATTCTGTGTCTCCCTCTCTCTCTGATCCTCCCCCGTTCGTGCTCTGTCTCTCTCTGTCTCACAAATAAAAACAAACGTTTAAAAAATAAATAAATAAGTACACTTAAGAACAAAAAAGATCGCACAGTTCAATAACCTCTTCCTTTCCTATTTTTCATTTGTTTTAGGGGGAGATTGGGGAGAGTATTTATTATTAAATTTTAATTATATAACTCAAAATAAATTTCTCTCGTAGAAAACAACAACATTATTTGTCTTCTCATTTGGCAAATATGGATTGGGTACCTGCTGTGTGCAAGACCCGGCTCACAGCTATCACCCAGGCAGAACCACTGAGATTCCCACCCCTGACGGACCCACCAACTAGTGTGTGGGAAGACAGCGAACAAGAGAATTGATATATCATCTCAGACACTGATAAGTGTCCCGAGGAAAATAAAACAGGGCAAGGTGATAAGATGTCTGCGGGAGGGGGGCTACTTTGGTTTTTAAATTTTTGAATGGGTCATAAGTTCACTTGGTTCAAAATTCACAGGGTACAAAATGGTATACAATGAAAAGTCTTTCTCGGTCCCCTACCCTACCCCATAGCCACTCAATTTTCCACCTGGGTTTTTAGACAGGGGGATCAGGGAAGCTCTCTGAGAAGGGGGCAACTGAGCATGAGCAGAGACATGACAGAGAACAGGCCAGCCATGCAAATATCCCAGGGAACAGTGTTCCGAGACAGAAGGAGTAGCCAGGGCAAAAGCCTAGAGACAGGATGGAACCTGGCATTTTCAAGATGAGGCATGTTATTTGCTATTTGGACCTTTATAGAAAAGTTTGCAGGCGGCACACAGAAGCGCTACCTCTCCCATTTCACAGATGGGAAAGCTGAGACTCAGGAGGAGAAAAAATTCGCCCTAGGTCACACAGAACGAGGGTTCCCATTCTGTTGGATCAATATGTGTTTGAGCTGCTGTTCTGGGCCTGGCTGGATTGAGTGAGGCAGAAACTGATCAAGCCCACCCCTGCCCCCAAAGAATTCGCAGCTTAGGAGACACAGTGGGAAATAATTATAACCTAGAGGGATCAGCGTTCAAGATCTCACAGAGCGGGGTAGAGAAGGGAAGATTACTCAGTTCTTCAGAGATGAAATCTGTCAGAGCATGGCCTCGGAGGATGAGGTGAAGGAGGTCAGCACAGCATCCGGGTAGAGAGGACCAGGCTAGCATAAAGGCTGGGAAAGCCGATTCCCTCACCTAGTCGGCTGGGCCCCGAGAATCGTTGGTTTTACACTCATACCTTGCACCCAAACACCACTGTGGGCTCTGAGGGCTCAGGCAAGACGGCTATGGGCCAGATTTATTCCTTACCTCCAGGCCTCAGTTTACCCATTTGTAACCGTTGAACCCATGATTTCCCAGGCATCCTGCCCACGCCTAAGGCACCTCACCCCGGCCAGGTGGCGCTCTACGGGAGGGGCGTGACCACTAGCGGCGTCACGTGGGGCGGGGCCTGCGGGACCTGCTGCGGAAGCCTGGGAGGGTGTCGGGGCTGAGCCCCAAGCCGGCGCGTGGGGGAGGGGGTTCCCAGAAGCTAGCACTAGGGTGGGTGCCCCTGCCTCCGCGCCCTCCGATTGCTGGATGATCCCGCCATCCTCTGCGGGCGAAACTGAGTCACGGCGGGGCGTGCGTGGGGAGGGGGCCAGGGGCTTTATCCACACAGGAACCGGGAGTCCTATCCCCACCCAGGTCCAGCGCCGCACCCCCCCACCCCCACCCCGCTGCTGTGAGTCAGCGGCCGGCCGCGCCCCCTCGGCCCACTTCCTCCTCACCTTCCTGGGGCGGGCGGGGGGCGGTGAGAGGGATGGGGCCCTCCAGGCCCATCGCCCCCGTCTGTGCTGGGGAAAGGGTTCACCCCGCAGGAACCCTTCATAAATTGGCAGAGAAGGGAACTTTGGGAGTCTGAAGGTAGCCTTTAAGGGAGAAAATTTGAGAGAATCTAGGATTAACCAGATCGCTCCCCCCGCCCCCTCCATTAAGCAGAATGTGAAGAAATGGAGAAGTCGAAGGGGAGGGTGAGAAGAAATTGTGTCCCCATTAAGATCCTCCTAGGAATTTCCATCGTGGGAGAGAACGAGGGATCCAGGAAGGAACCCTTACCCTCCACCAAACTTCCCCCCGTAATTTGGGGGCGACCCTCGGCATGCATCCCCATGCAATAACGTTGGGGAAGAGGTAAACAGCGGAAGTCTAGGGTTCCGCGTTGCCCTTTTAAGCGCCCTTCACCCCCCCCCCAAACTGCCTTGAGGTGTCCGCGGCCCCTTTAAGGCGCAGGGCATTGTGGGTGCGGGGAGTGGAATTTTGGAACGAAATGTAGCGAAGAGAAGTACAGTAGTAAGAGTAACATTGTACCCGCCGCCGGCCGAGGGGGCGCGCCGGGGACGGGACGCCGCACCCCCTTTCTGCCGCAGGGACCCCCGACCAAACCTCCAGAGGGAGGAGGCGCCTGAGGACCCGGCCCGGTCCCGTCCACGTTCCCCCCAGGAAGCCGGACTCTATGGGGCGGGACCCTGGGGGAGACTGAGCAGAACCTGGAGCCAGCCCCGAACCCCTGAACCTTGAGCCAGGGGCGCCCCGGGAGCACCCACCCGTGGGTGCGCCGCCCGCCCGCTGAGCAGCCATGAGGTGAGCCTCGAACTGCCTCCAAACCCTTCCGCGCTCCGCGCGGGCTCCTCGCCCCGCCTTTGTCCCCCTCCCCCAGCTTGCTCCGGGCTGGAATTTGGGGACAGGGCACTGGGGGCCTCGGATTTGAGGCCGAGCCCCCTTGGACGAGTTCCAGTTACTGACCACTTCGCCATGACTCCTAAGGCTCGGGGTGGTGCCGCTGAGGTTCTCCTGGGAGCCCTCAGATTTGGGGGCGCTCGGAGGACTCCCGAATTTCTTAAAGACTTTTTCAGAGAACCTCCAAGTTGGTAGCTACTCCCTGCGTGGAGGCCAGGATTTAGGCAGGGCTCAGACCACCCCCCACAATCTCAACTGGGGCTCCAGAAGGGATTGGGGGGGGGGGACTGGTTTTGGGGGTCCCCGGAACCTGGAAGAGAGATTCGAGACGTAGACCTTGGTTTGAGGGGGGGGGGTCTCTCGTTACATGACTCTAGAAAAAGCCTTCTCCAGTGGGACCTCGCTTAACTTCGGGGGTGCTTCACCCCCCCCCCGAATTTGGGGGGGCCCTCATCCTCCGGTGGAGGTTGGTGCGGGCGAACCCACAGACCCAGGCGCAGCCTCGAGGGGTCTGGTTGGGACTCCCCACCCCCGCCGTTCCCCACCCACATTCAGCTCTAAGCAAGCTGTGCCTAGGACCGAGCCCGAGCGCTCCCCGCGGAGGGCGGCTCCCGGGCCCGGGGCCAGAAGGGCGGCCCCTCGCCCCCACCTGCGCGGTCCTGGGGAGGGAGGGGGCGCGGCAGCTGGGGGAAGAGGGGCCTTTGTCTTCCTGACTCACCTGTCGAGACAGCTGGTGTGGGGGGGCGGGCAAGGAGCGCAGTGGGCCGGCTGCTTTCCCCACCACGCGCCTCCCCCTGCTCTCACCACCGCCCCCCTTCCTGGCCATCCGGGGCCGTTGGGTTGGAGGGGGCACGCTGTGAAGCCTCAAGGTCACAGCCCTCTCCCCCTGGGACCCAGGCTTCCAAGACAGCTCCAGCTCTCTTCCCAGGAATTTAATCCTGGGGGTGGGGGGCCCAAAGGACCTGGGGATTTTGTCTTACCTGGGCCTCCCTGAGAACTCCTGGGCTCACCTGAGGGCGGGGCCGGTGTGGGCTGGGGGACCGGAGTAGACCCTCCCCCCATTCTCCCCTCCCCCGGCCCCCCATAATCTCTCCCTTGGGGCCTGAGCCTGACAATACTATCTCCCTTCCTCCACTCTCTCGGGGACTTCCTGCCCCCAAAGCCCCCGGCTTCAGGGGGGAGGCCCCTGGGACGACTGGGGATTAACCCCCTGGTGCCCACGTCCTCCCACTTCCCTCACGTTCCCCATGCCCCTGCCCTCTGACATTAAGAGTGGCATTCCTGTTGGTGACCGTTAGAGAGTCCCCTCCGCATGTGAAAGTGCTTGTAGGAAAATTTGGAGCAAGGGGAAACCCACAGACACCCTCAAGATCTCCTGCCTACCCCCATTGTAGCAACGTCTCTTCCAGGTCTGCCCTGGAGAGGGGGCTTCTTTCGGGAGCCAGGCTCTCTTCCCTCACCCTCTTCCCGGGGGACTCTCCTCTCCCACTGCCCCCCCCCAGCCCCGCCCCTTGCCCCCCCCCTCGCGTTTCCGGTCCCAGGCCCGTGGAAGGCGGATGGCGGATGTCCGAGTTAGTGCTGCCTCACTCACTGTGAGACCGTAAAAGGGCAGGAGCAGCGTCTGGGCCGGCCTCCCACCCCCCTCCCCCAGTCCCAGAAGCCTTGGTCCTCCCACAGGCCCCCCCCTACTGTTGGATGCGGCCAAACCTCCCACCTCCTGGGGGCTGGGGGCAGAAGTTGAACTACAGCGTGTCCCACCTGGGGTGGGGGGGGGTGGTCTTCCCTGCTGATGGCCACACCCAACTTCCTGGGCCGTGCCCCCTCTCCCAGGACCGCTAGCATTCAAAAAGACCCATGCCTCTGCCTGAGGGCAGCTGGGGAAACTGAGGCTCATGGAGAGAAAGGCCTGGCCCGAGATCCATCAGAAGTTGATAGGGTAGATGGAAGGGGAGGGGACTGGGATCTTCTGATTTCTGTCTGGTTTGGCTGGGGAGAGTCTTGGGGGCAGTCGGAAGAGAGGATGTTAAAATGGAAAATTACGGGGCTCCTGGGTGGCTCAGTCGGTTGGGCGTCCGACTTCGGCTCAGGTCAGGATCTCACAGTCTGAGTTCCAGCCCCTGTCGGGCTCTGTGCTGACAGCTCAGAGCCTGGTGCCTGCTTCAGATTCTGTGTCTCTCTCTCTCTGCCCCTCCCCTGCTCATGCTCTGTCTCTCTCTGTCTCAAAAATAAAAAAAAAAAATAATTAAAAAAAAAAAAACATTTAAACAATTTTTTAAAAAATGGAAAATTACAAGATATAGTTCTTTTTCTCCCAGTTTGACAAATATTTGTTGAGTGTCTGCCGTATCCGAGACTCAGCTGGAATTCTGGGAAGGCAGAGAAAGGGGGCAGAGGTCTGAGAGTCTCGGGGCAGAAGGGACTCAAGTATTTGGGTCCATTTCTTTCTTCTTCCAGTTACGGTAATTATTATTACCATTAAATTTTTTTTTTTTTTTTTTAAATAATGAGACCATTTGATCAGACATCTACTCAGTGCCAGGCACTGTATTATGACTGCCCCCCCTCCGTGGGAAAACCGAGGCACAGAGAGTTTAAGTAAATCACTTATTAAAGTCTGTGGAAGTAGGCAACTTTGGATTTGAACTCAGGGCCGTCTCAGGGCTTTTAATGCTCTTAAAAAAAAAATACAAGTAACGTGATTTTGCTGTATGAACACTTAAGATAATGCAGAGAAGCAAAAAGAACCCTTTCTTCCCGTTCATTTATGGGAAACTGAGGCTTTTTGGGGAGGAGGGACCAGAAAGAATCCACACAAGCCAAAGACCTGGTTCCTCATCCAGGATGGCTTCCAAGGTTTGTAGTTTGGAAAGGTGGTATGCGCCTGGGGGGACTGGATTCCAAGTTTTATGGTTTAAGGAGGCTGTGGGGTGAATCTTGAGAGGGGAATGAAGCAGGGGAGGGAAGGGCAAGCCTCTAATCTGGAAGGCTTGAGTAAACCAGAGTGACTATGCGTGATTGCCTTCAGTGACAGGAGCCCTCTTGCTCCTGTTCTGACTCCCTTGTTCAGCCAGTACCAAGTCCCAGGTCCTGAGTTCAAGTCTTTTCTTATCTCTTTGAATCCTTAGAGAAAACCCAGTGAGTTACGGTTTCCAGGGCTGGAAACTGCAACTCAGAGAGGTGAAGCCACATAGCACGGGGGTGACTTGAGCCCTTTGTCATCCACCACATGTTAGCGCTTTCCAGAATGTAGGGACTTATGGGAAGGTATAGGTCCTGGGCTGGCTGGGATTTAAGGCTCTCTCGTGTCAAATCAAGGGTGCGAGACCCCGGGAGACTGGGGAAATCAGGCGGACCCCGTTTCAAACTCACTCCCTGCTGCCCGGGCTGTGGGATTTTCCATTCCAGCTTTTTTTTTTTTGCCTGGTTTACAGTTTTATTTTTTGAACTTGAGTAACGAAGCAGCATCTTATAGGTGACACCAGCCCAGGGTTGAAAAAGAAAAAAGAAATAAGCAATTCAAAAGGGTAAACCGTCCTAAACGTCCATTTCCTCCATCCTTCCTCAGGCCCCCAGGGGCCCTCCGGCCTGCTGTCGTTAGTCTCCTGAGAAGCAGCCCCTGCTTATATCACCTCACCACCCTGTGTGCAGATGTATTTATATCCTCTCACCTTTTTTTTTTTTAAACCTCTGATATGCACCACTTTATACCTTGCCTCTTAAAAAATTCAGCTTAGCTGTTTCCTCTTTAAATGAGACTAAGAACTTGGGTAGACTAGGGTACAGACAGGAGCCCCTCCGCTTAACTTGCCAAATGACCTGGGACAAGTGTCTTTACCCCTCTGTGCCCATAGTGCTTCATCTGTAAAACGGGTAAAGCACCAGAGCCCATGTCCCAAGGTTCATTGGGCAAATTGGGGCTCTGTACCTACAACAGTGTCGGGGACGCAGGCTAACCCATAAAGGTGGGCGCCTTCGTTAAGAGTTTTCCCTTTAACGATTAACAACTACTTGGCGAATGTGGCAACCATTGCGTGTCCATTACGTGCCAGGTACATAGGTTGTGGGGACACAGCGGTGAACAGAGACGAAAAGAGTTGCTGTCCTGACAGTTTGGTAGGGGAGACAGGGATCTGTCAGGAAGGATCCCTGCTGAGAAATAGGGAACATGGGATGAGAGGGAGGAGTTTTTCCAGATGGAGTAGTTGAGGAGGGCTTCCCGGAAGAGGTGACATCCTACGGGGAGACCTGAAGGAGGCGAGAACCCAGGATGAGGAAGTGCACAGGTCCGAGGCAGGAATGTGTCTGGCATGTTGAAGGAGGGCCTGACAGCGGGGCTGGAACAGAGCAGTGGTGCCGGAACAGCGAGCTTGAGGGAGGGAAGGGATGAGATCAGAGGTGAACACGGATCAGACAGGCCACAGAGAGAAGTTGGCTTTTATTCTGCGGGAGCCGTGGGAGCTTCCGAGAAGAGAAGGGCCACGATCCGACTTGCGACTTGTGTTTCAATAAGATCCTTCTGCCGTTCACGGGGACGCTGTGGCCTGGAGAGGGTCAACTCCCCGCTTCTCCAGCCGGGCCAGAGACTCAGCAGGGCAAGGCTGCTTGGGAGAGCAAAGTGCAGGCAGGGTGGAGTGGCAACCATAGCCCCGGGCGCCTGGCCAGAGTCTGCCCTGGGTGTGGGTGGCAGGTGTGGGCGAGCCCTTAACCCTGCTCTGCCAGGGGCAGCGGGAGCCAGAAACAGTCCCCGAGGCCGCACTTGTCTGGAAACAGCACCTGATATTTGGGTGGGGCCCACGCAGTCTCCCCGGTGGCTACGACTGCGGGCTTGAGAGCCAGGTGGCGGGGGTTCAAGTCCTTGCTCTGCTGCTTACCAGCTGTGTGATCGAGACCAAGTCACTCCACCTCTCTGGGCCTCCATTTATAGTCCTCACTTGCAAAATGAAGATAAAATAGTGCCCGTCTTGGCGGGCTGCCGTGGGCATAGAATGGGTGTCCCTTTGCAAAGGGCTTAGAGTGCCTGACCGGCTCTAGTGCCCGATGGGAGGGAGGCGCTACGATTACATAAACGTGCGAGGGGGAACGGGGGGCTCAGCTTCCTGGCCTAGGAACCGGGGCCTGGGCCTGCTGAGGGGCTTTCCCTGCCCTGTCTTTTACAATGTCAGCGTCACGCCCCAGCCCCCAGCCCTGGCAGAGGCAGAGCCATTGCCAAGTATAATTTATCTCCCCGGAAACCCCTGACCACCAACTTCCTCTTTTCAGGAAAAAGTCTGCTGGGGGTGGGGTGGGGCGGGGTGGGGACCAGTGCTTCCCTCTGGTCTGTGTGTGACCTTGGGCAAGTCACTTCCCGTCTGGGAGCCTGAGTTCCCTCACTGGGGGAGGGGGCATGGAACCTCTCCGGGACTGATGGGGGCTCCGGGGAGATGTGGCCGTCTGACTCCCCAGGGGTGTCCGTTCAGGGTGCCGTGAAAGGGATGCTGACAGTTACTAAGCACTCAGTACGTGCCGGGCACTCTGCCAAGGGCTGTCTGTGCCCAGACTCGTTTACTCCTCCCACTGCCCCGGGAGGTGGGGACTGTCATTTCCCCGGTTTGCAGGCAAGGGAGATGAGTACCTGGGTGGGAAGGTGCTGGCCTGAGTCACATGGAGTAGGCGTCTCAGGGAGCATTTGAACCCACGTCTCTGAATATCAGATCCTGAACTCAGAACCGGTGTCCTGACTCCTCCCTGCCAAAGCTGAGTCAGATGTCACTTCCTCCAGGAAGTCCTCCCTAACCCCCAGGCCAGGGCGGGTGCTCCTTCTGAGCACCCCAAGCCTGGCCTTGGGCTGGCACTGTCCCTGGACAGGACTGTCTACTGCCCTAGAGGGTGGGGCCGGGCCTGTCTGGATCACTGCCCAAGACATAGGCTTGAGAGAACAGGGAGCGTCTGCTGATGGCGGCTGGTGCCCGGGGGCCGGATGGATGGGGCGGAAGAGCCTGGGATCTAGCGTCCGTGTTCCGCCCACCGCAGACCTCACCCTTCCCCTCCCTGAGCCTCCGCTTCCTCCCCTGACCTGAGCCGGGGAGTGAGGGCTGTGGGGGAAGGGGGGTGGTCAAGCACCCTGGCAGAGACAGGGAAACCGAGTCTGAGAGCACCGGGCGGGGGCTGGTCCCCAGTGCTGCGCAGAGCTCCTGCCGGGTCCCCCCCCCCCCCGTCCTGCTTCTCCTGAGCCCCCGTGTCCAACTCTTACCCGCTCCCCTGAATCTCCGTCCGTCTGTCTCGGACTGTCTGCCTGTCTCTCTTCACTCACTAGGTGCTTGTCTGTCTCTTTCCCCAGCCCCTGTCTTCCCATTTGTTCCCTCCGCCTGTCTCTCTGTCTCTGGCTCTCCCTCCCTCGCCCGTCTCCCCACATCCGTCAGTACATTTGTCTCTTGCCGTCTATCCGTCTGACTCTTCCTCTCCCTCACGTTCCCAGTTGGCCTCTTTGTCTGTCTCCCTTCCGCTCAGTCTGTCTCTGTCCCACCTGTCTGCTTCTCTCTCTCAGTCTCTGCCTCGGTCTCCCTGCAGGCCTGTCTCCCCCTCATATGCCGTGAATCTCCAAATCTCCCCGGGAGACCCGGATGGAGGTGACCAGCCCGTGGAGGGTGGGGCCCGTGCTCGGCTGTGCTAACCTGCCCTTCTCCTTCCTTCCCCCCCCCCCCCCACCCCGCAGTGAGACCGTGATCTGCTCCAGTTGGGCCACCGTGATGCTTTACGATGACACCAACAAGCGATGGCTGCCGGCAGGCACGGGCCCCCAGGCTTTCAGCCGCGTCCAGATCTACCACAACCCCACGGCCAACTCCTTCCGGGTTGTCGGCTGGAAGATGCAGCCAGACCAGCAGGTGAAGCCTCCGCCTCCCTCTCCCTCTTCCCGTGCGGGCTCTGCCCCCCACCGCTGCCCCCACCATCCTCACCCGCCTTTCCCCTCCTGCCAAGGTGGTCATCAACTGTGCCATCGTCCGGGGTATCAAGTATAACCAGGCCACCCCCAGCTTCCACCAGTGGCGCGACGCCCGCCAGGTCTGGGGCCTCAACTTCGGGAGCAAGGAGGACGCAGCACAGTTCGCCGCGGGCATGGCCAGCGCCCTCGAGGCATTGGAAGGTTCGAAACTGGGCAGGGGGGACCGCTGAGCCCTGCCACTTTACCGCTCTCAAATTAGCCCCATTTTTTAAATGTTTATTTATTTATTTATTGTTGAGAGGGCGAGCGCGCACAAGCTGGGGAGGGGCAGAGAGAGAGAGGCAGGCACAGAATCGGAAGCAGGCGCCAGGCTCCGAACTGTCCACACAGAGCCCCACCCGGGGCTCGAACCCACACACCGTGAGATCACGCCCTGCGCTGAAGTCAGATGCTCAACCGACTGAGCCCCCCAGGCGCCCCAAATTAGCCCCATTCTCATTCATTGCTAACTCACCGCTACCGTGGAGATTCTACGGTGAGGATTTTGCACGGGCCCCTCTGTGCCCCACGTGCACCCATGTGTAAAACGTGCGACTCCCAGGTGACCGCCTCCCCGATCAAGACGGAGATACTTCCAGGCCCCAGAAGGCTCCCTGTGCCCTTTCACTAGGTGCCCATTGTAGTGATACGTCATCGGTTAGTTTTCTGGCATCGCTATGAAGAAAAAGACCTCCGATCAGTGTGAAACGTGGACCTGCTCTCCCCCCCCCCCATCCGCCCCAGGCGTGTAGGTAGACGCGGGTTCCAGTTCAGCTGGGGTGGGGCCTGCGCCCCTGCATTTGTAGTAAGCGCCCCGGTGAATATGGGGCTGCCAGTGCACAGACAATACTCTGAGGAGCAGGGCTTGAGGAGACCGGCGTCCGGGGCGGCCACCGTGGCACTTCAGATACCCCGATGGCAGAGGGGTTCGCTTCCCGGGGCAACCTCAGTGCCAGTGGGGGAAGGGGTTGCCCGTCTGGGGGCACAGAAAAAGATGGTGGGTGGTTCAGGTTGTGGGAACCAGAGGCTTGGAGGCGGGTGAGGAAGAGGCTCTCGACCTTTCTGGGAAAGGCATTCTTGGGCTGGGGTCTGAGTGGCGGTGACGGTGGTTAAAAACCTGGACGCCGGAATCAGCCCGAATTGGCGGGGTTCATGCAAACTCTGGTCCGCAAGACACGGGGTAGGTGACGGCCCCATGGGCATCGCTGCCCTCGCTGGGCATCATCACAGCACCTGGCTCGAACCAGTTCTGTCAAGGGAGGCTGGTGGGGGGACCTTCGACCCACACCCGAGCCCGAGGGTCGGGGTCCTGGAGGAAGAAGGAAGCGAGAGCCTCCGGGCGAGCTTCCTGGGAGAGCTGAGCGAGAGAGCTGCTGGGTGGGGCCGAGTTCCAGGGTTGACTCACCACCCTTTCCACTCTCACCTTCCAGGAGGGGGGCCTCCGCCACCGCCACCACCAGCAGCACCTTCCACCTGGTCTGTCCAGAACGGTCCTGCCCCAGAGGAGGTGGAACAGCAGAAAAGGTGGGGCCAGCCCCTGGGTGGGGAGCCTTACCACTACCAGCGTTCTAGGATGTTCCAGAACCCCTGACTCCCAGAGTCCGGCACTCTCCGACTTTGTTTCCCCAGTGTTCCTACTCCCAGGGGGCTAAGAATGAAGGGCTTTCAGAAAACCCCACCTCCCGGAGAGTTCGAGAAGTTCCCACACCCAGAGTTGCAGCACGTTCTGACCCCGTCAAATCCTGGTCCCCACATTCCCAGAGTCCACAAGTCGGTCGTTTTAAAAGATCTTGGGCATTTTGTGATTCAAACGTTCTTGACGGTCGATGACTAGAAGCCTCACGTCTTGGTCTCCCTGTCCCTGCCCTTCCCCCCAACTCTTTCCTGGGCCCCCGGGGGGGGGAGGAAGGCAGTCAGCCCCCCCCCCCCCCGGAGACCTGAGAGAGAAGCCGGGAGGTTGCAGGCCATCCTCGGGGACCCCGAGTGATAGCAGCTCTGTCGCCCCTTCTCAGGCAGCCCCCGGGCCCGCCGGAGCACATGGAGCGCCGGGTCTCCAATGCAGGTGAGTGCTTGGGGGTGGCCTTGGGGGGACGTGGAGGCGGGACTCCCCAGAGGAGGGGGGTGGGCCGGCTGGACAGCGAGGGGCGAGGCTTCTTTCTTAGCACCCTCTTTCTCTGTTTCTTTCAGGAGGCCCGCCTGCTCCTCCGGCTGGGGGGCCGCCCCCCCCTCCAGGACCTCCCCCTCCTCCGGGTCCCCCCCCACCTCCTGGGGTGTCCCCCTCAGGGGTCTCGGCCGCAGGGCATGGAGCAGGGGGAGGCCCGCCCCCTGCGCCCCCTCTCCCCACAGCACAAGGCCCCAGTGGTGGCGGAACTGGGGCCCCCGGCCTTGCGGCCGCCATTGCAGGAGCCAAACTCAGGAAAGTCAGCAAGGTGAGGGGGCCAGGTCCCGCAGGATGTGGGGTGATGGGGCCCTGATGGGATAATGGAATGAGGCCAGAGTTGCCCGGGGGAGGGGGGGTGGGGGAGTGTCACAGGAGGGCTGGGGGAGGGGGGGGGCAAGAGGCCTGCGCATAAAGCCCCTTCCTCTTTGTAATTTCTCCAGCAGGAGGAGGCCTCAGGGGGGCCCTCAGCCCCCAAAGCAGACAGCGGCCGGAGCACGGGCGGGGGGCTGATGGAAGAAATGAACGCCATGCTGGCCCGGAGGTGAGCCTGAGCCTGGAGCCTGGAGCAGTCAGTGCCTTGGAAAGCTCTGGAAGGCTCCCGAGACCAGCAGTCATCACCTGGAGATTCCAGTTCAGTAGGGCCGGGCTGGGGGAGGGCTCAGATTCCCAACGCGTTTGTTTCTTTGGGTGAAAGTTCCCTCTTCGACAGCCAGGTTTGGGATCTCATGCTGGAGATTCCATTCTCCTGAGATGGCTGAGGTTTGCAACCACCCAGGTGGCCTCTAGAATGTTCTAAAACCCAGAATTCTAGGACCTCAGGAGGTCTCCCCTTAGGAGATCCTGCCTGGGCATCTTGGACACTCAGATTCCTAGAATCCCAAGCAGCGGAAGACAGAGAGCCCTCCACCCTTAGCGCGTTGTGCTTCCCAGATGGGAGCAGTGTAAGGCCCGCACCCCAGCTGGAGAACAGCGCTCTCTTTAACTTCTAAAACTCAAGTTTTAGAGAATTCCAGAACTCTACGCCTTAGAATCCACCTTTCTAGAACTCTGGTTAAGAACTACCGAGTGGCTGAGGGAGGGCTGAAGCCATCTGTTTTTGCCTGTCCCTCCTGCAGAAGGAAAGCCACACAAGTTGGGGAGAAACCCCCCAAGGATGAATCTGCCAATGTGAGTTAGGGGCTCTTCCTGCCACGTGCACCTTAGGCTGTACCATTCGGGTAGGGATACTGGGGAGGGCGGTGGGGGTGTGCTAGGAATGGGCGGGGTTTGAAGCTGGAGGAGGAGACCGAGCCGCCCGTCTCATGACAGTTTTATTTCCCACCAGCAGGAGGAGCCAGAGGCTAGAGTCCCAGCCCAGAGTGGTGAGTGAGCCGGTCCGGCCACAGGAGCTATGTGTCAGGATGCCCTGTTCTCACCCGGAACGCCCCTCCCGCCCCCTCCCCTCCATGGGGGAGTCTGTGCCAACACTGCTGGGGATTGTGGTCTCCGGAGACGTTTCTTTGAACAGGGGCTGATGAAGCTAGGGGGTGGAGATTGAGGCAGGACCTTCCTTGCCCCTGATCTTCCCGATTCATTGTCTTTCCCCCAGAATCTGTGCGGAGACCCTGGGAAAAGAACAGCACAACCTTGCCAAGGTGGGCCATCAATGCTGGGGCCCCATCCCCCCGGAAATAGTCGGATTTGCCCACTTTGTAGGAAGGAACACCATGTGACCCTTGGAAGGGGAAGCAGGGGAGACGGACCCTCTCTCTAACCTCATTTCTATTCCAAACCACACCGACTCGCTAGGATGAAGTCTTCTTCTTCCGTGACCACTTCTGAGGCCCACCCCTCTACGCCCAGCTCCAGTGATGAGTCAGACCTGGAGAGAGTCAAACAGGTAGCTCAGGGGAGGGGCCAGGGGTGAGAATCGGGGGCTAGAAAGGGGCCACGGGAAGACAGGAGATCTGGGTCCAAACGCTGCCGCTGGCCTGCCCTGTGATTCCATGATAAAGCCTCTGAATCCTCAGTTTTCCAATCCGAGACATGGAGGGATTCAATCAGGTCGGGAGGACACTGAAACCACAGCCTCCTCTGCCAGTGCCCGGACAGACCTTACTAATCTATCACTGCGCTCCTTCCTGAGGAGTACCCAGAGTCCTTTCCAGCACACCAGCCCCAGCCATCCATCACCAACTGGAATTGGCAGGAGACTGGAATGTATTTGCCAACCCCGGTACTGGATGTTCTCCAGTACTTTTCATCTGGCTCCAAGGATCCAGAATTTTCCCCTAGAATTCTCCAGTCACTCTATGGCTTTATCAGTGATGTCATTGTGTGTGGGGGGGTGGGGTGTGTGTGTGTGTGTGTGTGTGTGTGTGGTCCTTGAACCTTATTCCTCGGGCCCTTCAGTCATTAAGAAAGGGAGGATTCATTTCTACAAGTCCAGGTACCCTTCCTGACTGGTTACACCCCATTATTTCCAGGAGCTTCTGGAAGAGGTGAGGAAGGAACTGCAGAAAGTGAAAGAGGAAATCATTGAAGGTGAGGCGGTTTTTTAAATTTTAAATGTCTAGTTTGGAGGCATCCCTTGCAGAGAGCCCTGTTCTGGAAGGGAAGGGGGAAGAGGCTCCGCCCCTGACCTCTGCCCCTTGTTTCCTTCCAGCATTTGTCCAGGAGCTGAGGAAGCGGGGTTCCCCCTGACCACAGGGCTCCCGAAAATCCCGTATGTCCTTTCTGCACACCCCGCCTGTCACCCTGCTTTCCCTGCCTCAACTTGACTTGGAATTGGCTGAAGACTACACAGGAATGCGTCGTCCCCGCTCCCCATCCTACTTGGAAAATTCCAAGGGGGTGTGGCTTCCTTGGCAACGTGCCCACACCCATACTGGCTGCTGATTGGCTGGGGAGGCCCCCACCCTTTGCTCCCTTTGGTCCTTCCCCTCTCCTTGGGGCTGGTTCCTCCGCTGGGGATGTACCAATGAACCCCACAGTAAGGGGGGAGGAAGGAGGGAATCTCACATTCCCTTGTTCTAGATTCACTTTAACGCTTAATGCCTTCGAATTTTTGTTTTTTTAAGAAAAAAAAAAATATATATATGTATTTAGGTTTTTTGGGGGGGAAAGGGAAATTTTTTTTTCTCTTTGGTTTTGATAAAATGGGGTATGGGGAGTTTTTAAATGCTGTGCCCCAGGCTTGTCCCATTTGGGGCAGCTATTTAAGGGGGGGGGGTGTCCCACCAGGCTGGGGGCACCTCCACCCCCCACCCCAGGGAACTCCCTTCCCTTTGGCTCCTTCCCCTTTTCTATGAGGAATTAAGATGCTGTAACTTTTTGGAACCTCAGTTTTGTTGTTTTTTTTGTTTTGTTTTTTTTATTTGGGTAGGTTTTGGGGGCCAGGCCATTTTTACCCCCTGGGGAAAATAAAAGGAGGGAGAAAGGAAAAGGGGAGGAAACCTCCCCTCTCCCACCTTCACCTTTAGCTTCTTGAAAAATTGGCCCCTACGGAATAAATCTGCCAGTTTTTATAAATGCTAAGGTTTCTGGAGTGATTTGAAGGGCCGCTCTGATGAAGACGGGGATGTGCCCCTCCCCCAGCAAACTCCCTTCCCCTCCTCTTCCTGTTCCGGTTCCCACGGGGCTCCTGCACCTGGGTGGTCTCAATACCCTCTCAGCCTCCTCCTGTCCCCAAGCCTCTTCTGGGCTGCCTCCTCATTCCTTTCCCCCCTGCACCAAACAGTTCAGTACCGTAGAGAAAGCTAAGCATGGTCCTTCACTGACTGTGTGGCATCGGGCAAGTCCCTTGGCTACCCCTGGGCCTCAGTTTCCCCATCTGGGAAAGGGCTTACGGGATGACTCTGCCCTTCCTGTGGGACTCCTCCCAGCTTCTCTCCTAATTTCAGTGAGCCTTGTACCCATTTTGTAGATGTACGTCATGGTTCTCTGACACATTCTTAAAGATGACTTCTTTACCCCAGAGCTCCTTTAATTATAAAATATTTACAATCTTGAAAAAAAATAGAATTCAGAAGTCACAGAGCTCACACACACCCCCTTCAGTGGTTCAATGGGTTGGCAGGGGGTAGGTGGGGTAGAAAACCCTGCCTGGTTGGAATATTCCATTCGGATGGGGGTGGGGGACTTCAGAGCTGAGGGGCAGGTGGTCCCACTGCGTGAAGGAGGGTGAGGGTGGGCTGGGCGATCAGTCCAAAGGCAAGAAGGAAGAAGGAATCCCTGAGTACTTGAGAGCAGGCTTGGATGGGATGTGACAAGTGACCCATGTAGCAGGGGACTGGGTGGGTCCCTATGAAGGGCTAGCAGGGAAGGACAGTGGAAAAGGACAACAGGAGGTCCAGAACTTCAGGTACACAGAGGCTTAGACCGACACAGAATGGCCCATCCCCAGGCGGGACCAATTTTTCTGTCCCAGAGGACCAAGTCCTGTTGGAACAGACCACAGGCGGTGGGGAGACCCTGTACCATGGGTTATGCCACAGACTAAAGAGGGGGGTATCTGTTGGAATGATCCACTTGAGGGGGTGACCTGCTGAGGTACGAGTGGTTGGTGGACTGAAGGCAGGAGCCACAGGGTGACTCACTGGGCAGAAGGCCCTCCAAGACCCATCCTTCTCTGTCCCCTCCAAAGTGAGGTAGATGGAAAGTGACCGGGTCTGTAAACCCACTGGGAGCTTGCATTTTCTTTACAATGGTCTGCACCGATGAAGAAGGGGGAAAGGGCGTTCTGGTGTAATGGATGGGGGGGGGGGGGGACCCTACTCAGATAAGTGGAAGTGTGACAGAATGAGCTGGCTGGGTCCATGTGTCCCGCCGGCCCACCTAGTAGCGAGTGGGTGGGATCCAATGGGACACGATCTCTTTCCATTACAGAGTGTTAAACCCGTGGACTGGGCCTGGGGGTGGGGGTGGGGGAGAGATGGGGGGGGGGGAAGGATTGGACAAAGGGACTCCTGTTGGAACAGAGTCCCTGTGGAAGGTACCTCCGGCCAGGTTAGTAGGGAGGCGGCCGACCAAAAGCCTGTCTGGATCAGCCCCAGTCCAGCCTCCCTTCCGCCCCGAAAGGGACCAGGTGGAATCAGCTGGGCAGGTTCCTCAACGGACCGTGTGGACAGAAGGCCATGTCAGAGTCGTCACAGCCCCGACAACAGCCACATCGAAGACCGGGGCCCTACAGTCCCCTATTCCTCGGGCGTCGCTCGGGGGGCGGACGGCGGGTCCCGGGCGCAGAGCCGGGCGCGCACCTCTCGCATCTGCGCCTGCAGCTCCTCCAGCGCGCTCTGCGCAGGCGCCGCGCGCACCTGCTCCTGCAGGGCCTCCAGCGCCAGCGCCAGGTGGCCCACCTCTTCCCGCAGCGCCTCCCAGGCGGTCTGCCGCTCGCTCCTCTTGCGACGCTGGTGCGCCTGGTGGCGCCAGTACTCCAGCACCAGGCAGCCGCCGGCCACGAGGAAGACGGTGGCCTCACCCAGCAGCTCGGCGCCCAGCTCGGCGGCCGCGTCCTCATTGAGCGGCTTGACGGCTTCCGCCCTGAAGCCCATGAGGCGCATCTTGGCCCGCATCTCCGCCCAGTGGTACACTGCGGGGGGAAGAGGGGTGAGGGATCTTTGGCCGCGGAGCCGCTGCAGGCCCCGCCCCTCGACGCCTCGGCGTCCCAGCCGGAGCAATGGGGACGCGGCCGCCGGCGCCAGGGAGTGGGCGCCTTAGAGACCGGCGCCGGGCCGGGTCAGTCAGCGGGCCTGGGGCGGCCCGGAGGGCATCTTCCGAAAGCTTCCAGTAGATTCCGGCAAGCAGCCGGGGCTGAGAAAGGCCGCCCCGGAAGGGCCGTCCAGAGCGGGGGCCGCACCTCTAGGGGGAGGGAGAGGACAGAGCCCGGGCAGAGGTAAAGCTGGTTCCTTGAGCGCGTTCCCAGTGCCCCCGAGGGCCAGCCAGGCTCCCTCCCGCCTCCCCCTAAGGTGGCGCGGCCACTTCTGAGCTCCCGAGGTGTGTTCGCTGTGGGGTTTGGGACTTCAAAAGGAGCTCGGGGCTTGAGCCACAGGCTGTGCCCACAACGTCTTTACCTGATCACTTATTCATGTGAGTGAGGAGTATCAGCATTGCCATCGTTTGGAAACGCAACGCAAGCACAGACTTGGTGCGGAAACGCGGGTCACCCTAGGAGTGATTATTAGCCATCCACAGACCGAGGAACTGATGGGGGAAAAGACGCGTCCTCGGGCTCATTACGAAATGAATTTGTGAAAACGTCCTATACATCACGTCGGGCAACCATCCCCCGGAGCAGCCACGGTGACCTGGTTGCCTTTCCTTCCTTTTAGTTAGAAGAATAACATAAGGACGTGGCGGGCGTGGTGCTGGGGGCGGGGGGTGGGGGATGATTTCAGCAACATGGAAGGGGGTGCACTGAAAAACAGAGAAGTCCACCTTCCCTACCTCCGGCTTCAGGCCTGCTCTTACTCAAACCACTTCTGGTCTTTTCTGCATTTATTTCTTCCAGTTTAACCCCATGATGCCAAATAACAAGCTTAAACCTCCATTTCTTGATTTGCTAAGTTGACTTTTCAAAAACGATTGTGTTTTCAGGGGCACCTGGGTGGCTCAGTCGGCTAAGCCTTCCACTTCGGCTCAGGGCACGGTCTCATGGTTCACGGGCTCCAGCCTCCGGTTGGGCTCTCTGCTGTGGGCACAGAGCCCTCCTCAGATCCTCTGTCCCCCTCTCTCTTTCTGCCCCTCCCCTGCTCCAGTGCACACGTGCTCTCTCTCAAATATAAAATAAAATAAAATAAAATAAAATAAAATAAAATAAAATAGGGGCACCTGGGTGGCTCAGTTGGTTAATCGTCCGACTTCAGCTCAGGTCACCATCTTGCAGTTCATGGGTTCAAGACCCGCGACGGGCTCTGTGCTGACAGCCGGGAGACTGGAGTCTGCTTCAGATTCTGTGTCTCCCTCTCTCTCTCTGCCCCTCCCCAACTCTCCTGCTGCCTCTCTCTCTCTCTCTCTCTCTCAAAACTTGAATAAACATTAAAAATTTTTTGAAAATAAATAAAATAAATGTTTCCTTTTCCTGCTGCCACCCATCCATTATGTGACTTTATAACATATTCTGCATCCCGTACTTGCCCCTGTCAATTTTTACAAGCGATTTTATTTACTTGTTTGTTTTGCGGGGGAGAAAGAGTGCACGTGTGTGGGCGCAAGTGGGGGAGGGGCAGAGAGAGGGGGAGAGAGAGAATCCCAAGCAGGCTGCCCACCATCAGCACCGAGCCTGACCCAGGGCTCGAACTCATGAACCGTGAGATCGTGACCTGGGCCAAAATCAAGAGTCAGCGGCTTAACTGAACCACCCAGCCACCCTTACAAGTGATTTTAATTTTTGACTGCTTATTGGCAGTCTTGGTAATTGTAAATAATATATACGTTGTAAGTACTTGTTAATGTACTTGTAAGTACATCAACAGCCCTACCCTGTCCTGTACACCTGTACTGGTTGTTATGCCCCCCCCTCCCGGAACTTGCAGCTGGTGTCAGAAGGAAGGGTCTGGATGCGCCCCTAACTTTGCACATCTTAGGCCTTCCCTGCTCTCCTTGTCCCTGTTACATCTTCTGGAGCACAGCCCAAGTCTGAGGCGCCACCTGCAGTGACCCTCATCGCCTCTAGATGTCACTGTCCTGGTTCCCATCCCTCCTCTTCCTTCCACATTCTGGGAGCTTTCTTTAACTTCTCTATCAGTTTCAGAGGTTCTTGGCAAACATATTTGTATCTATGAAGCCTTTATATAGCCTTCCTTTATTAAGAAAAAAAATGTTTTATAGAAGATCCAGACATGCAGACAAGTTTTAGAGTCTCCACTCAGCTTTATCACCTCTGTGACCTGGTAAGTGAACCAAGTGAGAATTCTGAGAATGTGGGCCCAGCGATGCCCAAATCCAGGCGGGAAGTGTCTCTCCTGGGGCCTTCCTCATAGTTTTTTCCCTCCCTGCAGCCCCTGCCCTGATCCAGGCCTCTCCTCTCCCACCCTTACCTCCTCCAAGGCCCCACAAGGTAGCCTTTTTTTTTCTTTTTTAGGTTTATTTATTTATGTTGATCTTACTCTTATAGTTTGTAGATTCTTTAAACCGTATGTATCTACTTAGCTGAAAATAAGAACCATTTTTTCCTTCCCACTTCTTTTGCCATTTATTCCGTGACTCTTTTGAGACATCAAGGAAGAAAGTATATTTGCTGTAGAATTCTATCAAATTAAGGAAGTCCCCTCTAGTCTTAGTTTTCAGAGAGTTTTTTTTTTTTAATCATGAGTGGGTGTTTACTTTTTTGTTAAGCTTCTTTTTAAGTTTATTTAGTGTGTGTGTGTGTGTGTGTGAGAGAGAGAGAGAGAGAGAGAGAGAGAGCAAGCAGGGGAGAGGCAGAGAGAGAGGGAGGCATAGAATCCGAAGCAGGCTCCAGGCTCTGAGCTGTCAGCACAGAGCCCGCCCCGGGGCTCGAACTCACAGACCGTGAGATCATGACCTGAGCCGAAGTTGGCACTTAACTGAGCCACCCAGGCGCTCCTCATTCATAAATCTAAAGAAACAGTCCCTTAAAGGTAAGGGTTCCAAATGGAAACTCAGCCTAACATGGAAGGGAAGGGAATTTTCTGTCAAAATCTGTAAGTTAAACCGTGGTTGTCAAGCACGTAGTTAACAACGAAACCAGCAAAAGCAGTGAAATCACTCATGTTTGCTTTCCTGGCAGAGTCTTCCATCCACAGGCAGGCTTTTGCCAACACACCAACAATTCTGAAATACTTCACTACTAATAAATGTCATAATTTCAAAAATAAAAAATAAAAAGAATGAGTGAGCTTTATACATTTCGACACAGAAAAGTTGCCAAAACACAACGTGCGGTGAAGAAATACATACAAGTCCTGAAAGACACATAAAGTGTGATTAAAAACAAGAACATGCATTGACTTCAGACGCATGCAGATCTAGGAAAAGTATAAAGTCTCACATGGAATTATACTCAGCATCATCAGGACAGATGGTGGAGGAGGGAGGGAGAACTGATGAGGCTTTGGTTTTATTTTCTACAAAATGGGGAGGAGCACCTGGCTGGCTCGGTCGATAGAGCATGCAACTCTTTTTTTTTTTTTTTCTTTTTTAGGTTTTATTTATTTATTTTGAAGAGAGAGAGAGTGCGTGAGCTGGGGAGGGGCACAGGGAGAGGGAGAGACAGAATCCCAAGCAGGCTCTGCATAGTGCCAAGCTCGAACTCATGAATGCAAGATCATGACCTGAGCCGAAATCAAAAGTTGGCTGCTCAACCGACTGAGCCACCCAGGCACGCTTGAGCGTGGGACTCTTGACCTTGGGGTTGTGAGTTCGAGTTCCACGTTGGGTATAGAGATTACTGAAAAATAAAATCTTAAAAAAATTTTTTTTTAAAAAACAAACCCAACATTAGGAAGATAAATAACCCAATTATTTTTTTTTAATTTTTTTTTCAACGTTTATTTATTTTTGGGACAGAGAGAGACAGAGCATGAACGGGGGAGGGGCAGAGAGAAAGGGAGACACAGAATCGGAAGCAGGCTCCAGGCTCTGAGCCATCAGCCCAGAGCCTGACGCGGGGCTCGAACTCACGGACCGCGAGATCGTGACCTGGCTGAAGTCGGACGCTTAACCGACTGCGCCACCCAGGCGCCCCGATAAATAACCCAATTAAAAGGAACAAGAGGTGGGGCGCCTGGATGGGTCAGTCCATTGAGCATCCGACTTCGGCTCAGGTCATGATCTCACAGTTTGTGAGTTTCAGCCCTGCCTCGGGCTCTGTGCTGACCGCTCGGAGCCTGGAGCCTGCTTCAGATTCTGTGTCTCCCTCTCTGTGTCCCTCCCCTGCTCGCACTCTCTGTCTCTCTCTCTCTCAAAAATAAACATTAAAAAAAATTTTTTTAAAAAGGAGCAAAAGCTTTGAAAAGAGACATCTCACCAAACATACAAATGGCCAATAAGCACATGAAAAGATGCTCAACTTATTAGTCATTAGAGGAACACAGATCAAAACCACAATGAGATACATTTCACACCTACTAGAATAACTATAATAGATACAACAACAACGACAAAGCCAATAGCTTTCAAGGTTTCAGAGCAAAAGGAACTCTCACGTACCTCCTCCAGTGGGAATGTCGAATTGTGCGGCCACTTTGGAAAGCAGTGTGGCAGTTTCTTAACAAGTTAAACATCAATTTACCATAAAACCCAACGAACCCACTCCCAGGTATCTACGCAAGAGAAGTAGCATACGTCCACGTGCGTGTGCCCAAATGTTCGCGGTGGCGTCTATTCACAAGAGCCAAAAAGAGGAAACAACCCAAGTGGCCATTGACTGGCGAATGGATGAACAAAATCTGGCGTATTTATACAGTGGAATATTATTCATACATAAAAAGGAGGGTGAAGCAGAGATCCATGCTCCAACATGGATGAATCTTGAAAACATTAGGCTGAGTGAAAGAAAACAGACACAAAAGGCCACATAGTGTATGATTCCTTTTATGCAAAATGTTCAGATCAGGGAAATCTATAGTAGATTAGTGGTGGGGGGGTGGGGGTAGGGGTGTGGAGGGTGGGGGATAGAGGTATGGAGGGTGGGGGGTGTAGGCGGTCGAGGGGGTAGGGGGTACGCGGGATCTCTTTAGAATGACAGAAATATTCTAAAATTGAATTTTGGTAATGGTTGCACAGCTATGTAAATTTACTAAAAATAATAAAAGAGTCCGCTGGAAACAGGAACTTTATGGTGTGTAGATCCTACCTCAATAAAGCTGTTTAAACCAACAAAACAAAACACCGGAGTCTCAGAGCATCTCCCGTTGAGACTGGCAGATCCCGTCGTGAGCCGGGGTCACGCACTGATGACGGAGGCTCCCTGCTGAGCCCGAGCAGGACCCTGGCCAAGCAGCCGTGGCCTCAGGAATGAATGCTGGTATTTGTGGGGTGTTCGGTTTGCCAAAATCTAAGATGCGCCACTGCCGTCAGCCAGGAACGGCGTGTAAACTGGAGAATCCCATGACTTCCCCAAATGGGGATTACCGTTCTGCCACAGGCACGGGGCCCGAGGCCAGCAGCCGGGGCCGCCATCGTGGCCACACGATGTCCCCAGGGACCCAGGCTCCCTCTCCAGCCTTACCTCCCTCGTTATGGGGCTTTTAGTCACATGCCCAAAAGACGCCCGAGGTCGCTCTGGGCACCCATATCCTCCTTCTAGGCAGTAGGCAGGGCTGAAAACCCCAGAGAGTCGATTTCCCCTTCACTGCAGGGGAGCCCAATATTCCTGGCTGGCTACATGGTTGCACCCAATCAAACTGGGGTTCTCGTGACGGAGAAGCGGGGGGCGGGGGGGAATGGTGACTTAACAAGGCACAAGAGTGCCTGCCAAAGTGAGTGCCGCTGGGGGGACCTGGCCTCTCTTTACAGCCACCAGAAGAGTCTTTGCTGCTCTCCCACCCTGGCAACCAGCTCTCAGGCTCACGGGCCAGGCTCAGTCACCTTGCTCCCTCTCCGGACCTGAAATCTTGAGCAAGGCTTCAAGGACGCTCCTCAAACTCCCTGAGCCACACTCACTGCAAGAAGCCAGAGAGAGGGCCCCTGGGTGGCTCGGTCGGTTAGGCATCTGACTCTTGATTTCAGCTCAGGTCCTGATCTCGTGGTCCATGGGACCAAGCCCCGCATCAGGCTCCGTGCCATCAGCACAGAGCCTGCTTGGGATTCTCTCTCTCTGCCCCTCGACCACTTGCATGCACTCTCTTTTTCTCTCTCAAAATAAATAAATAAACTAAACCTAATGGTTTGTTGCTCACAGAAACAGTCCTGACGCTTTAAAATGAACACATGTCGGACTTCAAACTGTATTACAAAGCTGTCATCATGAAGACAGTACGGCACCGGCACAAAAACAGACGCTCAGATCAATGGAACAGAATAGAGAACCCAGAAATGGACCCACAGGCGTATGGCCAACTAATCTTTGACAAAGCAGGAAAGAATATCCAATGGAATAAAGACAGTCTCTTCAGCAAGTGGTGCTGGGAAAACTGGACGGCGACATGCAGAAGAATGAACTTGGGCCACATTCTTACACCAGACACAAAAATAAACTCAAATGGATGAAAGACCTAAATGTAAGACAGGAAGCCATCAAAATCGTCGAGAAGAAAGCACGCAAAAACCTCTTCGACCTTGGCCGCAGCAACTTCTTACTCAACACGTCTCTGGAGGCAAGGGAAACCAAAGCAAAAATGAACTATTGGGACCTCATCAAAATAAAAAGCTTCTGCACAGTGAAGGAAACAGTCAGCAAAACTAAAAGGCAACTGACGGAATGGGAGAAGATATTTGCAAATGGCATATCAGATAAAGAACTCATCAAACTCAACACCCCAAAAACAAATAATCCAGTGAAGAAATGGGCAAAAGACATGAATAGACACTTCTCCAAGGAAGACATCCAGATGGCCAACCGACACACGAAAAAATGCTCCACATCACTCATCATCAGGGAAAGACAAGTCAAAACCACAATGAGATACCACCTCGCACCTGTCACAATGGCTAACATTAACAACTCAGGCAACAACAGATGTTGGCGAGGATGTGGAGAAAGAGGATCTCTTTTGCATTGTTGGTGGGAAGGCAAACTGGTGCAGCCACTCTGGAAAACAGTGTGGAGGTTCCTCAAAAAACTAAAAATAGAACTATCCTACCACCCAGCAATTGCACTACTAGGCATTTATCCAAGGGATACATACAGGTGTGCTGTTTCGAAGGGACACATGCATGCCAATGGTTATAGCAGCACTATCGACAATAGCCAAAGTATGGAAAGAGCCCAAATGTCCATGGGTGGATGAACAGATAAAGAAGATGCGGTATATATATGCAATGGAGTATTACTCGGCAATCAAAAAGAATGAAATCTTGCCATTTGCAACTACATGGATGGAGGGTATTATGCTAAGTGAAATTAGTCAGAGAAAGACCCAAATCATATGACGTCACTCCTATGAGGACTTTAAGAGACAAAACAGATGAGCATAAGGGAAGGGAAACAAAAATAATGTAAAAACAGGGAGGGGGACAAAACAGAAGAGACTCATAAATATGGAGAACAAACTGAGGGTTCCTGGAGGGTTTGTGGGAGGGGGGATGGGCTAAATGGGGGAGGGGCACTAAGGAATCTACTCCTGAAATCATTGTTGAACCATATGCTAACGAACTTGGATGTAAGTTAAAGAAAATAAATTAAATAAAAATTAAAAATTAAATAAAATAAAATGACCACATGCTTGATCTATACCATTGCTGACTTTCTGGAAGTTTCCAATGGAACCTCATTCAGCGTTGAGTCCACTTTGCTCTCATCTCCGGGCCTTTGCATATGCCATTCCTCTTGCCTGTAACACTCACTCCTTCCCACACTCATCCTGAATTTTCGGGTCCTGGTTCAGAGGCCTCCTCCTGTGGGAAGCCCTTCCTGACCACCCTGGCTGAGTCCATCACCCTCTGTATGGGCTCTGCTGTCCTAGCTCCAACCGTTCTGGGTTGTCACTATCTGGGGAGGGGCCTGTCTCCTCAATCGACTGGGAGTCCCGAGAACGCAGGACCAACAGTGTTTTGGTCATTCCCGTACCTCCAGCACCGCCTAGCATGGGCCGGGTACAGAGTGGGTGCTCGGGGAATATTTATTTATTTACTTATTTATTTTAATTTTTAAAAATGTTTGTTATTTTTGAGAGAGAGAGAGCCAGAGCGTGAACAGGGGAGGAGCAGAGAGAGAGAGGGAGACACAGAATCTGAGGCAGGCTCCAGGCTCCGAGCTTGTCAGCACAGAGCCTGACGTGAGGCTTGAAGTCACAGACCGTGAGATCATGACCTGAGCCCAAGTCAGACGCCCAACCGACTAAGCCACCCAGGTGCCCCTTGGGGAATATTTATTAAAAACATAAATAGGGGCGTCTGGCTGGTTGTTGGTGGAGCATGCGACTCCTGACCTCAGGGTCATGAGTTCAAGCCCCATGTTGAGTGTGGAGCTTACTTAAAACATGAGAATAAATTAAAAAATAAAAGCAAACAAATGAATCCGTCAATGAATGAGTAACTTCCCGACTAATTACAAAAGAGCAAAAGGCACTTTTTGAGTGGACAAACCCAGTGGTCACCACCTACAGGGAAGACACAGCATCACCCACTGAGTTTTCCTTGTTGAAAATGTTCATTCTGAATCTAATCATGAAGTCAGAGTGTGGGTCGCTTTCTGCCGGACAACTGAGCTGGAAGTTTGCAAAAACCCAAAGTTATACAAATCCAAAATAGGTAGAGCTGTCCTGGATTTGAAAAGATTAAAGAGACAACGATAAAATGTAATGTGTGGGCCACGATGGAGTCCTGGGTTGGGCAGGAAAAAAAAAAAATCTATAGAAGACATTTTGACATTGTTGGGGAAATTTGAAAACAAGCAGTTTCTTAGATGACATTATGCAATTATGAAGCCTTGTCTTGGTGGGGCGCCTGGGTAGCTCAGTTGGTTAAGCGCCTGACTTCGGCTCACGTCATGATCTCACGGTTCGTGAGTTCGAGCCCTATGTTGGGCTCTGTGCTGACAGCTCAGAGCCTGGAGCCTGCTTCCAATTCTGTGTCTCCTTCCCTCCCTGCCCCTTCCCTGCTCACGCTCTGTCCCTGACTCTCTCTCTCTCTCAAAAATAAGTAAACATTAAAAAATTGAGAGAAAAAAGAATTGTCTTGGTGTATGATGGCATTTTGGATTATGTGGGAGAAGGTCCTTGTTCTTTAGAGACACACACCTAAGCCTTTTAGCGTAAAGTGCCGTGACATCTGCAGACGAGTCAGTGAAAAAAAAAATCTGTGTATGTAGAGAGGCACAGATAGAGATGTAAAGTGTTATGGACCACATGTTCGTAGGCTCCCCCAACACATACATTGAAGTTCTAACCCTAGATGGTATTTGGAGGTGGGGCCTTCGGGAGGTAATTCGGTCTAGATGAGGACATGTGGGCAGGGACCCCAGGAGGGGACTGGTGTCCTTAAAAGAGGAGAAAGAGGCCCCCCCAGGCTTTCTCTGTCTCTCTCCACCATTTGAGCACACTGGTGAGAAGGCAGCCTTCTGCAAGCCTGGAAGTGGGACCTCACCAGGAACCGAATCTGCCAGCACCTTGATCTTGGCCTTCCTGGCCTCCAGAACTGTGAGAACATAAATGTCTGTTGTCTAAGCCCTCCAGCCTGTGGTGTTTTTTTTTTGTTTTTTTTTTTTTGTTTTTTTTTAATAGCAGCATGATCTTAGACAAAAGCATGCAGATCTAAGATATTTGAAGTGCACAGACAGGGCACACAGTGTGAACAAGTGCATTTGGGGATTCATTGCATAGTTTTTTTCCATTTTTCTGTAGGTTTGACAATTTTTCTTTTTTTAATTTTTTTTTTTTAACGTTTATTTATTTTTGAGACAGAGAGAGACAGAGCGTGAATGGGGGAGGGTCAGAGAGAGAGGGAGACACAGAATCCGAAACAGGCTCCAGGCTCCAAGCTGTCAGCACAGAGCCTGATGTGGGGCTTGAACTCACGGACCATGAGATCATGACCTGAGCCGAAGTCGGACACTTAACCGACTGAGCCACCCAGGCGCCCCTCCCATTGTTAGTTTCTTAAGAATAATTCCGGGAAATGACACTGTTGGATCTGATCATATGTACATTTTGGATTTTCCTCTTTCATTTAACTGAGCAAGTCCTCAGTATTCAGAGGAGAAAATTTGAAAATCGAGACCATCATAAAACCTACCTGGCAGAAATCATCAGCATTTATTTACATTTTGGTGTATTTTCCTTATATATTCTCTTTTCTTCTTCTTTCTTCTTTCTTTCTTTCTTCCTTCCTTCCTTCCTTCCTTCCTTCCTTCCTTCCTTTCCTTCCTTCCTTCCTTCCCTTTCCTTATTCCTTCCTTCCTTTCTTTCTTTCTTTCTTTCTTTCTTTCTTTCTTTCTTTTTTGTATTTTAGTTCTCCCTGACATCTCTTTTGAAAAATTGTCGGGGCGCCTGGGTGGCTCAGTCGGTTAAGCGTCCGACTTCGGCTCAGGTCATGATCTCACGGTCCGTGAGTTCGAGCCCCACGTCGGGCTCTGTGCTGACAGCTCAGAGCCTACAGCCTGCTTCAGATTCTGTGTCTCCCTGTCTCTCTGCCCCCCCCACCACCACTGCTTGCACACTATCTCTTTCTCTCTCTCAAAAGTAAATTAAAACATTTAAAACAAAGGAAACTAACAACGGGATGCACAAAGATTTAGCGCAGGGTCCCTGAGGCCCAGCATGGCTCTTGGGGAGGTTCTTTCCCGCTAATTGCCAGGATGGTGCCCTCCAGGGCAAGAGAGGGGCTTGCTGTGCCACTGTGTGGTGTGGGATGTGTCCATCTTCTAAGCTTAAACCTCCAGACTCAGCGGGGTGCCTCACATGGGGTGTGGAGATTACTTAAAAAATAAATTAAAAAATTAAAATAGGGGCGCCTGGGTGGCTCAGTCGGTTGAGCGTCCGACTTTGGCTCAGGTCATGATCTCGCGGTCCGGTCCGTGAGTTTGAGCCCCGCGTCAGGCTCTGGGCTGATGGCTCAGAGCCTGGAGCCTGCTTCTGATTCTGTGTCTCATTCTCTCTCTGCCCCTCCCCCGTTCATGCGCTGTCTCTCTCTGTCTCAAAAATAAATAAATGTTAAAAAAAATTAATAAAAAAAATTAAAATAAAGCTCAAGATCCACAGGCACGTAAGAGGGGCAGGGGGAAAACTCTGAGGTGTCTCGTACCTGGCCTCCCATCTCCTGCACGATTAAGCACCAGTTGCCCAGAGAAGTAACCTGCTCATTAACATACCTGATACAGACTTCCTTCCCTCTCTCCTTTCACTTTTCTCCAAAAGAACATCTTGTTCCTTCCCCTCAAAGAGTCACAGGATAGCAGCAGTTCATTCTCCCTGCAATTACTTTTATTTTTAAGTTTTTATTTTCTTTTTCTTAGTAATCTCTACCGCCAATATGGAGCTCGAACTCACGACCTCGGGATCTAGAGTCACATCCTGCTCCATCCGAGCCGGCCAGGTGCCCGTCCCTGTAATTACTTTCTGAAGAGAGTAATACGGGGCCATATTTGTAGGGAGAAAAAAAAAGTAACTCAGTTGTTTAAGAGATACTGAATTTCTGCTGGGAATGATGAAGAAAGTTCTGGACAAAGACGGTGGTGATGGTTACACACAGTTGTGAATGTACTGAACGCCACTGAATTGTATACTTAAAATGGCTACAATGATCTATTTTATGTGTTGTATATTTTGTCAATTTAGCAAGAAAAGATAATTTGGTAATGAGAAACCCATGTAGGTACTGCTCTGTTTCACCCCCAGCTGGCCAACAAGCACGGTGTACTGCCATGAAGTTCTGACAATAATCATCCAGAGTTAGTGTGGACTCCACAGGGTAAAGGCTCAGTCCCACAAGACTGCCTGCACTCCAGGTAGCAGCCACGAGTGGGGTTCCCAAGCCACCCGCACTTCTGACCAAATGGCTACAAATTGGGGGGCTCCCACAAACCCCCTCCGGTTCGAGAACACCCTGAAAACGTTCTACCTACAATTGCAGCTTTATTATAGAAGATACACAGCAGGTGAGGTGTAGGAGGGATTGCGCAGATTCCATGGGAAAAGAATGCTTTCCTTCGGGCACTCAGGCCCCTCAGGTAGGCAAGAGGAATGGCTATGTGCTTGAACCAGAAAATCAGGCTGGCTCAGTCATAATCTTATTTTAGGTATTTCCACCAGCCCCACCCAGAGTCACCTTGGTAGCATAACAAAGATCCATTGATCCCTTATGAATTTAACAAAGGCTTCTGTTCGTGGTAAAACATGAACAGATACCTTCTGTATTACCCTACAAGTGAAACATTAACATAATAATTCTGTATTACCCTACAAGTACTCAGGGAGTTACCTAACAGTCTGGTGATGGGCAAATAGAAGATACAGACTGTTTCCCCCCACGTGCTGTGGCCGCCATGTGATGCCATAGGCATCAACCAGGGGCACCCAGATGCAGGCTGGGAGTGCCCACTCCTTATCTTCTCAGGTACAGGTCTCCCACCACAAGCCTCCTCTGGTCTCCTCCAGCTGGAGGCTCCTTCACCCTCCCTCACACCTCTCTCCCCTGGAGCTCCCTTTCTCCTGGGGCTACCATTCCTGCACGGAAGGCTCCATCCCTCCGAAGGTGAGCATGATGTGGGGTAAAGGGAGGTCTGACCCCTCTGGGGTGGCCAAGCAGCCACGAGGAACACAGGATGGAAGGGATTTCTGGGGACGTCTGCGAGGCAAACGCCTCGCCAGGTGCCCCTCGCTCTCTCCATTCTTGCCCATCTTTGTCTGCTCCCAGGAGGCAGGGATGGCACCTGGGCGAAGCGGTCCTCTGTATTCTGGCGGGCACTCACTTTGGGCAGCGCCCACCAGGGAGGATGGCGATGGGAGAAAGGGCACAGTGGGGCACATCTCTCCCGTTGTGCCGCAAGGCCGCAGCGGCTCTGCCCTTGACCTACGGCTACGGTTCTTGCCCCCACTCAACTGGGATGGACTCCTGGTGCCCTTCTGAGATCTTGGGATGCTATCAGCTTTGCTGTGTCCAATCCCTGGGGGCCTTGGCATCCTCCCCAGACCCCTTCACCCTACCCATACCATCGTCCTGCGCTGGACTCTCTTCAATAACCAAAACTAACAAAGGAAACAAAAAGGGGAAGCTGGCAGGGCTCCCTAGGGCCCTCGGGGACACTCCCCATGGTGGCCATGTCTGCACATTCTGTACCTCTTATGGGGACACCCTCCCCTCCAGAACTGCTGCTGAAGCCAGTGTTCCTCTGGAGACCAGCTCACAAATGGACCTGCCTGGCGTCTGGGTGGCTCAGTCGACTGGTTGAGCGTCTGACTTTGGCTCAGGTCATGATCTCACAGTTAGTGGGTTTGAGCCCCGCATCGGGCTCTGTGCTGACAGCTCAGAGCCTGGAGCCTGCTTTGGATTCTGTGTCTCCCTCTCTCTCCGCCCCTCCCCTGCTCATGCTCTCAAAACAAAAAAACGTTAAAAACAAACAAACAAAAACAGCCCTCACCTGGCCAAGGGTGAAGCCCTCTCCTCTGAGACTCTTTATTGATCACTTAAAAGATGGATACAGGGGCGCCTGGGTGGCGCAGTCGGTTAAGCGTCCGACTTCAGCCAGGTCACGATCTCGCGCTCCGTGAGTTCGAGCCCCGCGTCAGGCTCTGGGCTGATGGCTCGGAGCCTGGAGCCTGTTTCCGATTCTGTGTCTCCCTCTCTCTCTGCCCCTCCCCCGTTCATGCTCTGTCTCTCTCTGTCCCCAAAATAAATAAACGTTGAAAAAAAAATTAAAAAAAAAAAAAAAGATGGATACAGAGCACTCTACAGGACAATTCTCACTTTGTACATATGTGTATATCTACCAACACACATACAACGTATAACTTTTTTTCTCTACACACACATGCGTGCGTGCGCGCAGAGGACGGGAAACGTGGCTAGAAGTTAACGGTGGTCATCTCTGGATAGTGGGATTACAGGTGATTTTTATCATTCCATTTTATGTTTTTCAGTGTTGGTGAGTCTTCTGTAGAGAGCCTGCTGTGGCTTGAAATATGCAGAAAAGAATGACTGGGAAACAAAGAGATGACTGGAATGGAATGCATTTCTGTGCGGACCAGTACAGACCAGTGTCCTCGGGTCTCTGGTCACGCAGGGCCTCCTTTCCGTGCCTGCTCTCCTTTCCATGGTCCAGGCCCTCTGTAACCTGGTCGCCGACCCCTCATTCCTGCCACACTAAGCCACACACTCTAAGAGGAACGTTAAAAAATTGTTTTTACGAATTTCCTTCTCACTCGCATCTCTGGGCCTTCGCACATGCTGTTCCCTTGGCACCCTGTCTCTCCTGGACTCTCTACCCCATGCACCTTCTTCCCTTTGTGGATTTTAATCTGTATCCCTTTTCTGGAATCAACATGACTCAGCTTTTCTGAGTCCGGTGAGTCCTTCTATCAAATCACTGAGCCTGAGGTGGTTCGGGGGACCCCCAACACCAGGAGATTCAAAGATTCAAAGACGTGGTTCTTGCAAAATCCTTCATAAGGTGCCTGGGACCCAATAAATGAGAAATGCAAGAGATTCAGTTCAGTGCCTCAGTTGCCTCCTCTGCAAACTGGGGGTCATAATCATCCCATACTTACAAGCAACCATAATTATGGATGCTTATAATTTGGGGTGAAGGAGCTCTTCCTGAACAAGGGAGGGAAAGTAAGAGCCATAAAAGAAAAGATGAGAAAACCTGGTTTATCAAAACTAAAAAACGAAAACAAAAACAAAAAACTTTTGTAGGACAAAAGACCCCCTAAACAAGCATTAGGGACAAGGAATGCAGGCATTTCTCAAAGGAATTCGAGTGTCCAATAAGCAGCTGAAAATATGCCAAATCAGTTAGGGACCATCCAGAAGCACAACCCATGTCCCCCCTGCCAAGCTTCTTACCCCTCGGCTCCCATGAGAGGTCGGCCAGAAAGTGTCTCCACCTCAAGCCAGGGGCCAAGTGGTGGTATGCAGATTCTAAGAAGGGCACCTACCAGTCACTAGCAGAAAGACCAAGCAGCCTACAAATAGGGGCTGTGGTACATTGGGTAACGGACCCCAACATGTCCACATCCCAATGCCCAGAACCTGTGAGTCTCACTTCCTATGGCAAAAGGGACTTTGCAGATGTGATGAGGTTAATTCAGGATCTTGAAATGGGGAGGTTATCCTGGATTACCCAGGTGGGCCCTAACCCCAGTGACAAGTGTCCTCATAAAATACGGGAGAGACGACACAGACGCACAGAGCAGAAAGCCACGTGAAGACAGAGGCAGAGACCAGAGGGATGTGGCCGCCCTGGAACGCCGGTGGGGGCGGGGCAGGGGGGCACCAGCAACTGGAAGAGGCAAGGAACACGTCCTCCCCTTAAGGGAGGGAGGACTGACCTGCCAACACCTTGATTTCAGTCCGATGACCCCGGTTTCGGTTTCCTGTCATGCAGAACGGTTAGAGAATACAGACGTATTGTATTAAGCCAGCGAGCTTTGTAGTTTGTAACAGCAGCCACAGGAAACTTACACAATGGACAAAAGAATGCAACAGATACTTCACAAAACAAAATACTAAGAATCACCGATAAGCTCATGTAAAGATGCTCGACACCATTACTCATCTGAGAAAGATCAATTGAAACCACGGTAAAATACCTCTACATACTTGCCAGGATGGTTAAAATGAGAGGGGAGAGAAAAAAGAAAAGGAAGGAAGGAAGGAAGGAAGGAAGGAAGGAAGGAAGGAAGGAAGGAAGGAAAGAGAAAGAGATGGAGGGAGGGAGGGAAGGAAGGAAGGAAGGAAGGAAGGAAGGAAGGAAGGAAGGAAGAAAGAAAGAAAGAAAGAAAGAAAGAAAGAAAGAAAGAAAGAAAGAAAGAAAGAAAAAGGAAAGGAAGGAAGAAAAGAGAGGGAGGAAGGAAGGAAGGAAGGAAGGAAGGAAGGAAGGAAGGAAGGAAGGAAAGAAGGGAGGAAGGAAGAAAGGAAAGAAGGGAGGGAGGGAGGGAGGGAGGAAGGAAGGAAGGAAGGAAGGAAGGAAGGAAGGAAGGAAGGGTGGGTTCCTGGGTGGCTCAGTTGGTTAAGCCTCTGACTCTTGATTTTGGCTCAGGCCATGAACTCATGGCTCACGAGTTCAAGGCTTGAGTCAGGGTCTGTGCTGACAGCTCAGAGCCTGGAGCCTGCTTCAGGCTGTGTGTTTCTCTCTCTCTCTCTCTGCCCCTCCCCTGCTCACGTTATGTCTATCTCTCTCAAAAATAAATAAACATTTGGGGCACCTGGGTGGCTCAGTCGGTTAAGCGTCTGACTTCAGCTCAGGTTATGATCTCACGGCTTGTGAGTTCAAGCCCCATGTCGGGCTCTGTGCTGACCGCTCAGAGCCTGGAGCCTGCTTCAGATTCTATGTCTCCCTCTGTCTCTGCCCCTCCCCTGCTCATGCTCTGTCTCTCTGTCTCTCTCTCTCAAAAGTAAACAAACATTAAAAAAATTAATAAATAAACATTTTTAAAAAAGAGAGAGAGAGGAAGGAAGGAAGGAAGGAAGGAAGGAAGGAAGGAAGGAAGGATGGAAGGAAGGAAGGATGGAAGGAAGCAAGGAAGGAAGGAAGGAAGGAAAGACTGAAAGGAAAAAGGCAAGACTGTCAACATGAAGCATTGTCCGGGATAAGAAGCTGCTGGAACTTTCATACAGGCTGGGGTGGGGGAGGATTGGGAGGAGAACAGCATACCGTAGGGTCAATTACTTTTTTAAAAACTGGCGGTTTCTCCAAAGGGTAAACATACTCTCGTGCTATGACTCAGCAATCCCACCCCTACATATACCCAAGCGCAATGCCCACCCAAGCCTTGTGCCAGACCAGTCCTAGGAGCTTTGCCCCTAACAGGGAAAGCCCAGAGATCTGCCTGCTGGCCAACCGGTCACCGGTAACCCACCCACTGGCAACAAAGAAGAACAGACAGGGGCGCCTGGGTGGCGCAGTCGGTTAAGCGTCCGACTTCAGCCAGGTCACGATCTCGCGCTCCGTGAGTTCGAGCCCCGCGTCAGGCTCTGGGCTGATGGCTCAGAGCCTGGAGCCTGTTTCCGATTCTGTGTCTCCCTCTCTCTCTGCCCCTCCCCCGTTCATGCTCTGTCTCTCTCTGTCCCAAAAATAAATAAACGTTGAAAAAAAAAAAAAAAGAAGAAGAACAGACAATTGCAACACAGAACAACACAGATGCATCTCTCAGATACTATGTTGAGCAAAAGAAGCCAGATCAAAAAAAAAAAAAAAAAAAAAAGGAACATTCCATAGAGTCCACTGATACAAAGTTCAGGAATGGGCAAATCTAATCTACAGTGCCAGAATTCAGGATAGTGGTTACAGCTGGGAGGATGTGCCCTTTGAGCCAGGTGGACACATCAGATGTGACAGAACCCTTGGTGACCTGCCTCCCTCCAGGTCACAACCGCCCTTACCTGGTGGAGCATGGCCTGAGCACCGCCGTTCCAGGGCGAGGGGATCTTACTCTAAAACCAGGGTCCCAAGTCCAAGCCCGCCACCTCCACTTCCTCCTTTCTCTGGGGGGTCCCAAGTGGACACCAGGAGCGTTCCTTGATGGGGGGAGTCGAGATAAAGAAGGTCAGTGACACAGCACGAGGGCAAGCTCAGTGATGTCAGAGGTTACCAAGGATGAGAACTGCCTTTCCAGCCCTCGCTGGCTACAATTCAGAATAGCAAAAACCTGCGGCTCAAATCTAAAGCGACTGGGGGATGGGCAAGGGCAGGGGCTCTGACTATTTCCTCGTGCCTGGTCCTGCTACGGCCTCCCCATCTTAGGACATGACAGCGTTTCCCTTCTAGGTGCACAGAACAAAAACCTTGAAGCTGTCAATGGCGCCCCCACGTCCCATCGCTCAGCAAATCCTGTCTGCCCCACCTCTGAAATATTAGTATGCTCAGAACCCCACTTCCCCCCACCTCCACCGTCTCTGCCTGGTCCCGCCACCATGGACAAACACGGTCGTCTCTCCGCTGGGCTGACAACCTCCAGCTTTGCCCCTTAGAGCCTCTGTCGGGGGGGATCCCAGGTCAGCTCACGTCCCTCCTCTGCGCAGAGCTCCCCGCGGCGCATGTGCCTCGCCTGGAATAAAAGCCAAAGGCTCGAGGAGCCCACTCTATGTAGGTTTGTATAATACATACATATGCATATGCCTTTCTTTATGGAACGGAATACGAGAGAAAAGTACCAGAATGCAACACATATGGGAAGAGCAATTATTGTTTAGAGAAACTTATGTTCTGACAATATATATAACATCTAACATATGAGGTTGACATATGTGTTATATATTACATACGATAAGTTCTATATGTTTATGATACATACGAGGTATGTATGTGACACGTGTATGTGTAGTTTTTCTTCGTGAAAATACAATACGAAATATCAGACTGCACTGCACAGATTAAGGGTATTTGGTGAAATTTTCATCCCAGTGGGTACACACACAATACATATATATATATATATATATATATATATATATATATATACTGTATATATATATATTTTTTTAACGTTTATTTATTTTTGAGACAGAGAGAGACAGAGCATGAATGAGGGAGGGTCAGAGAGAGGGAGACACAGAATCCAAAACAGGCTCCAGGCTCTGAGCCATCAGCCCAGAGCCCGACGTGGGGCTCGAACTCACTGAACGTGAGATCGTGACCTGAGCCGAAGTCGGACGCTTAACCGACTGAGCCACCCAGGCGCCCCTATACTGTATATATATTCTACAGTATAATAATAATAATAATAATATATATATATATTATACAGTACTATGTTACAGATTACATAAAAATATTTTTATATTCCGTTATATACTAGGCCACATAATGCACGGATTATGCCATACTGAGAACACATACAGAGTGTGAACTGTGAATTCTATAAATATGTGTATGGCGGACTGTATGAGCTCTGCTTCCCGCTGCGGCTCGCTGCCCTGGCTGAGATGCAGACTTGAGATCTGTGCGCCGTAGGGTTATGGCGGAATCTTTGGGGAACGAGAGGCGTGCAGGTGGGAGGGGAGGGAAGCCGGGCTGGGTCGGCCGTGGCTGAGGCGCGATGCTTCAGTCAATCCTGTGGGCTGCCCAGAGCTGGGACGGGCCTCCAGAGCTGTGCCAAATGAGACAAGGTGCCAGCCTTCGCTCCCACCCCTGATTCCCCTTGCTCACTCTATCCCGTGGGTCAGTAAACTCTTTTTGTGTTGATTTATGGGACCTCTGTGCCCAACGTGGGGCTCCAACTCATGACCCTGAGGTCAAGAGTGGCACCCTCTTCCGACTGAGTCAGCCAGGAGCCCCCGGGTGGGGGCGGGCAGTGAACTCTTCACGTCAAGGGCCAGGGGGTAAATACTTTCATCCCTGAAGGCCACAGGATATCCATCGAAAAGACTCAACTCTGCCAGTGGAGTTCTTACAGCTGCCTTTGGGGCTCATCTCAGAAGAGCCACCCTGATTTATTATTTTTTTTTTTTAATTTTTTTTTTTAACGTTTATTTATTTTTGGGATACAGAGAGACAGAGCATGAACGGGGGAGGGGCAGAGAGAGAGGGAGACACAGAATCGGAAACAGGCTCCAGGCTCCGAGCCATCAGCCCAGAGCCCGACGCGGGGCTCGAACTCCCGGACCGCGAGATCGTGACCTGGCTGAAGTCGGACGCTTAACCGACTGCGCCACCCAGGCGCCCCAAGCCACCCTGATTTAAATGAGCCACCCCCATCACCCCAGAACTCTGCCACTGGACTAGCCCTTTACTTCTTGACTGTTCATCCCCTGCACTAGATGTCAGCTCCGTGCTGGGGAGAAGCCTGATCTCGGTCCTGGCTGGTTCCCAGCTACTAGAATGGGGCCAGGCACACAATAGGTGCTCGGTAAACGTTTGTCTAACGACAGAGTGGAGGATGTCCACTCCATTCTCCTTTGGGCATGCTCCCCTCCCGCTGTCCACTGGGGCCGGGGGCCCAGGCCTGGCCACTCAAGAGTCACAGTGGCTAGCACAGAGATGGTCACGTGGGCCCATGAATCAGGCAGGGGCTGAGCGAAGTCCATTTTCTCTAGGGGTGGCTTTCTCCAGGCAAGGGCCTGCCCAACTGGGAAACCAAGGCAGGGGACAACAGGGCCCGCCAGATGGGAGAGGCGGAGCCCTCGGGACCCGGTGTGAGGCTTCTGTAAGCCAGTGTAAATGGGTTTCTGCTTTTTTCCACCCTAGTCCAGAGTTCCTCAGGTGGGAGGGGTCTGGATTCAGTAAGGCCCCTTCTTCCCTCATCACCTCAGGGCAGGCTAACATTGGAAAAAGAAACGTCTGACTGGGCGGGTCCCCCCACTGGACTGTGAGCTCCACGAGGGCAGGGTTGGGCTGTCTTGGTCACTGCCTGGGACCTCGGCACGACATAGAACAGGGCCAGGCACACAGTGGAC
Organism: Lynx canadensis; assembly: GCF_007474595.2. Taxonomy (NCBI): domain Eukaryota; kingdom Metazoa; phylum Chordata; class Mammalia; order Carnivora; family Felidae; genus Lynx; species Lynx canadensis. The sequence continues at coordinate 50,635,857 of NC_044317.1, forward strand.
ACCTGAGCGAAAGTGGGGAAAAAAATTTAAAAAGACACTTTTATCCCTCAGGTTAACGGATTTTTTTTTTTAAAGCTTTTATTTATTTAAGTAATCTCTACACACAACGTGGGGCTTGAACTCACGACACCGACTCAGCCAGCCAGGTGCCCTGAGATTAAAAAAAAAATTTTTTTTAAATGTTTATTTATTTTTGAGAGAGAGAGAGGGAGACACAGAATCCGAAGCAGGTTCCAGGCTCTGAGCCATCAGCCCAGAGCCCGACGCGGGGCTCAAACTCACGAACCACGAGATCGTGACCTGAGTGGAAGTCGGACGCTTAACCGAATGAGCCACCCAGGCGCCCCCCCCCGAGATTTTTTTTAAATATATATTAAAAAATACATCAACTTGAAGACAACCGACCTCATTTGCATATTTATTCTACCCCTCTCCCCAAGTCGCAAAGGTACACAAAAGTTTAGTAGGAAACCAGAATGATGACCAATCCTCCAGCCTCTGCCTCGTGCACTTTGAGAGGGGATTCCTTGCATTTCCACACACCCTGATCCTACCCGCCCCCCAACACTCACACAGTGGGTGAAGCCGCTGCCTCCCACAAGGACTGGCCACATGGAAGGCATGCGGGGCTGAGTGCTGAGTCTCGGAGCTGTGACAGCAATGCCACGTCAGGGTCAAGATTGGGCAGGGGTTAGGAGCTTGGGCTGTGGTGGAGACTGCCCCTCTCCAGGTCCCATGTTGCTTCTTCCCTGCCTGCGTGATCTTGGGCAGGTGACTCCCCCTTTCTGTGCCTCAATGTCCTCGTGAATGAAATGAAAAAAAAACACTGTTAGTAGCCACACCGTTATTGACATAATGGGTGTGTGTGTGGGGGGGGGTGAGGAGCATCGCGGTCCCTGCCTCCGGCAACCTGTGCTCCAGAAGCGGGTCAGTGCCAGAGTGGACCCCCAGGAGTAGCCATGGAAACGAGGCACTGAGGCTGCTCACCCAGCTCTGCCCATCACCCCTCCACACAGTGGTCTCTCTCTCCATCCTCTCCTCCTTTATCCACTCAGGTCACTTCCAATTTTATGATTTTTTGATTGGTTTATTTATTTGAGAAAGAGCGAGCGAGCACGAGCAGGGAAGGGGAAAAGACAGAGAGGGAGAGAGAGAATTCCAGTTCGGGGCCTGAACCCACGAACCACGAGATCATGACCTGAACCGGGACCAAGAGTGGGGATGCTCAACGGACTGAGCCACCCGGGAGCCCAAGGCCATTTCCAATTTTTAAAAAAAAATTTTTTTTTTCAACGTTTATTTATTTTTGGGACAGAGAGAGACAGAGCATGAACGGGGGAGGGGCAGAGAGAGAGGGAGACACAGAATCGGAAACAGGCTCCAGGCTCTGAGCCATCAGCCCAGAGCCTGACGCGGGGCTCGAACTCACGGACCGCGAGATCGCGACCTGGCTGAAGTCGGACGCTTAACCGACTGCGCCACCCAGGCGCCCCAGGCCATTTCCAATTTTAAAGACACCTCCACCCAGGACACCCTCCACGTGCGCTTCTCCCCCTCGTCCAGAAAGAATTAAGATGATGCTTCAGAACCCATGTTTCTTCGTTTTCTACCTGGGCAGATCACCCTCCCTGCCCCCACTCTGGTCCCTGGCCCCCTGGAAGCGAGGTGAGGGAGGACAAAGGTGAGAGGAAGCCGGCCCCTCCCCCTTCACCTACGGCTTCTGGGAACCGGGCCCAAGTAAAATGGATCTTGGATCTAACCCCATTCATTAAATGCTAAGATTTCAGGTGTGCTCTGGGGCCGCTGTGGCTAGGAACTGAGGGCCCCCCAACCCTCAGCACCGCCTCTGGGAAATGCTTTGGGCCTCTGTGTAGAGCCCTAACCAACACCCTTCCCCTGCCCCTCTCTCTTCCTCCTCCGGCATCAGTACCCTCAAGCATCCTGCAGCCCCCTCCATTCCCTTCCCTGTGCACCCCCTGCCCCCACTCTGCTCTTACTACCTCACCGCCTTGGACTTTGGGGACTTGGGCCAGTCCCCTTGCTTCTCCTGGGCCTCAGGGTTCCAGTCTGGGAAAGGGTTCACAGGATGACTGCCCATGCACGCACATCAGCTTCTCTAATCCTAACGCGTCTCGTTGTACTCATTTTGGAGGTCCCTGTGTTCTCAGACACACCCTGAAGATTATTCCAGACAATATCTACAGTCCGAAGCGCAGAAGGCAGACTGGTGGACTGGTGGGACCCACACCCCTCCCACATCAGGGAGATTCCTGGAAGAGACACCAGGTAGTAAAGGAGGGTTCCTGGACTGTTCCGATCACTCTTGTGGGGAAGGCCAAACGTCCTGTGGGGCTGGCAAGAGTCCCAGCGCTCTCTTGGGATGGGGAGGTGTAGCGGGCTGAATGCTGACTCCCCCAGAGACATGTCCACATAGTAAACCATGGGATGTGTGACTGCAAGCATATCTGGGGGGGAAAAAAACCCCACCTCTGTAAATAAGTTAAGGATCCTGAAGTGAAGTCATCCTAGATTTAGGGCGGGCCCTGAATCCAACGACAGGTGTCTTTACCGGAGACAGAAGAGGAAACAAAGGCCACGCGAAGAGGGCGCAGAGACTGGAGATCTGCGGCCACAAGCCAAGGAATGCCTGAAGTCACCAAAAGTTAGAAGAGGCCAGGGAAGATCCTCCCGTAGCGCCTTCGGACGGGTGTGGCCCCGCTGACACTTTGATTTCGGATCTCTGGCCTCCAGAACCGTGAGATGGCAAATCAAGTCTGTGGTCATTGGGTATACTAGCCCCAGGAAACGAATAAAGGTTAAGACCAACTGGTGGCCTAGACCAGTGGGATGGAGGTGGGACGGGAGGCAATGAAGGCCCGGGGGTACTACCGCATGAAGGGGGGCTGGTGGGCCAGCCCGGAGCCCCAGAGGAGAAGGGCAAGGGCACCCAGGTCCCCAGATTTGGATGGAAGCCGAGGAATGTGATCATCTAGCCCATGGCTGGCAGGCCTCTGACAGGCGACTGAAGATCATAGCGTGGAAGGTGGGGAAGGACGGCAGGAAAGGCTCACGGGCCCTGAAGGCAGGTCCACAGGCTGAAGTTGGATTGGCCAGAGGCGGGGTCGACTTTTCCGCCACGGAAGGGGTGTTGGGAGAGCACTGCCACGGAAGGCCCTGCAGTCATCCGGGCGGGCTGCGCCGTGGCCTAGGCTTGCGGGCTGGGGGGAATCTGTTGGAATATTCCACTTGGGGTCTTGGCAGGGCACCACAGACCAGGTTAAAGGGGGGGGGGGGCGTATAACATTCAGTGGATCGACTGCAAGCCAAGATCCCCCTTTTCTTCCCCTCAGAGAGAGTGGTGATGCCCAGCTGGAACCCACCTTAGATGAGGGGGACAGAAAGTCACTGAAAGACACAGCACTTCTTTATAGTGGCCTGTACCTGTTGACGAGGGGAAGGGGGTGTTCCGGCGAAAAGGATGAGAGTCCCGGGGAAAGGTGACACTTTTCAGGTAACTGGGGGGATGGGAGGGTGGGGAGGAAACAGCTTGATTCGGCTCAAGTCGGGGGTCCCTTTTTTCTCCTGCCAGAAAACTCAGCCCGTTGTCCAGGCTGGGACCCCATAGGTCTGTGTGGTTTGGGGTGGGGGTGCAGTGATGAGCGCTGTGGACTGTACCCACGAGCTGGAGGAAGGCTTGCTGGAGCTTCACCTGCTGGGGGCCGGTCCCGGTGGAAGGTACCACTGATCGGTAGGGGATGACCGAATCCAAGTTCCATCAAGATCCCGGTGGTTTCCGCTGGGCCGGCACAGGCAGGGATAGTGTGGGGAGAAGGCCACATCAGAGCACACACAACCGCGTCCAAGTTCAGACTTCGGCAGACTCCTGATCCTTGGATGCGGACACTGCCTTGGACGCGGATACCACCTGGGGCACGGACGCTGCTTGGGGCGCATCCCGGGCGCAGAGCTGGGCGCGCACCTCTCGCATCTGCGCCTGCAGCTCCTCCAGCGCGCTCTGCGCAGGCGCGGCCTGCGTCTGTGCCTGCGCCTGTGCCTGCAGGGTCTCCAGCGCCAGGGCCAGGCGGCCCACTTCGTCCCGCATCGCGTCCCAGGCGGCCTGCTGCTCCTCCTCCTTGTGACGCTGGTGCGCCTGGTGGCGCCAGTACTCCAGCACCAGGCAGCCGCCGCCCACGATGAAGATGGTGGCCTCACCCAGCAGCTCGGCGCCCAGCTCGGCGGCCGCGTCCTCATTCAGCGGCTTGATGACCGTGCCCCGGAAGCCCATGATGCGCATCTTGGTCCGCATCTCCACCCAGTGGTACACTGCGGGGGAAGAGAGGGGTCAGGTCCTGCGCCAGGAGCCCCCTACAAGCCCCACCCCTCCGCGTTTCGGTGTCCAGGTTGGCGCAATGGGCACACCACAGCCAGAATCACTGGGGATCGCTTTAAGCAAGACCTGCGCTGGCCTACCTAGCCCAGAGAACGGGAGCCCAGGCGGCTTTCTGAATCGCCCAGAGGATTCTGCCAAGTAGCCAGGAATGAGAAACCCTGGGGGCGGCGCCCCTGTAGGCTTACAAGCAGCTCCCAGGACACAAAGTCCCGGGAAGGTGTAAAGGCTCAGTTGCCAGAGGCTTCTGAGCTCCCTCTGCTCCTCCCCTCAAGCCACCAGCAGACCAGCCAAGCATCCCTGGACGCAGTCATCCAACCTGCTTCTCAGAAGCAAGGCACATCCCCCCCCCCCCCACCCCACCCCACTTTCTTTCTGAATCTTCCCAAAATTTAGAGTTAGGGCTGCAGCGTAAGGGCGGATACCCTCCTGGGCTCCAAAGAAAGGGCAGCTGAAACGTGGGAATGGATGCGAGGCGACTTGGACCACGGGGTAATTTGCAAGTCTGGTGGCTCTCCTCCTAGATTTTTCACCAGCCCTGAGGACGGAGCTAACAGTCCTGTGCGCTCTCTGCGGTGAGGTTTTGGGCACGTACCTTGGAAGAAGCTCGCGAGTTGACTGGGCGGGTGTTGCTGCAACAAAAGCTTCCTTGCCTAGCTGCCGCTTTGTGCAGGGAAATTCTCAGCATCTGAGTCTTAAAAACCGAGGCAGCATTGACGCTGGACCCTGACTCCTTCCTGTGGTAATTCACACTCATCCAGGATACACGAAATTGCTGGGGACGCCTGCCTAGCTCGCTCGGAGATTCATTTCCAACACAGCACTTACTTTATTTTTAATGTTTAATAACTACCCATGCAAATGCCTGGTGTATGAAATGTTTCGAGTCAATTGTGGGCTCGTCTTTTTAAAAAATCCACAGTAAAATATTTTCACGTTTACAACCTTTCGGCCAACGGAAGCTACACGACAATTAAAATTTGGATTTCTGTGCGTGTTTGGGTTGCTGACACATCCTTTGGTAGACAGAATTCTGCAGGGGAAGTGTAAACAGAAGTTCAAGGACAAAGTTCAAGGCATAATGTGAAATTCCTGACTGCAAAGGAACAGCTCGTTCATTTTTTTTCCCCTTTAAACTGAAATTGCAGACAGCAAATCACAGCAGTTATATGGATTGCATTAGATACTTGGAAGGGAAGATGGCACCAATCCGTTTGGAAATATCAATATTCATGCACACCAGAAATTATATCCTCTGCAGCGACTTGAATTCAGGAAGACAAGGTTTAGCTGTCACCTTGAAAATGCGCTAGAGGGTATACAGCCTTTCAATTTTCTAAAAGGGCGGGGCGCCTGGGTGGCTCAGCTGGTTAAATGTCTGACTTCGGCTCAGGTCATGACCTCAGGGTTTGTGAGTTCGAGCCCTGCATCAGCACAGAGCCCGATTCAGATCCCCTGCCTCTCTCTCTGCCCCTCCCCTGCTTGTGCTCTTTCTCAAAAAATAAATAAGATTGGCAAACACAGTATTTTCTAAAAATGGGGTAGGGCAGCATAAAACGTTTGGCGAGCTCTGCCTGGAGCCAGCAGGAAGTAAGATCTGAGGAGGAGCGCACCCGGGGCCCTCCCGTGACCCACCCGCGGCCGCAGTCACCATTACTAACTACTACTTGTTACGGAGACCCTGGTGGTGTGGGGTTCCTGGAGTCCAGGCGGTGCCGACCCCTCCCACACTGAGGTCCCAGCTTCGGGCCGACCTGGGGTCCACACCTCTGTCAAATGAGGAGATGATGACCACACCCCAGCCCCCCCCCCCCCCGGAGCCGGGCCTGCACCTGTCACGTGATCCTTTATGTCCGGCCACGAAGCACAGTGGCCGGAGGGTGGTGAGGAGACAGCACCAGCTTCTGCTGGCATCCCTGGGCGAACGTCCCAGCATCTCAGTGTAGACAAGCGTGAGGACCGGGGCCAATGGGCGGGGGTCTGGGTGTGCAAATGGGAGCGGGCACGAGGGGTGGGGGCACACGTCCAGGCACAGGAAATTCAGTTGCAGGGTGTGTGTGTGAGAGAGACAAGGCTTTCGGGGCAGGGCTGATGGCAGTCTCTCAGGCTAGTAGCCAGACTTGGGGTTCAGGAAACGAGGTCCATGTGGGAAAGGAGAATTGGGAAGAAGGGGTAGTTGGAAAGAACAGGCCCTCAGATGTCTCCCAGGCACCTCACACTCACTGTGTGCAAACCTGACCCCAGAGACACTTGTTCCTCCTCCTGGGTCCATCCTGTCACCAGGCCAGAGACCTGGGACTCAGGTACCCCCCCACCCCCTCAGCCAAGTGTCTAGTCTGCTGCATGAATGTCTCTCCCAAACCCTCATCTGCTGTCCGGGTCCAGGCTCTGCCCCAGCTCTGACCGATGTCCCCTCCCTGACCTCCCTATTCAGGGATCTCTGTCCCTCCTGCACACGCTGTGTATTTTCTTCAGAGCGTCCATCACAACTGGGAATGATCTGGTCACCCAGTCGCTTGTTTGCACCCCAGAGGGCAGGGTCCAGGACCATCACAGCCACTGCTGTGTCCCCCGCACTGGCCAGTAGCAGGCCAAGCACACACAGTGGGTCCCTGTCCCAGCGTCAGCCCCCTGCTGACCTACGGCAGCAGCCAGGAGCCGGTTAAAACAAAACAAAAACAAAAAAAGAAACGACCATTCTTTTCCTTAATAAAAATAACACATTCCATGCAAATAAAGTACTCAAACTATAAAGTTAGAAGTCAGAAGTCCTGATCCTTAGGCCCACCCCAGTGGCCCCCTAGATCTCGCCCTAACTAGCCTTTTTTTTCTGCTGGCATCATGGCCCTGGTATCTGATAAGAAGCGTACTTTGCTCACCTCTATTTCTGAATTTTTCAACTGGAAATTCACTGCTATTTACGCATTGTCTATTGAACCCCCCCCAGCCCAAGTATAAAAGATGAGACCTTTGTCTCCACGTACCTGTCCTTCCTCCGTCCCCTGTCTCTCCATTTTTACGATGATCTGTACCTACTTCTTGTACTATATGCTTATCACTGTCTCCCTCCTTTCGAGCTCCCCTCCCCACCCCCAGGCCAGATCATTCTTCCGCGTTATCCAGGTTTGACTCACAAGTGGTTCAGTGGTTACAGCAGAACTGTCTATACTCTGTGCCAAGTCAGAAGAGTGAAAATAAACAGCATATACCATGTGACAATCACGGACACACTGTCCACTGGGATGTGCTTAATCTAGAGAGGGGCCCCCCTGGTGGGCTATGTCACGAAGGGGGCCACCCGGAGGAGACGGTCTCAGCAGCGAGGTCGGATGGCATCTCTACTCTGACATTCCATCAAGCCCCTTAGAATTCCACCCTGTGTCAGTCAGCTCTCAGCTGGACAATGATTTTTCTAAAACAACTAGGTCTTCCCTCACATGGTATTTCCAAAACCGCTGGTCTTGTCCCATTAGTGGGTCATGGAATCTAATTTGGTCGCACAGAACGGCATGAAAAATAAGATCATGAATATGACAGGAACCATCAGATGGCCCTTGAGGGCATTACGCTTTAGAGAAGTAAGTCAGAGAAAGGCCAATACCACACAATTTCACTTCCCAAACTCATGGATACAACGTCCCCCACTCCTGCCAGAATATAACAGAAAACATCAAAGGCGATCTTAAGTAGTCAGGACAAGTACTGTCTCACAAAACTTCTTAAGTAGGCTTCTTGCCCGACGCGGAGCCCAACGTGGGGCTTGAACTCATGATCCTGAGATCAAGACCTGAGCTGAGATCAAGAGTCAGACGCTAAATCAACTGAGCCACCCGGGAGCCCTTGTCTCACAAAACTTTTGTTCTTGTTTTGTATGTGACTCTGTGTGTAACTGGAACAGTCAAAATGTTGAAAGCCATTGTCCCAGATTTTGGTTGGAATTCCAATGAATCTACGGATCATTTTCAAGACAGTGACATCTTCCCAATGTTGAGTCTTTCAATCCATAAATGTAGTATCTGTCTCCATTTCGTCTTTCCCTGCAAATCTCTTTGATTATATTTATTCCCAGGCATTGATTTTTTTTTTTGTTATTATCCATGGTATTTTCTTTTTACTTATTATTTTATTCATGGTATTTTAAATTCCATTTTTACTTCGGTTGGGGCTGGTACATAGAAATACAACTGTTATGTAAATGATTTTTTTTAAATCTGGTGACCTCACTACATTCATTTTTTTTTTCCCTTTTTAACGAAATATAACTTACATAAAATGCACAAAGAGTAAGTGTAGGGCATGATAATTGAAATTTTTTTTTTTTTTTAAAGTAATCTCTACACCCAATGTGGGGCTTGAACTCACAACCCTGTGATCAAGGGTCCTATGCTCTACTGACCAAGCCAGCCAGGCATGAGCGGGATCATTTTTTTTTAAATGTTTATTTATTTTTGAGAGAGAAAGAGACAGAGTGCAAGCAGGGGAGGGGCAGAGAGAGAGGGAGACACAGAATCTGAAGCAGGCTCCAGGCTCCCAGCTGGGGCTCGAAGCCAGGAACCGTGAGATTGTGACCTGAGCTGAAGTCAGACGCTTAAACTGACTGAGCCACCCAGGTGCCCCAAGCGGGATCATTTTTTAATATGTAAGCACCATGCAGATTAAGATCTAGAACATTCCTGTACTCCAACAGGCTCCCACCCTCAAGCCGGCTCTCTTCCAGTCAGTACCCCCCAATACCACTATTCTGATCTCCCGTGGTAGATGCTATCCCTATACTAAGTCCCATTCTGATTTCATCGTAAATCGTTTGTACTCTCTATTCTGCCTTCTTTCACTCTGTATTACGCCTGTGAAATCTACACATCACCATGTGTTTCAGTGGCCTCCCCGGTTTATCACTGAGTAGTCTTCCACTGTGTCGATGGACCAGTCGGACCATCCACGCCCTGCCCATGGGCATGTAGAGTGCAGACAGTAGCAGGTTTCCCAGCAGTGAAAACGGCTGAGTCACAGGACACTGCCTCACCCAGGAGACAGAAAACGGGGAGGCAGGGCTCCTCACCCATCAGCTGATGTACTCACACAGCCTGGGAGAGCAGCCAGGGCTGGGGCCCTGCAACTGTGGCTGTCCCTGGGGTGTGATAAGGGCCACGGCTCACTGTCTTCAGTGGGTTCCTTTGCTGCTGTCTCTGGATAAGTTCTAGAGGGTTCAGGGGACTGCCTTTTTTTTTTTTTTTTTTTTTATTCATATGGGATGTCTTATTAGCTATTTTCTCTTATGCCTAGAATCATGATTGATGATGCTCTCGAGGTCACCAATAAATAAAAAGCTGAGAAAAGGTTTATCACAAAATGAAACGAAATGTTGGTAATGAACAAATGAATTTTAATAACGTGGAGAGGAACCAGCTCATTCAATAACATACAAACTAAAGGACATGGCTCTTATTGGTGTGTTCACTATGTACAAAGTGAAACACCATTTTTATTATCTGATCACAGAAAATCTGAATATACTTTCTGCGTCCTTGAATTCTGGTTGTATCTCTAGAAGACATAAACCTAAATTCTTTGGGGCGCCTGGGTGGCTCAGTCAGTTAAGCGTCCGACTTCGGCTCAGGTCATGATCTCACAGTTTATGAGTTCGAGCCCCACGTTGGGCTCTGTGCTGACGGCTCTGAGCCTGGAGCCTGCTTCGGATTCTGTGTCTCCCTCTCTCTCTGCCCCTTCCCTATTCGGGTTCTGTCTCTCTCTCTCTGTCTCTCAAAACTAAATAAAGCATTAAAAAAAAATTTTTTTTTCAACGTTTTTATTTATTTTTGGGACAGAGAGAGACAGAGCATGAACGGGGGAGGGGCAGAGAGAGAGGGAGACACAGAATCGGAGACAGGCTCCAGGCTCTGAGCCATCAGCCCAGAGCCTGACGCGGGGCTCGAACTCACGGACCGCGAGATCGTGACCTGGCTGAAGTCGGACGCTTAACCGACTGCGCCACCCAGGCGCCCCTGTGAATGGCATTTTAAAATCCACTGTCCAATTGTTAGTTTGTAGCATGTAGAAATATAACTGATTTCTGTATATGGATCTTGTATCCAGCAATCTTCCCCCAAATCATGTCTTTATTTTAATGGTTTGTTTTAGGTTCTTTGGGCTTATTTATGCACATAGTCACATCACATCAGTCAAAAATCAGTTCTACTTCTTTTTCAGTTTATACGCCTTTAACTAGTTTTTTGTTTTATTTTTGTTGGTTTTTTTTTTTTTGTTTTTTTAAGTGAACTCTACCCCAACACGGGGCTGGAACTCACAACCCTGAGATCAAGAGTCACATGCTCTACCGACTGAGCCAGCCAGGTGCCCCTTATGTAGGCATATATATATGTATGTGTGTATATGTGAATATATACATATATGTATGTATTTTTGTCTTTTCACACTAGCTATAACATCCAATATTATGTTGACTGGAAGAGGTGATACTTGTCTTAGTCAAAACACTGGGGGAAGTGTTCATTTTAATCTTTAAGTATAAATATGGTGTTCAAAAATTGAATTCTTTTGATGATATAAACTTTGTCAGATTAAGGAAGTTCCTTTCTAGTCATAGTTTTTGGAGTGCTTTTATCATGATAGGTGTTGAATTTTATCAAATGCTTTCCCTGTATAATATGATCATATGGTTCTTCTCCTTTCTACTATTCCTAAGCTGAATTACATTGCTTTTCAAATGCTACACCAACCTTGCAGTCTTAGAAAAAATCCCAATAGGTCGTGATTTATTATCCATCTTACATATTGCTGGATTCTATTTGCTAATATTTTTGTTTAGGATATTGGAATCCATGTTCACAAGAGATCTTGGCCTAAAGTTTTCCTTTCTTGTAATAGCTTTATTAGGTTTTTGGTATTAGTATTCTACTTGACTCATTAAATAAGGAAGTGTTCCCACTTTCTTTATTATTACGAAGAGTTTAGATAATGGTATTATTTCTTTCTTAAATGTTTGGGAAAATTTACCAGCAAAGTCATTTTCTTTATGGGAAGGTTTTTAATTATGGATTTGATGTCTCCAACAGATTCAGGACTATTCAGATTTTCTATTTCTTCATGTGTCAATATTGTCAAATTGTGTTTTCTCAAGGAAACTGTCCATTTCTTCTGCATTGTTAAATTTATTGGCTAAGGTGGATCAGTATCCTCTTATCATCCTATAGTTAGGATCTGTACTGATGCCTCCTCTTTCATTCCTTTTAATGGAAATTTGTGTGTTTTCCCTTGAGTGGTAGTAACCTTTTCAAAGAACCATCTTTTGATTTTGTTGCTTTTCTCTGCTACATGTCTGCTAACTCCTAGTTGTCCTCAAGGATGCAGCTAAGGTGTTTCCTTCGCAGGACTTGCCTCCTGGGCTTCTACACCCGAGCCCTGATCAATCTTGGGTGCTACTGGTGAAAGATCCTTCTTCCCCACTGGATCATGAGTTCTGCAAGGGCTGGGCTCACGGTTATCTTGCTCACCCTTCCATCTCCGCCAGGGATACTATTCCCTCACTCCTCTTTTCTTACCTCACCCCAATTCATCTTTTAGGTCTCAGCTGGAATGTCCCTTCCTCCCAGAAGCCCTCCCCGATCCCTAGGCTGGGTGAGACATATCCTCTAGATTCCTCAAGCTCCCTGGGCAACCCTCATCACAACACTGTTTATTCTGGGTTGAATGGTTTTTAAAATATGATGGTGCTTCCTGGAGTGGCTGGGTGGCTCCGTCGGTTAAGCGTCCCACCTCAGCTCAGGTCATGATGTCACAGTTTGTGAGTTTGAGCCTCACACTGGATTCTCTGCTATCAGCACAGAGCCTGCTTCGGATCTTCTGTCCCCCTCTCCCTGCCCCACCCCTGCTCACACTTGTGCTCTCTCTCTCAAAAATAAACATTACATTAAAAATAAATAAATAAACTATGATGGTCCTTTTTTTTTTTTTTTTTTTTTGATGGTCCTTCTTAAAATGGTTGTAGAAATATGTTTCAACTAGCCTTGTGTATCTTGAGGCCTCTGGCAAGTTCTCCCTTCTCCATGGGTAACTCATTTGTCACTGCCTGGAAACTGGACTGTGAGCTCCTTAAGGGCAGGCAGGTTCCCAGAAATACCCAGCCCAGGACTTGGCATCAAGAAGGCACAAGGGAATGTTTAATGAATGGATGAACAGCTCATCCTTCCTTGAAGTTTCCTCAAATTTACTGTACATAATGCCGCTATGAGTGTTCAAATTTTGTCAAAACATTCTTGTCTGTTACTGATTTCATACTTTTACTGAAGTTTGAGGTTTAGCCTGTCTCCAAAGAATCAAAAGAATGCTGCTTTTCCCAAGGGGGAGACCCTTGAACACATTGCTTTAGCGACAGAAAAGGCAATACTTGCCTAACCTATTCATCAGCCCTTCGTCACCCTGCCGGGACTTTGACACCACGCTGTGTTGTTGTACGCTGCTTTCATTTCTTGCTTGCGCACCAGATAAAGAAGGACATAGGCCACGTTGGGCCACCTCGCTGTCTTAGTTCATCTTCAAACTGAGGACCCTTTCACCTGTGGACAGTATTGCCGAAATAACTAAATGAGATCATGCAAAAGCCTGTCCGTTCAGGGCTGGGCTTAATAAATGGCAGGAAGGCCTTTGGAGTCATGCAGATCTAGATTCAAATCTCAGCTCTCTCACTTTCTGAGCGTGGGTTCCCCCATCAGTAAACCAGGGACCAAAATACCCAACTGACAGCGGGGGGAGAATGGCGATGAGAGACGAAGTGAGAAGTTGCTCGATTCAGTGAATGTTAATCTAGCATCCTCTTCCTGACTCCTGTTTGGAATTTTATTCCTGGAAATATGTCCTACCCACTGGTCTCAGCTCTGCCCTTGGGCTACATAAAATAGTGTTCTGTCTTCTCACTGGTCTCTGTGTCCTGGTTCTTTTTTTTTGTTTTTTCCCCTCCAGGCCTTGAACTCAAATGCTGAGATCAAAACCTGAACTGAGATCAAGAGTCGGACGCTCAACCAACTGAGCCATCCAGGAGCCCCTCTGGGTCCTAGTCTTTTTCCCTTTGATCTGTCCTCCATACCACAGAGTACCTCAGCTCAGATATGCCCTCCTCCATGGAGCCTGCCCTGACTCCCAGACCCCTGGGTTCCCTGCCAAACAAAGCTCTGGCCACTCTGGGTAATCACTGTGTGGTGATGAACCTATCTCCCCAGTGGGACCGTGAGCCCCGTGAGGGCAGGGCTGGGGGCTGACTCCATCACTGCAGTGGCCCCAGCCCTGGGTAGGACACAGAGCAGGTATTCAACGAAAGGGCTGATCGGTGGAAGTCCACAGGAGGTAGCCATGGACCCTAGGCAAGGCTCCCTCTCACCCGGCTCTACCCACGCCCCTCATGCTTTCTATCTCATCTGTCCCCTGACACAACGAGGCCCTGCACTCTGGGAGGTGTCTGCTTCTCTTGGCTCTTGCTCCCCATCTGTCTCCTGCTAGATCCCTTTCCTTGGCCTCAGGGGCTACTTCTCAGGGCACTGCTGCCCAAGGCCCACTTCTCGCTCAACCCTCACATCCACTTCCGGGGGCAACTCAGACCCTCACGACCCCAGCTTGTGGGCTTGGATCTCTCTCCTCAGCCCCACAGTTCCAGGCCCCCGGGCACCTCAGACTCCAGCACAATGGCTGAGCAGCCCCTGGGAGTTTTCCAAGGGAACGGAAGAATACCTTACCCCAGTGAGTCCATTAAAAAGAAGCACTTGGCCACGGCTAACTATTGTGAAAGTGTTTTCCTAAGCATGGAACTGCAGGTGGCTGGTATGTAACTCTTTCCTCAGGAAACTGTGCAGCTGAAGACAAGGACTCCTCTTCCTCCGCAGTGGGGGCCAGGCGCCTCGGGAGCTTGCTGACGGGAGACGGGACTAAGCACCTCTTCCCCACTACTGGAAACACGTCTGCGGGCACGCAATGGCTGCTTCCTCGTAAAACAAAGGGAAAGTGCTCCTCACGGGGGCCATCACTCAACTGTGAGCAAGGAGAGAGGCATCGAAAGCACACTACCTACTAACTAGTACCTACTGCTATTAGCCTGGGGTGATGGAAGGGCCACCACAGGGACAGGAAGTACTGAACTGCTAAATGGGACATAGCTGGTGGCGATTGTTAACTATTTGAGAGGGAAGCGGTTTTTTAAACATGGGGGAATAAAAGCACTACGTCCTTATTTCCGTGTTAGGAGGTCAACGGGCAATAAAAAACGGAAAATTTTAAAAACCCAACGTGTAAGCACCTTATTTGGAAATATGGTGACAGATACCAAAATCAGCTGAAAGAGTTAAAGTGGTTACCTGGTGAGGGACAGGAATTGAGGTGGAAAAGGAAATGGCTGCATTTTCTTCTTCTTTTTTCTTTTTTTAGAGTTTATTTATTTAAGTAATCTCTACACCCAACATGGGGCCCGAACTCATGACCCCGAGATCAAGAGTTGCACGCTCTTCCGACTGAGCCAGCCAGGCGCCCCTGTGTTTTTTACTTTTTATCATAAATCACAGATGTATTTGACTCTTTTAAACTAAGTACTTGTTCTCCTTTGACAACATTAGTAATTAAAGTGATTTTTAAAACAGAAACACATTTCAAAAACCTGCCCAAGCCAAACATTCCATCCAAAAGCAACAGAATACACATTCTTCCCAGGGCGCCTGGAGGGCTCAGTCGGTGCAGCATGTGACTCTTGATCTCGGGGTTGTGGGTTTGAGCCCCAGGTTGGGCAGAGAGATTAGTTTAAAAATAAAATTTAAAAACAATGTACATTCTTTTCAAGTGCACACGGAACATTCTCCATCACATCCACCTCCAGGGGCAACTTGAACATTTCCTATGACCCTCAAGATCATATATTAGGCCGCAAAACAAGTTTTAACAAATTTTAGAAGACTGAAATCATACCAAGCATCTTTTCTTCTCTTTTAATTTTTTTTAAAAAATTTATTTATTTTTGAGAGACAGAAAGCAAGTGAGGGAGGGGCAGAGAGAGAGGGAGACCCAGAATCTGGAGCAGGCTCCAGGCTCCAGGCTGTCAGCACAGAGCCCGATGTGGGGCTTGAATCCACAGACCACGAGATCATGACCTGAGCCGAAGTTGGACGCTTAACCGACTGAGCCACCCAGGCGCCCCCCATCAAGCATCTTTTCTGACCACAATGTTATAAAACTAGAAATCGATTACAAGAAGAAAACTGAGAAATTCATAAATATGTCAACTTTAAATAACCAACAACCCAATAAAGCAATCAAAAAAGAAATGAAAAATACCGTGAGACAAGCAAAAATGGAAATACAACATCCCAAAACTTAGGGGACGCAGCAAAGCAGTTCTAAGAGGGAAGTACACAGGGATAAATGCCTACAGCAAGAAAGAAGAAAATTTTCAAATCAACAACCTAAGTTCATACCTCAAGGAACTAGAAAAAGTGCAGAGCCCAAAGTCAGTAGGAGGAAGGTAACGGCAGAGATCAGAACACAAATCAATGAAATTGAGGCTAACAAGGCAATATGAAAGACAAGTGAAAACCAAGAGCCGGTTCTTTGAGAAGATAAACCAAACCGAAAAACTTGTGGCAAGACTCACCAAGAAAAAAAAGAGAGCAAACACAAAATCAGACCCGGAAGGGGAGATGTTACAGCTGACACCACAGAAATACAAAGGCTAAGAGATGACTCCAAACAATTACATGTCAACCAACAGAACAAACTGAAATGGATAAAGTCCTAGAAACATACAACCTTCCAATACTGAAACATGAAGAAACAGAAAATCTGAATAGAATGATCATCGGTAAGGAGATTGAATTCAGTCATCAGAAAACCTCTCAACAGGGACGCCTGGGGGGCTCGGTTCGTTAAGTGTCTGACTTTGGCTCAGGTCATGATCTTGCGGTCTTTGAGTTCGAGTCCTGCATCAGGCTCTGTGCTGACAGCTCAGAGCCTGGAGCCTGCTTCGGATTCTGTGTCTCCTTCTCTCTCTTTCTCCCTCTCTCTCTCTCTGCCCCTCCCCCTCTCATGCTCTGTCTCTGTCTCTGTCTCTCTCTTAAAAATAAACATTAAGTAATTACTAAAAAACCCTCTCAACAAACAAAAGGACAAGAAATAACAAGTGTTGGCGAGGATGTGGAGAAAAGGGAATCCTTGCGCACTGTTGGTGGGAATACAAATGGGCCACTGTGGAAAGCGGTATGAAGGTTCCTCAAAAAATTAAAAATAGAGCTACCAAATTAAAAGTAGGCATCTGGGTGGCTCAGTTGGTTAAACGTCCGACTTTGGCTCCAGTCTTGATCTCATGGTTTGTGAGTTTGAGCCCCACATCAGGCTCTGTGCTGACAGTGCAGAACCTGCGTGGGATTCTCTCTCTCCCTCTCTCTGCCCCTCCCTCACTTGTTCTCTCTCTCTCAATAAATTAACTTAAAAAAAATAGAAATACCATATGATCCAGCAATTCCAGTTCTGGAAAACAAAAATACCAATTCTAAAACATATATGCACCCCTGTGTTCACTGCAGGATAATTTAAAATAGCCAAGATAGGGGCGCTTGGGTGGCTCAGTTGGTTGGGTGTCCGACTTCGGCCCAGGTCATGATCTCGCGGTCCGTGAGTTCGAGCCCCGCGTCGGGCTCTGTGCTGACAGCTCAGAGCCTGGAGCCTGTTTCAGATTCTGTGTCTCCCTCTCTCTCTGACCCTCCCCCGCTCATGCTCTGTTGCTCTCTGTCTCAAAAATAAATGTTAGAAAAAAAATCTAAAAAATAAAATAAAATAAAATAAAATAAAATAAAATAAAATAAAATAGCCAAGATATAGAAACCATCTAAGTGTCCATCGACAGATGAATGGATAAAGAAAATATCGAAAGTGTGGTATATATGGACAACAGAATAAGATTCAGCCACAAAAAAGAATGAAATCGCCATCTGCAACAACACGGACGCTCCTTGAGGGCATTATACGATGTGAAATACATCACAGAGAGACAAGTACTGTATGATCTTACTTGTACGTGGAATAAAGCCAAAACAACAACAACAAAAAGTTCACAGACACAGAGAACAGATTGGTAGTTGCCAGAAGTGGAGGGCAGCAGGGAGGCCAATGGGTGGAGAGAGTTAAAAGGAACAAACTTTCAGCTGTAAAAGAAACAAGTCACGAGGATGTAACCTACAGCATGGGGACTACAGTTAATACTACTGTGCCGCAAATCTGCAAGTTACTTACAGAGTAAATCGTAAAAGTTCTCATAAGAAAAAAATAAGTTTTTATCATAAGAAAAGAACTCTATAACTATATACGGTAATATATATATTAACTATACTGTGGTGACCATTTTGCAACACAAATATCACATCATCATGTCTTATGCTTGAAACTAATGTAATGTTGAATGTCAATTACACCTCCAAGTGAAACAAAACAAGACAGAACAACTTGTCCAAGCCAGAAATGTAAGCACCGCCTTTGGGTTTCCAGGCCTCTGCCCTGGCCCAGCCACCTCCCAGATCTCTGGTCCCATCCTCATGCACATTCCATACCTGAAGCTGAATATCAAATCAAGGTACTCTCCTGCTTAAAATCCTTCACTGGCTTCTACGGACACTAAAATAAAGTCCAGATTCCTTAACAGACCTAAAGGTTCCCTACGCTCAGCATATTTTTTACTTCCAGTCCTCAATACACGTGGAAGAACTTTCAGTGTTCAAAACAAATTTAAATGCATGCTCCTTTAGCCCAGGGCTCAGTTCAGAGGCCTGGCCTCCAGGAAGCCCTCCCTGATCCCCAGGCTAGGTCAGGTGCCCCTCTGGGCTCTCCCAGCCCAGCTACGCTCACTTGGGGCCATCACTGTCTAGGGACGAGTCTGTCTTTGTCTCCTCCAATGGACTTGGAATCCTAGGACAGAGGGACGGGGCTGTCTGGTTGTTGCTGTGTCCCCAGTGCTGTCCAGCACAAAACTGGACCCAGAGCGAGTACTCAGAAGGTTTGGAGAATGAAAAAAATAAATGACGGAAACACACCCCAAATTACCTTTTGGTTATTAGCAAGCACTGGTAAATAGGGTGCATGCACTCTCCCCTTCTCTCTCTTATCTATATTTAAATTTGTTTCTACAATAAACATGGATTGCTCCTCTATTTTTATTTTTTTTTTTAAGTTTATTTATTTTGAGAGAGGGAGACAGAGAGCATGTGCACGCAACAGGGCAGGGGCAGAGAGAGAGAGAGAGAGAGAGAGAGAGAGCGAGAGCATGCACAAGCAGGGGAGGGGCAGAGAGACTCCCAAGCAGGCTCCACACTATCAGCACAGGGCTTGGACACACAAACCGTGAGATCATGACCTGAGCCAAAGTCAGATGCTTAACCAACTAAGCCACCCAGGCACCCAATTCTCTAGTTTTAGAAATTAGGAAACAAGGGGCGCCAGGGTGGTTCAGTCAGTTAAGCATCTGACTCTTGATTTCAGCTCAGGTCATGATCTCATGGTTTGTGGGGTCGAGCCCCATGTCGGGCTCGGCGCTGACAGCGCGAGGCCTGCTTGGGATTCTCTGTCTCTCTCTCTCTGCCCCTCCCCTGCTTGCGCTCTCTCTCAAAAAAGAAATAAACTTTAGAACAATTAGGAAAAAAACCACCAATTGCACATCCTTGGAACCACGGTTCTGATTCTAGGAATTTATCATCTCTTCTCTAAGAAAGGAAGTATGGACTTACAGAAAGTATAGAAAGGTACCAGAAAAACACACCCCTGACCCCATCATGTGTGGCCTACTTAGCAATGAGCTTCCTTCAACTTCTAGGCCAGGGATCCGCTCTGTGCTCAGCTGTGAGTGGGGGGCGGGGGGGGGGTGCAGGCTGAGCCCCCACCACCCCTGAGGTGTTGACCTACAGCACTGACGGGCCTAGGGGGTAGGGGGGAGTTCACGGGTAACTTGTAGGGTGAGGCCTATGAGTGGTGCATGGCACCATTTGGTGACCCAAAGGATTTACGGCCACGTGACAAGATCACTTTGAATAATCCTCATGGGGCCGATGGGCTCTTGGGATGTTAATCAGGAAGTATCTCAGTTGGGATCTGAGCTGCCTCTGGATCTCTATCAGGAAGCTTTGCAGACGGGGCGTGGGCCAGCACGGCACTGGGGCCCTCTGCCAGAGCCGGGGTCATGGAGCCAAGGGCCCGCTGGTTCCTCAGCTCAGCTGGTAGGTAGGACTTTGTGCTCACCTGGGAACCCCTGTCCCCAGCCCTCCCTCCCCTCTCCCTTGAAGCCCTCTGCCTCCTGCTGTGGCCATTCTCTGATGACCCATGCCACCCCCCTGCCCTCTGTAAGCCTAGAACCTAAAGGTGAGTATCAGGGTTAGGAGGCTGGATCCCCAGTAGATCCTGAGGAGAGGTGAACACGTGAGGTCGGGGCGGGGGGAGTACAATGGTCTGAGCACGAGTTGTTTTTTTTTCCTTTTTTAAATGTAGTTATTTACTTTGGAGACTCAAGAGTACAACCACAGATGGAGAAACATCAACCCTTTGAAGGTTTAAGCAAACACTTTCTGTGTGTGCCTAATGTGAGTCCACACCAAAAGAATCAGCCAGATGCTCTCAGCAGCAGGTCTTTTTTTTATAATCTTTTATTTTTTATTTTTTTATCCTCAAGTGAGTTCACATGCAGTGTAGTCTTGGCTTCGGGAGTAGAAACCAGTGATTCATCGTTTACATAGGACACCCAGTGCTCGTCCCAACAAGGGCCCTCTTTCATGGCCGTCACCCATTTTCCCCACCCCCAGCAACCCTCAGTTTGTTCTCTGCATTTAAGAGGCTTTCGTGGTTTGCCTCCCTCTCTGCTTTTATCTTGTTTTTGCTTCCCTTCCCTTATGATCATCTGTTAAGTTTCTCAAACTCTCCATATGAGTGAAATCGTGTGATATCTTTCTCTGACTTATTTCGCTTAGCATGATACCCTGCAGTTCCATCCACGTGGTTGCAAATGGCAAGATTTCATTCTTTTTCATCACCAAGTAGTATTCCGTTAGATACATATACACCACATCTTAATCTATTCATCAGTTGATGGACATTTGGGCTCTTTCCATCCTTTGGCTATTGTTGATAGCGTTGCTATAAACATTAGGGTGCATGTGCCCCTTCGAATCGTCACTCCTGTATCCTTTGGATAAATTCCTAGTGGTGCAATTGCTGGCTCACAGGGTAGTTCTATTTTTAATTTTTTGAGGAACCTCCACACTGCCTTCCAGAACGGCTGTACCAGTTTGCATTTCCATCAACAGTGCAAGAGGGTTCTCCTTTCTCCACATCCTTGCCAACATTTGTTATTTCCTGAGTTGTTAATTTTAGCCACTCTGACCGGTGTGAGGTGATATCTCAATGTGGTTTGGATTTGCCTTTCCCTGATGATGAGTGATACTGAGCATCTTTTCATGTGTCTGTTGGCCATCTGGAGGTCTTCTTTGGAAAAGTGTCTATTCGTGTCATCTGCCCATTTCTTCACTGGATTATTTGGTTTTTTGGGGGTGTTGACTTTGGTAAGTTCTTTATTGACTTTTGATACTAACTCTTTACCCAATATGTCATTTGCCAAGTATCTTCTCCCATTCCATCGGTTGCCTTTTAATTTTGCTGATGAGCATGAGTTTTGAAACTGCAGGTCTACAACCATAGGTTGTAAAAGTGATCTTGTGTGTGATGACCAGCATCTCTTCAGACAGAAAAAAAAACTTTAATACATACTGTATAATTCCAATTATATAAACTTCTGGAAAATGCAAACTAATCTCTAGCAGATGAGTGGCTGCCAGGGATCCGGGGGCGGGGGGGGGGGAGGGATTACAAGGGGCAAAGGAATACCCTGGGGGTGGCGGGTATGTCCACTCTCTAGAGTGTGGTGACAGTTTCATGAGGATGCACGTCGACCAAAACTTAACAGGGCGCCTGGGTGGCGCAGTCGGTTAAGCGTCCGACTTCAGCCAGGTCACGATGTCGCGGTCCGTGAGTTCGAGCCCCGCGTCAGGCTCTGGGCTGATGGCTCGGAGCCTGGAGCCTGTTTCCGATTCTGTGTGTCTCTCTCTCTCTGCCCCTCCCCTGTTCATGCTCTGTCTCTCTCTGTCCCAAAAATAAATAAAAAACGTTGAAAAAAAAATTAAAAAAAAAAAAACTTAACAAACTATACACGTTAAATATGTGTGGTTTACTGTACGTTGGTTATACCTCAATAAAGCCATAAACAAATAAAAGAAACAGAAGAGGATAGAACAGAACAGGGTAGACGAAGCCAGCCAAGAAGGAAGAGGAGTTGGTGTTGGCCGGGGGTGAAGAGCAGTTCCCAGAAGGGGGATAAGAGCTGCACTTGACCCTGTTTGAGGAAACTATCCCAGGAGTTTGGAAAGCACGAACTTTTGAGGAATGCACTAACCACGCTGCCTCTAGGCTTTCCGGCCTGCTCTCACAACCTACAGAACCTGGACTTGAGCCATGGCTCCGGCCGGGTTTGCGACTGCCCTCTGCGGACTGGCCGCGCCCGTGAGCCAGTTCTTCCATGTGCCCTTCGCCCCGGCCTGATGGAGATTTTGTGCAATTCAGTGGTTTTCGCCAACCGACAGGCTCTTCCAGTTTGTCTGAAGTCAAGGGGAGGTTTCCAGCAACCAAGGGACCAAGGTCCCATCAGCAACCGAGGACCTCTCCCCTTCGGTCCCAAATGGGGTTTCCTCTACTTCCAACCCAAGGTTTTACATACATCTTCCTCTCCCTCGAGCTGATTTGTGGCCCTAACTGCGTAAATGTAGGACGGACCTGTCACCCCTAGATTCTCTGATGGTTTAGTATATTGCGTACCCTTCAAGTGATACATTTTAGCTCCACATTTCAGAAACTTTGACATTAAGGCTAGCATATACTTAGGCTCGGCATATAAGGGCGAAATGTGGATCTGCTCAATAAAACAGGAAACTATTAAACAAAAGGAAGAGCTGAACTTGAGCGAGGAGGGGAGGGGGATCCTAGGGCAGCCCAGGGTGAGCTGTTTCTGGCCCCAGGCGAGGTGCTGGTGATCCACCAGGAGGCCTGGAGACAGCGTGGCCTGGGCCCCAAGGACGGCATGCGGGGCTGCTGTGGGCGGCTCCCAGCGGGCTGCCCAACTGAGACGAAGGAGCTCCTGGTCATCCCCAAGGGCAATACCAAGTCAGAATATGATGGCTGCAGGAAATACAACAGGAAGAACTGCTGGGCCCCGGGAAGCATCCTCCCCTACCCCCCACGCCCCCTCTTTCCTCCTAAGCCTTCCACTTTTGAGGACTTGGGACAGGCCCGGTGGCTCTTTCTTTCCAAGAATCGAAATTATAGGCCATAGGTTCCCACAGAGTGCTCTTGGGTAGATCGCCTTGTAGTCTGCAAAACAGACCTAACTAGAGAAGCTTCCAGCCAGGGAAGATGAAGCATGCTGTTCTGGAACCCCTTACCCAGAATTCTTTGTGGCAGAGGAGATGCCCTTCTCTCAGCAGGTAAACGGGATGAGCTGAAGTTCCCAGGTTGCCGAGTTCACCCCAAGGTGGTGTAGGAACTTCTCTCTGTAGCTCCTCCTCCCTGGCAATTCTCCTGGGCCGAAGGCCTCTCCCTGGTCTTCCTCCTTGCACCTGAGAGGCAACAGGTCCAAGAGGGTAAAGGTGGGTATTCGAGGGTGTTCACCGCACTGAGGGTGCGGGCAGCGTGAAGCCAGGAGACAACCCAGCTGCTGGAAGTAGATGACTGCCGTTTCTGCATGGGACAGTCCTGTGACTGGGCCTTCCTACACCATGAGGCTGAAATCCTTTGAAGGATACTTCACCAAGGTCCCCGCCACAAAGGTCCAGGATGTGTGAGAGGTGACCAATCAGACACATCATCCAGGATTTGTAAGATGGAAGGAGAAAGGTAACCCTGCCCCCAACCCCCAACTGTTACTTCTCAGTTCTATTGGCAAGGGTGGACTGGGGACATCGGAGTCTCCCAGGTCAATTTCCAGGGTCTTATCACCAACATCGTGGATGTCATGGCTTTTTGGGCTCTGGATGGCATTAAGTTGATGTGTTCTTCAATGCAACATTTAAGTGGGCAGCCTCCAAGGCAGCAGCTCCCATGGTGGGTCAGTCCTGCAGTGTCATTCCGGAGGTCCGGCCAAGAGCCAATTCATCCAGTCCTTCCAACGATTGTGCGCACCTCACTCTCTGTATTAAATGACATCCTGCCTAATTTATTTTGAAATGCATCAAAAATAAGATGGATCAGGGAGCCAGGGCGATTCCGTCGGTTAAACATGTGACTCTTGATTTCAGCTCAGGTCAGGATCTCACGGTTCGTGAGGTCGAGCCCCGCATTGGGGCTGTCAGCGCAGAGCCTGCTTGGGATTCTCTCTCTCCCTCTCTGCTCCTCTCCCCACCCTTCAAAATAAAGAAATAAATATTTAAAAAACGTAAGATGGATCAATGGATGGGTAGAAGGATGGGCCAAGGATCAAAGTGTGATAAAACAAGGATGCTAAAACGTTAGTGAGAGAATCTCACTCTCTATGAAGGCGTTCAGTTTCAAATTCTTTCAGTGTTGCTGTATGGTTTGAACACACTCATAATAAAATGTCGAGGAGAGAAGTGTCTTCTTAGAAGAACCGGAATGTTTTCTTTTTCCCACAGGTGAACCCTGATGATGCAGGGACCTCAGAAATGATGAGCGCTTTCTATGGCAGATGGTGGAAAGGGGTCCTGACACTATAGGTGAACTGAGCAGTTGTTTTGGCCTCGGCTGGGTGCCCAGCGGTGTGGAGAAATCTTCCAGGGAACGGAGGCAGAACTGGGTGCGATGCTAAAGCTCTACCTACCAACAGGGGCCTCAAGAGCTCCTGGATTTCTGACTGCGCCCCCAGGTAGCCCGAGGTGAAGGTGGGAAGCGCTCCTTTGGGCTCCCTCACGCAGAATATGCTGGTTTCCAGGCTGAAGTCACTGCAACACTCCCTCTCCAAGATTCACTTTCCTCCTTTATAAAGCGGTTTAATAATAATCCTCACCCACAGGGTTATGTGAGATCCAGTAAGCCTGTGCCTGGCTCCATCCTAAGGTTTCAGTAAAGAGTGGCCATTGCTGTCGTTATAATTAGTCCCGGAGTGGGGCTGCTGAAGCTCAAAACGGAAAGCTTTCATGTGGCGTAGAGGAACATGACAGAAAACACACTGGGGTACGCTCCTGGAGGCCTGGGAGATGAGCAGTCCCCAGAGGGTCCCCTTTCCTCCGGGGACTGTGAAGACCACAGCCTGGAGACAGGCCAGGCCTGGACTCAGACCCAGTCTCCACTTCCTCCAAGAACACCGTTTCCTGAGCCAGCAGGATGACTGGTAAAACAGCCTCCAAGAAGAATGGACAGCTTTTCTTACAGCAGACGTTTTTTTTTTTTTTTTTTAATGTTTATTTTTTGAGAGAGAGAGAGAGTACGAGCACGAGAAGGGGAGGGGCACAGAGACAGTGGGAGATACAGAATCTGAAGCAGGCTCCAGGCTGAGCTGTCAGCACAGAGCCCGACATGGGACTCGAACTCACAGACCGCACGATCATGACCTGAGCGGAAGTCGGACGCCCAACCGACTGAGCCACCCAGGCGCCCCAGACTTCTAATTAATAAATGGAGAAGGAAGGAAGGAAACAGAAATCAACACCAGGCAAATACTACAATAAAAACTGCTGCAGAAAGATCCCCTGAGGGTTGCTAAAATTAGTGGGCAAAAGTTTGAGAAGAAACAGAACATCTGCATAATCAAAATATCTTCCCCAGGATATTTACTAACTCACAAAGGGAAAAAAGTAACACAGTGGACAAACCTAGCAGACACCACCTGAACCCCATGACCAAGGTCAATGTGACCAGAAATAAGACAAATTGATATCATGATGCCCTGATGTGGTGCACTGAGGAGGACACAGCATCGTTCCTGTGGCATCCTTGCCAAAAATGCAGAACCTCTTTCCAATCATGAGAAAGCATCAGACAAACTCAAATTGAAGGACAGTCTACAAAATAACTAATCAGTACTCTTCAAATGGGTCAAGGTTCCGTAGCAACGTTTTTTGAGATACGTCTCCTGAGGCAAGGGAAATAAAAGCAAAAATAAACTACTGGGACTCCATCAAAATAAAAAGCTTCTGCACAGTGAAAGAAACAATCAACAAAACTAAAAGGCAACGCACAGAATGGGAGAAGATATCTGCAAATGATATATCCAATAAAGGGTTAGTATCCAAAATACATAAAGAACTTCTACAACTTGCCCTCCCTCAGGAGCTCACAATGAGATCCTTCGAGCACACAGCAAGATGATGGCTGCCTACAACCTGAAGGGAAAGCTCTCATCAGACACCAACCCTGTGGACACCTTGGTCTTGGATTTCCAGCTTCCCAAACTTGTGGCTACTAGGAAATTTTTAATTACATATATGCTTTCCAGTATATTCTTACTGGACAACACTGTTGTAGAATGCCAAGTCTTAATTCTCAACCTAGTATTCTCTACATCCTACTTTTGAAAGGGAGAATGTCAGAAGGTGTCTCCTCCTATATTTGGAAGAGGACAAAGACTTCTTTTTTTTTTTTTTAATTTTTTTTTTAACGTTTATTTATTTTTGAGACAGAGAGACAGAGCATGAACGGGGGAGGGGCAGAGACAGAGGGAGACACAGAATCGGAAGCAGGCTCCAGGCTCTGAGCCATCAGCCCAGAGCCCGACGCGGGGCTCGAACTCACGGACCGCGAGATCGTGACCTGAGCCAAAGTCGGACGCTCAACCGACTGAGCCACCCAGGCGCCCCGAGGACAAAGACTTTTAATCACTAAAGAAGATTCTCATCATTGGAGAAGGCACTATTTGAGTCTGAATAACAAACCTTATTAAATAATTCTTATCTCCTGTTAGTTTCCATTATATAGTCACCTTTCCACAATTCAGTACCTCTGCAAGCTCCAATTCCCCCACTTTTCTAGTTACTTCTCCACAATTTATCGTCTTTTGTTAAAATTGTATATAAGCCTCCAGGTCTACCTGCTCCTTGGAGTTTTTCACTTCTATTCTGAGGCACTTCCTGTGTGCATATAAAATAAGTCTTTTCTTCTGTTAAAAAACAAAACAGAAACCCTCAACAGCCAAAAACCAAATAATCCAATTTAAAAATGGGCAGAAGACATGGGCAGACATTTCTCCAAAGAAGACATACCGATGGCCAACAGACACATGAAAAGATGCTCGATACCACTTATCAGGGAAACGCAAATCATTTGTGCTGGTTTTACGGCTTTTCTGTAAATCTAAATTTAGTCTGAAGTAAAAAGATTAAAAAAGAAATAGGCTTGAGGCACCTGGGAGGCTTAGCCAGTTGAGGTTGAGCTTCTGACTCTTTTTTTTTTTTTTAATTTTGTTTTTAATGTTTGTTTATTTTTGAGAGGAAGAGAGGCAGCACGCAAGTAGGGAGGGGCAGAGAGAGAGAGGGAGACACAGAATCCGAAGCAGGCTCCAGGCTCTGAGCCGTCAGCACAGAGCCCAACACGGGGCTCGAACCCACGAACCGCGAGATCGTGACCTGAGCAGAAGTCGGACGCTTAACCAACTGAACCACCTAGGCGCCTCGAGCTTCCGACTCTTGATTTCGGGTCAGGTCATGATCTCAGGGTTCGTGAGTTCGAGCCCCACGTCGGGCTCTGTACCGACGGTGCAGAGCTTGCTTGGGATTCTCTCTCTCCCTCTCTCTCTGCCCCTCCCACACCCGCATTCTCTCTCTCAAAATAAATAAACTGAAAGAAAGAAAGAAAGAAAGAAAGAAAGAAAGAAAGAAAGAAAGAAAGAAAGAAAGAAAGAAATAGCCTCCAGGTGGAAGAAATAGCCTCCAGGTGGCAAGACGTTGAGGACACGGACCCTCTCAAACTCGCTGCTGTCAGTGTAAATGTGTTGCACACACTCGAGTCAGTAATTCTGTTTGCGGGAACTGAAGCCAGATTTACCTACACAGGTGGGAGAGGCTTGCCTGGCACGTTAGACCTACAGTATTATTCATACCAACAATCAAAAAAAAAAGCTGGCAAAAACGCTACAAGACTACCTATGGCCTCAGAAATTACAGTAATTCTGTGAGCAGCTGAAGTACAGAGTGAGGACCTATTTCATGTGCTGACAGATACTCTCTCCGGGATAACGAGGTCACTGAGAAGCAGTGAGGTCTAGCACACTGTAGACTGTTCGCTACACTCATGGAGAAAAAAAAAAGAGGGGGTGCATATGAGCATTTGCTTGGAAATGCAGTTTTTGGGTTTTTTCCAGAAAGGCAGAAGAGAAGAGCGGTTGTCTCCATGGAGGGGGAACAGGTGCCTAGAGAACGGAAGTTTGGAGGGAGACTTTACCCTACAGTCTCTCTTTTTTTTTTTTTTTCAACGTTTATTTATTTTTGGGACAGAGAGAGACAGAGCATGAACGGGGGAGGGGCAGAGAGAGAGGGAGACACAGAATCAGAAACAGGCTCCAGGCTCTGAGCCATCAGCCCAGAGCCTGACGTGGGGCTCGAACTCACGGACCGCGACATCGTGACCTGGCTGAAGTCGGACGCTTAACCGACTGCACCACCCAGGCGCCCTAGACTCTTTTGAACCTTAAGCCATGTGAACTTATTACCTTTTAAAAGACTGTTAAAAAAAAAAAATCAACAAACAAGCCATCCCCGCACCCAGGATCCCTGGTCAAGCCTGTTAGAGTGAACACTCTGCTTTCTCCTCGAGCCCACAAAGACGGCGGTCGGGTAGAAAGAGGCTAGAAGCCACAAGAACAGAAGGAACAGGAGGGAAGTGAAGAAGAGGGAACCCAGACACGCCTAGGGGACGCAGATGGCCGTGAGGTGACTGAGCCAGAAGCGAGGCCCACCTAGGCACCCATGGAGGGGTTGGGGGAGGCGACGAGAGGCAGCTGAATGGAGAGACTAGGACAGCAGGCACCAGTTCACTCTGAGAGTGGGGATAAGCTGAGGACCCCCAGGACCCCTTGAACCTGATAGGAGACTTCAGAGGGTGAAACAGGGGGACTCCAGGAACAGCTCAGGGTGGGATCCATATTGAACACAGGCCGGGCCCTCTGGCATGGGGCTGGTGGCTAATGCACAGAGGTCAAGAGTCTGCTAGACCTTGGCCTTGAACCTCAGTGACCCTGCATGGATTTGCCAGGGGCGAAACCACACGTTCCAGTGTGGTACAGAAAGGGGTTCTCCTCAACTGTGAGCCTAGGTCATCCCAGAAGCTGGGACCGACCGGGGGCCAAGGACCATCCCAGTGGCTTCTAGACCCTTATTCCCCTCTTCAGGAACACAGAGATGCCCGCCCCTCTCTCCCTCCAAAGCCACAATGAACTGAGTATTCGCTGGTTTTGCTGGCCTGGCATCCACTCCCCTTTCTCTGGAAACTGCCCCTGACTCCCTCTGGGAGAAGCCCAAACCCACTCCCAGTTTTAGGTGCTGGCATTCAGCCCAGAGATTTTCCCCAGCATTTCAGAAAAAGGGGTCCTCTCTTTCCTTTGCTTCGTGAATGGGACACGAACCTGGAGCTACTGAGGCCATCTCCTCCCCAGAATGAGACAGCTCACTTGAGAAAGAGGACAGCACAAAGAAACACAGGGCCCAGGGAATGGGACAGTGACTTCCAGGCATTGTCTGAGTTCCTGAATCTAGCTGAGCTTGAAGCCATCTACTTCCGGAGCGTTTGGGTATCTGTCCGTTCGAGCACGATTCTGTTGCTTGCAAACAAGAGCGAGGCTTCTTGACAAACAGCAAGAGACAGGGGCTGCAGGCAGCCCGCCAGGGCAAGTGCAGAGAAGAGGTATGAAGGTATGAACATGCATATGTGGAACGAGACACCAGCATCACAGAAAAAAGGCTGGAAGGACATACACAGATAGGCCTTCTGCACGGAACGACCGTCACAGAAACCAGCTTTCTTTGAAAAATAAAGCAAGTTCCTTTTAACTCCTTTTTGTCCTCAGTTTCTTTCGTGACCATGACACAGGGGCCCTTGCCGCCCTCAGGGTCAAGCCTACACGTGTTAACGGGGCCCTGAGGGAGCTGTCCCTGCAGAGCCATCCAATCTCTTCCCTTGACACTTTGGGTTCCACCACCTACATTTCAGCCATGCCAGCCTCCTGGAAGTTCCCCTTGTTCACACCTTGACCCTGGCACGTGCTGTTACCTGTGCCTCCATCTTGCCACTTTGTCTGGCTCGCTCTTCCTTAGCTCTGAGCCATCCGCTTCTCCTGGACGCCCTCCCCAAACCCCAGACTGGCTAAGGACCCTCCCGCCCCAGGCTCCCCTGGTCCAGCACTGACCACTTTGGATCATCACTGCCTGAGGACTAATACCTAGCACAGGACCCAAGACGGGGGAGATTCCAGGAAGTGCGGGGTGGACGAATGAGACAGAGATGACTAAACAAGGTAGGGACAGGGTCTGTTTCACTTCTGGGTCCCTAGCACCTAGCACACAGCATGGAATAAAAAAGTGTTCACAGGAGGTACGCTGAAAGAATGAGACCGAAAGTGAAAAGTCTGAGATATAGAAAGATACCAGCTCCATGAGAAAAAGATGCATTATTCAATCAATGCTGTTGGGACAACTGGACAGCCAACTCTGAGAGAAAATAGGAAGGATCCCTACCTCACACCTAATACCCAAATAAACTGCAAGATGCATCGAAAACTTAAACATGTATGTACACAAATAAGACTATAAAACTACTAGAAGAAAACTTAAGAGAAATCACTGACAGTCTAGAAACAAATAATCTTTCTACGTATGCCACAAAACCTAAAGGTTATAAAAGAAAAAATGAATAGATTTCACTAAGGTTAAAAAAAAAAAAACACAGAAGTTTTACACAGTAAACAACAACAAAAAGACAAAATACACAAAGTCAAATGACAGTGTTGGAAAAAAAAGATTTGCTAACTTTCATACAGAAAGAGCTCCTACAAATTAATTAGACAAAGACCCCAACCACTTGCTAGAAAAACGGGCCAATACTACGAGACTGATTACCGAAAAATTCAAATGACTTTTAACCAGGTGAGAAGACGCATAACTTTGTTCACGACGAAGTAAATATTAAAAGTACACACGAGAGGGCTGCCCGGGGGGCTCAGTCCGTGAAGCGTCCAGCTCTTGATTCCGGCTCAGGTCATGATCTCACGGTTCGTGGGTTCGAGCCCCACGTCGGGCTCCACGCTGATAGTGCGCGGAGCCTGCTTGGGATTCTCTCTCCCTCTCTCTCTGCCCCTCGCTCGCTTGCGTGTGTGCACACTCTCTCTCTCAAAATAAATCAATAAAACATTAAAAAAAAAAAACTACAAATGAGAAACTGATTTCCAACTCTTGGATTGGAGAAGATCAACAAGTGTCCTAGCCCTGTGTGTGGAGCAGGGGGAGGGGATCTTGCCACTGGATGAGGAGGTGACTCCGGGTGGAAAAGCAGCATCCCAGCTCACATTCCCACAGACCCACGCCCAGGAATAACCACAGGGAGACACCCTTGCGTGGGTAGCCAAACTAGCGACCCTCGCGTCTTGCTGCTCCTGTATACTCATAACAACTTTTGAAAAAACTTAGCACACTCTTGACATCCTTTGAAGACTGTCATATCCATTTTTCCATCCTAGGCTAAAATAACCGCGAAGAGCATGAACTTCTGGCTCAGGATGTGAGAGAAATTGGCATTGTATTTTATTTTATATGAAAAAGAATTTTTTAATGTTTATTTTTGAGAGAGACAGAGGATGCAAGTGGGTTAGGGGCAGAGGGAGAGGGAGACACAGAATCCAAAGCAGGCTCCACGCTCCGAGCGGTCAGCACAGAGCCCGACGCGGGGCTCGAACCCACGAGCTGTGAGATCATGACCTGAGCCGAAGTTGGACGCTCAACCGACTGAGCCACCCAGGCGCCCCCCAAGATATTGACATTTTAAAACAAATCTGTTACACTGTTCTTTTTAGCACAGGCAGAGGACTAATAAGCCCACGGAAACCTTAACAGCCACCATCGGTCATCTTAAAATCCGCCAACTAGCTGCTTTTCAGCTGTGCTCACACAGTTCCTTGTTGTCCTGGAAAGTTCAGTCTACACTGTATTCTGCTTTCTCTACAAAATTTTCTCCTAACATGTTTTTATGCTCAAATGTCCTATTAAATTCCTCTGAAACAAACAAAAAATGTGTCTATAACTTAGAATCAAAACGTGATATTAATGAAAACTTTTCTCTCACACTGAGGTATCATTATAATTACCATTGGTATACCAGCGATCAAAACAGCATGTGTTACACAATTTGATGCGTAATTATTAAACATAAAGAGTAAATCTGGGGGGCGCCTGGGTGACTCAGTTGGTTAAGTGACCGACATCCGCTCAGGTTATGCTCCGACAGTTCGTGGGTTCAAGCCCCGCGTCAGACCCCGCTGGCAGCTCGGAGCCTGGAGCCTGCTTTGGATTCTGTGTCTCCCTCTTTCCCTGCCTCTCACGGGCTCACGCTCTGTCTCTTTCTCTCTCTCAAAATTAATAGACATTAAAAACAAATTTATTTATTTTTTTTTTTTTTTAAATTTTTTTTTTTCAACGTTTATTTATTTTTGGGACAGAGAGAGACAGAGCATGAACGGGGGAGGGGCAGAGAGAGAGGGAGACACAGAATCGGAAACAGGCTCCAGGCTCTGAGCCATCAGCCCAGAGCCTGACGCGGGGCTCGAACTCCCGGACTGCGAGATCGTGACCTGGCTGAAGTCGGACGCCTAACCGACTGCGCCACCCAGGCGCCCCAAAAACAAATTTTTTTAAGAGTAAATTGTGATGGGTGAAGGGAGTCAAAAGGTACAAACTTACAGTTATTAAAAAAATGTATTTATTTTTATCTTTTTAGGTAGGCTCGATGCCCAACATGGGGCGTGAACTCACGACCCTGAGATCAAGAGTCGCAAGCTATACCAACTAAGCCAACCAGGCACCCCCACCCCCAAATTCTTTTTCTTGACCAAAGATGCACGCCCTACTACAGTGGGCTGGGAAATGTGTTTCTGTCATTGATATTTCAAATTGTTCTCTTGTGATCCGGGAGGTTTCTACACGTGGAGTAACGCATCAGCATCATCGTGTGATCAGAAAGGGGGAAGACGTTTCTTTTTTTTTTTTTTCTTTCCAAAGCTTTGTTTACTTATTTAAAGTGAAATCATTTTCTTTTTAAGTTTATTTATTTTGAGAGAGAGTGCGAGCGCCTGTGGGGGAAGGGCAGAGAGAGATGGAGAGAGAATCCCAAGCAGCCTCTGCACCATCAGCACAGAGCCCGTCAGGGGCTCGATCCCACGAAACGAACCGTGAGATCATGACCTGAGCCGAAATCAAGAGTCAGATGCTCAGGGCGCCTGGATGGCTCCGTTGGTTAAGCATCCAACTCTTGATCTCAGCTCTGGTCATGATCTCGTGGTTCGTGAGTTTGAGCCCCGCATTGTGCTTTGTGCTGCTGACAATGCAGAGCCTGCCTGGGATTCTCTCTCTCTCTCCGTTCTCCGCCCCTCCCCACCCCCCAAATAAATAAATAAATAAATAAAAACCAGTCGGATGCTTAACTGACTGAGCCACCCAAGAGTCCCATTCCAAGATTTTATTTAAATTTAAGTTAGTTAACATATAGCGTAGCATTGTTTTCAAGAGTAGAATCTAGTGATGTATCAGAAGACACTTCTGTTCATACTTTACTTCTCCCCTATCTTCTGGAGAGCAGGGTCATTGGAAAGGGAAGAAAGGAAGGAAAACCGAGCATATTCATCAGGCAAGTCGGGTGAGATTGTGGAGATCTAGAAAGAATTTCTAGAAGGAGTGTGGGGGTAGGGTGGATGAGGGATACGTGTCCCTTGGCTCGGAGTCTGCCTGCCAAGTGCTACATAAGCTGGAATGGCTTAAAAATGCTGATGGCAGCATTCTTTGGATAAGCATAACCCAGAGATAACCTAAATGTCCACCAACAGGGGCCTGGGACATCCACACTATGTACTAACTGCTGTGAGGAAAAGAGTGGGATAGATTTTCAAAGTAGGCTGTAAACAAGGACAAAATTGGGCACAAAACAGGGCGAATTAATATACTGCCAGTTATGTGAATTAAACACACACATACCTAGACTGGGCTGGGTTGTGCGCACAATACCTCTGGAAGGTGGCTGTGACCTCTGGTGTCTCCCTCTCTGACCTCTGACCTCCTACTCTTCCATTCACCCTCTGGCCCAGCTACATACACGGCCACATTATTCCTGAAACCCCCTCGGCATGCTCTGGCCTCAGGGTCTTTGCACTCCCTGTGACTTACGCCTGAAACACACTTCTCCAAATATTCACACGTCTTCACGTTACTCAAGCCTCTAATCAAACATTCACCTCCTCAGAGAGGCTTTCCTAAACCCAACCTCATGTGTACCTTCTCCCGTTGCACCTAATCCTTCTTCCCTGCTTCACTCTTTCCTACTTAGTCCCTCCTGACACAGAATAGATTTTACTTTCTTATCTTGTTTAGTATCTGTTTCCTGGCAGAATCTCAACTCTATAGGGCGGCAGAGACTTGGGTCTCTTACTAAACGGATACAGCCCCTAGGGCCTGCCAAGTAGTAAGGATTCAGCGAGTATTTCCTAATGAACAAAGGAGAGAAGCAAGACAGACAGGCGACAGGCAGGCAGGCAGGGATGGGAAACGTGTGTACTTTCCACCATATTCGATCCTTCTGTCCACCTGAATTTTTCTATCATGTGCATTAATGATGATCATGATGGGATGAAGTTAGAAGTCAATAACAGAAAGCAATCTAAAAGGGCCCCAATATTTGGAAACTAGACAGCTACTTCTAAATAACCCACGGGTCAAAGAAGGAATCACTGGAGAAACTGGAAAATATACAGAACTGAATGACAATGTAGATACAACACATCAAATTTTATTGGATGCATCTCAAGAGGTGCTTAGAGGGAAATTTTATTTATTTATTCATTCATTCATTCATTCATTCACTCATTTTTGAGAGAAAGCGAAAGAGCATGAGCAGGGTAGGGGCAGAGAGAGAGGGAGACACAGAATCTGAAGCAGGCTCCAGGCTTCGAGCTGTCGGCACGGAGCCTGACGCGGGGCTCAAACCCACAAACCAGGGGATCATGACCTGAGCTGATATCAGACACATCGGACACACAGGCGCCCCTAGGGAAATTTATATTTATTTTTTTTTCAAAATTTTTTTGACGTTTTATTTATTTTTGAGGCAGGGAGAGACAGAGCATGAACCAGGAGGGTCAGAGAGAGGGAGACACAGAATCTGAAACAGGCTCCAGGCTCTGAGCTGTCAGCACAGAACCCGACGCGGGGCTCGAACTCCCGGACCGCGAGATCATGACCTGAGCCGAAGTCGGCCGCTTAACCGACTGAGCCACCCAGGCGCCCCGGGAAATTTATATTTAAATACTTACATAGAAAAGAAGAAAGTTTAAAAACAATAATCTAGGGACACCTGGGCGGTCCAGTTGATTAAGCAACTGACTTCGGCTCACGTCATGATCTCACGGCTTGTGGGTTCGAGCCCTACGTTGGGCTCTGTGCCGACAGCTCAGAGCCTGGAACCTCCTTCGGATTCTGTGTCTCCCTCTCTCTCTGCCCCTCCCCCAATGCACGCTCTGTATCTGTCTCTCTCTCTCAAAAATAAATATGCATTAAAAAATGTTTACACAATAATCTAAGGTTAAAAAAGAGCAAATTAAACCCAAAGCAAATAGATAGAAGACAATAAGGATAACAGAAGAAATCAATGAGGGGCGCCTGGGTGGCTCAGGTCATGATCTCGCGGTTCATGAGTTCTAGCCCCGTGTCGGGCTCTGTGCTGACAGCTCAGAGACTGGAGCCTGCTTCAGATTCTGTGTCTCCCTCTCTCTGACCCTCCTGGTTCATGCTCTGTCTCTCCCTGTCTCAAAAATAAATAAACGTTAAAAAAATTAAAAAAAAAAAAAAAAGAAGAAATCAATGAAATAGAAAACAGGCAAGTGAGAGGAAAATAACAAGACCAAAGGTGATTTTTTTGATATATATGTTTATAAACCACTAGCAGGACAAGTGAACAAGAGTAAAGAAAAAACAAAAACATAAAATACCACTGTCCAGGATGAAAGAGGACATTTGTCAAGCTCAGAGCTGAGCATGAAGCCTGCTCAAGATTCTCTCTCTCTCTCTCTCCTCTCTCTCTCTCTCTCTCTTTCTCTCTCCTTCTGCCCCTCTCCCCCATTCACATACACTCTCTCACTCTCTAAAATAAAAGCAAAAACAAAACAAAAAACCCATAATTTATGAAAATTGACACAAAGAAGTAGAAAACCTGAATAGTCCTATAACTAGTAAGGAAACTGAATGTTATTAAAAACCTTCCCTTAAAGAAAACGGAAAACCAAGATGGATGTTTATATCAAATATTTAAGGAGGAAATCATTCCAATTTTACACAAAATCTTGCAGAAAATAGAGAATAAGGGAACATTTTCCCAATTGTTTAATGAGGTAGGCAAAACCATGATATTAAAACCTGTCAAAGACATCACAAGAAAATAAAATTACATAATACATTACTCATGACCGCAGATGTAAAAAAAAACCAAACAAACCAAAAACCTCTTTAGGAAAATGTTGGCAAATCAAAGCCAGCAATATATAAAAAGGATAATACACCATGACCAAGTGGCATATTTATCCAGGACTACAAGACTGATTTAACAGTCTTTTAAAAAGTCAATAATTTGTGGGGAGACTGGGTGGCTCGGTCGGTTAAGTATCTGACTTCAGCTCGGGTCATGATCTCGTGGTTTGTGGGTTTGAGCTCCACACTGGGCTCTGTGCTG
This sequence comes from Lynx canadensis, assembly GCF_007474595.2. Taxonomy (NCBI): domain Eukaryota; kingdom Metazoa; phylum Chordata; class Mammalia; order Carnivora; family Felidae; genus Lynx; species Lynx canadensis. Next base: position 50,672,230 of record NC_044317.1, read on the forward strand.
ACAGTGCAGAGCCTGCTTGGGATTCCGCCTCTCTGTCTCTCTCTCTCTCTCTCTCTCTCTCTCTCTCCCTGCCCCTCCCCCACTTGTGTGTGCGCGCTCTCCCTCTCTCAAAACAAAAAACTTTAAAAAAATAATAAAAATTTAAAAATCAATATTTTAATTCGTAGCGGTAATAGAATCGTGGTTGCCAGCCGCCAAGATAGCCCCCAATAATCTCTGTCTCCTGGCATTTACACGCCCGCAGTGTCCCTTCCCACATGACACTAGGGTCGTTCTGTGCGCCCAGCCGAATATGACGCAGCTGGTGGTGGATCACTTTTATAACCACAATTACGTTATACAGACACTGACTCTTCAGTCTGGGACGCGCTCACTCTTGGATCACTCTCTCTGGGGGCAGCCAGCTGCCAGATTGCGGGTCGCCCTGAGGAGAGGTCCATGTGCAGAGCAACTGAGCTCTTGGGCCAACAGCAAGTGAGAAACAGACCTACCAGCGGCCGCGTGAGTGAGTCAGCTAGGAAGCCCACCTTCCAGCACCTGGCCAGCCTTCCGCTTGAGAGACTCAGAGCCAGAAGCACTCAACGACGCCCCACGCCAATTCCCCGATTCTCGGGAACTGGGTGCGCTAATAATAAGGGTTTATTACCGCATGAAAAAGTACTCAACATCACAGTTCATCAGAGAAAAGTTTGACACCCACTGGGCTGGCTAATATTAAAGCAGTGCAAACAAGGATTATTGGCAAGGATGTGGAAGGGCTAGACCCACGCAGGAAAACTCTTTGGCAGCTTCGTATAAAGTTAAGAATACCTTTATCTCTACCATCCGACTCAGACATCTCACTCCTGGGTATCTCCCCAAAAGGAATGCAAACATACTCCTATAGAGACTCGTTCAAGAAGGTTTACAGTCGCTTTCCTGGTAACAGCAACAACAAAAAAGGGACATCCAAGTGCCCATCACTAAGAGAGTAGATAAAGTGCAGCATGTTTATATATTGGAATAAAGGAATACATAAAACAGCAGGAAAAGAAACAAATCACTGATACACGCAGCTGAAAGATCGCTCAAGCATCATGTGGATAAAAGCTAGACACTAAGTTCCTATTACCTGATTCCATTTAGATGAAGCTAATGATGATCGTGAGAGAAGTCATACAGGGTGACAGAACAGGAAAGGAAAGAACTTCCAGGGGTGATGGAAACTTTTTTTTTTTTAATGTTTTATTTATTTTTGAGAGAGACAGAGTATGAGCGGGGGAAGGGCAGACAGAGAGGGAGACAGAATCCGAGGAAGGCTCCAGGCTCTGAGCTGTCAGCACAGAGCCTGACGGGGGGCTCGAACTCGTGAACCCCGTGTGAGATCATGACCTGAGCCGAAGTCGGACGTTTAACCGACTGAGCCATCCAGGCGCCCCGGAACTGTTTTATTTTTTTCAACGTTTATTTATTTTGGGGACAGAGAGAGACAGAGCATGAACGGGGGAGGGGCAGAGAGAGAGGGAGACACAGAATAGGAAACAGGCTCCAGGCTCTGAGCCATCAGCCCAGAGCCTGACGCGGGGCTCGAACTCCCGGACCGCGAGATCGTGACCTGGCTGAAGTCGGACGCTTAACCGACTGCGCCACCCAGGCGCCCCCCGGAACTGTTTTAGATCTTGGAAGCTGGTTATATAGGTACATGCATTTATCGGTGCTAATTAAACTACGCATTTCAGATCTGTACACTGCATTTACAGAGACGGTATTAACAAAGAACATGCAAAAACTAAAATAATGAAACGTAAGAGGAGGAGTTTGGGAGGCCAGGGGCTGATTTCTTATTCTGTATTGCCCCAGGGGACTTGTTTCTTTCTCTCTCTGAGACATTTCCCTACTCATAAAACCAGAATGATCATATAAACTCCCTAATAAAGTGGCTAATATCATTTGTTGAGATCACAGAAAGCATAATAAATGAAAACTGCTATTGGTTAAGAAATTATCATAAAGAGTAAATAGCTTCGAGCCGGTCCCTGCCCTGGACGCCCTTCCCTGGATGTGTTCCAGCCAGCTGAAAGCTCACCCCAACACTGCTCCAGGGGTTACGGGATTTGTGGTGCCTCAAGCGGGGCGGCACCTTCCTCCCACGGACTGACCCCATCCTCTACCACTGCCTCTGGGGCCCGCAGGGACGCACACTGCACCTGTCACCGGAGGAAACACGACTGGCTCTGTCTACCAAGCGACTGGGGGAATCCCACCTCCCCAACACGGGGTCCAAAGGATTCAGTAGTGGTGAACCCCGCCCTTCAGACTGGCCAATCAGACTGCCTTCCTCGGACTGCGGTGATTGGCTCAAGGATGGGGGTGTGACCGAACCTGAACCACCGATTCAGCCTGGGAATTTGGGCGGAACTGCTGCGAAGAAGGACCTCTCTGCACCCCTGGAGTCACCAGGCAGGTAATTAATAGCCTCAGATGTCAGCTCCCAGAGAGCAGGGATTTTTGTCTGCTCTGTCGACTGCTGAGTTAGTCAAACCTCCTAGAATAGTTCCTGGCGTACAGCAGGTACTAGGCAAAGATTTGTTGAGTGAACTATACAAGCCTGTCCTTGTCCCAGAAAACAATCCCACCTCTAGATCCCACCGATGCCTGGAGAGACCACCTCAGCTTAGTACAGACAGCGCCTGGGAGTGTCAGAGGCACAAGGGAAGCAGCTAATAAAGGGACTAAGAGTGCTCTAGGGATGCCATCTGGAGTCGGGTGGTCCCGGATTCAAGTCCTGCCTCTGCTACTTACTTGCTGTGGGACCTTGGGCACGTTTCTCAACCTCTCCGCATCTCCATTTCCTCTTTCTCTTCCTGGCTAGCAGGGAACCTGGTGCATTCAAGTCTTGTGCATGAACTGACATCAGGTTACTGAGCAGCTCTGCTCAGTTTCTTCATCCACTAAGGTAGTGTTCATGTTTAAGCCTTAGTGCTCGTGATAAGTAATGCTATTTTACATTATTCTTTCTTTTTTAAGATTTTTGTTTTGTTTTCAAGTAACCTCTACACCCAACGTGGGGCTTGAACTCACAACCCCAAGATCAAGGGTCGCATGCTCTACCAACTGAGCCAGCCAGGCGCCCCTACTTTATATTACTCTTTTTTTTTTTTTGAATGAGATTTTGTGTTTTACTTTATTTATTTTTGTATATTTCTTTTTTTTTTTAATTTTTTTTTTCAACGTTTATTTATTTTTGGGACAGAGAGAGACAGAGCATGAACAGGGGAGGGGCAGAGAGAGAGGGAGACACAGAATCGGAAACAGGCTCCAGGCTCTGAGCCATCAGCCCAGAGCCCGACGCGGGGCTCGAACTCACGGACCGCGAGATCGTGACCTGGCTGAAGTCGGACGCTTAACCGACTGCGCCACCCAGGCGCCCCTGTATATTTCTTTTTGAAGAGGGGAGGGGCAGAGAGAGAGAGACAGAGGATCTGAAGCAGGCTCTGAGCTGTCAGCACAGAGCCCGACGCAGGGCTCGAACTCATGGGACTGTGAGATCATGACCTGAGCCAAAGTCAGACGTTTAACCGACTGAGCCACCCAGGTGCCCCTATGTTATTCTTTACTGTCTTATTAACAATATCTTCTCGGGGCGCAAGACCGAGGTGGGTTTGGCAGCCGAAGGATAGCTTAGTACAGAGGGGGAGCGAGGGGGCTCCTGAGGCGGGGCGCCTGGGTGGCTCAGCCGGTTAGGTATCCCACTTCAGCTCGGGTCATGATCTTGCAGTTAGTGGGTTCGGGCCCCACGTCGGGCTCTGTGCTGACAGCTCAGAGCCTGGAGCCTGCTTCGGATTCTGTGTCTCCCTCCGTCTCTGCCTCTCCCCCGCTCACGCTCGGTCTCTCAAAAATACATAAATATTAAAAAACTGTTTAAAAGGGGGCTCCCGAGGAAATCACCAGCTATATGGGGGCTTAGGGGTCTGAAGTGGGGCCAACTGGAGCTGGAGAGCAGGAAAAGAGGAGAAGCCAAGAAGCTGGAAGCGGGGTAAGACTCCAGTGAGAGGCAGAGGCACATCCTGGGGGGCGGAGACATCAGGATAGGCCTCTCAGGCAATGACTAGAGAGTCTCAAGGAAGGGTGAACAAAGAGTAGGTAAGGTTTCTTTGGGGCATAGGAAGAAAATGTCAGGACTTCTGGTCATGTTTATGTTTTGAAGGAGGAGGAGGGAAAAGGGAGGAAGGAAAAGGAAGAGTAACAAGATGAAGGAAGGGGAGGAGGAAAAGGAGAAGAAATTGGGCTTTTGTAGGCGTAGACAGCTATAGGAGCTACCCTCTCAGCAGGCAGGTGCCGTCAGCAACCCCGGATGCTGAAAGGGTGACACAGGCGCCCTCTCCTGTCCACTCAGCGTATTGCAGCCCGGGCAAATGGATTCCCGGGAATATTCCCGGGTTGCAAATCAACCAGCCCTCACAAAACGGCTTCTTAAAAAAGACTCCTGCTCAGAAGCCATGGACTAAAAACTTAACAATGTGAGCGCAAGCATAATCCAACAAATGCCTCTGCATAGGAAGGGTGGGGCTGAAAGATGAGCAGTGGGATTAAATAGAGCTGACAGCACACTTCTCTCGTTCGGCTCTCTGTGTTTCTGTTAGGTCTTTGCCAGCTCTGACCGCCCCACACAAAGAATGTCAAAACTACACTCTCACAGAGAGTTTCCAAACGTATTTAACAACGCCTGTATAAGAAAATATTTTTAGCAAGAGGGAAAATATTTTTAGCAAGAGGAAAAATATTTGGGGGGGGGCATGAATAAACTAAACATTTTTATTTTGCTTTTTATTTTTTAATGTTTATTTATTTGGGGGGATGCCAGTGCAAAGGGGGCAGAGACAGAGAGACAGAGAGACAGAGAGAGAGGGGGGGGGGATCCAAACAGGCTCCACGCTAACAGCAGCGAGCCCAAGTGGGGCTGGAACTCACAAACAGCAAGATCATGACCGGAGCCGAAGTTGGACGCTCAACCGATGGGCCACCCAGGTGTCCCTAAAAATTTTATTTTTTAAATATTAAGTTCACACCTTCCAAGTTTTTAACATTTTTAAGTGCACACAGTATATGTTCACAGTATTATATGTCAGCACTATGCATGACTAGGTAACTGCACACGCGCACACACACACACACACACACACACACACACACACACACAAGGAGAACGTGCAACATGTTTCCTTAATGGGACAGCATAATAAAAGCGGCAGCTGGAGGTCACCAGTAGCAGCCTGGCTGTCATGCAACATAACTCATGTGGTGCTCTGCAGATTATAAATAGACCCCAGGGAAGTGATTTTCAAATGTTCTCTGGCACAGGAGGATCCTCTCTGGACAGTGGTAACAATAAAAATGTCCAGCCCTTCCTTCCCCAGATGGACCCACTCAGGACCTGCAGGTGGCACTCCTGGGCAGCTAAGGGGAGCACCCCACACCACTCACTTTTTTCCCTTGAGATGTCTTTCAGCATACCAGTCCTCTCGGCAGCTGTGTTTAATCTGGCGATTGGTTAGTGCCTGCATTGAATTCTGAACGTCCACTGTATGGGTCATTTCTCAAAGCTCTATTTGGCTCTTTTTCCAACTGCCTGGTAATTTCTGATGGCACTCATGTTTTCACATCCCTCCTAATGCGTCCCCTTCATATACAAACACAGGTATGTTACAGCCACATCTGATCGTTCTGATATCCACAATGTTTCCAGATCTCGCTGGTGGTGCCTGGTTCTCCACACAGTACGTAACTTTTTATCAGATGTGCCAGGACGCCACCTGAAGGGATTCTCCAAGGCTCAGGCAGAAAGGGGACTCCTCCAGGAAGGGCTCGTTTGTCCTTGTCAGGCGCACACAGCCTGGGTTCATTCTCAGCTTGCTGTTTCCAGGGCCTTTCAAGGAGTATAATTCAGGCCCCAAACCCACATGAGGGACCATCAGTGGCCACAAATTCTCACAGGAGACTTTTTAAAATCTCCCTCTAGCCCTAAGGCTGTGCCTTCCTCTGCAGGGTGGGTTTTTCCTAGTTCACCCTTTCCCTCAAGGTACCCCTTTCCTGGGATCTGGTTTTGCACAAGATGGTCCCCTGCCCAGAGTTCCCACAGGATAGCTCCTGTCCCCAGGGCCACGGGACTCTGTCAATGTCCCCAGAGTATAAGGCGGCTTCAGTACTTAACTCCCCTCCTTGGCTCCTTGCTCTGGGAGGAGTCCATTTCCTTCCTTGCAAGTACCCCATGCATTTCAAAGAATGCTTTAAACATTCTGTGAAGCATTAGGTAGTAGGAGGCCCTCTCCTGAGCCACACAGCCCTCTCTCTATTTGACTCACTTTTCGTTACTCAGATAACTCTGATCCCAGCTCCTAACCAGACACACATAATAACTGCTCCGTGCTAGTTAGAAACATGCAGGGGAAAGCCCAGATCCTTCTGCCCGTGGTAAGCCTGTGAGAGCTGGCTGAGGAAGGGGGATCACTACCATCTCGAGGCAGGAAGTCCTGACCGTTCTGTTCGGCTACGACAGCGGGCCAGGAGCGCACAGTGAGAAGGATCCCACCAGAAGGCTTAGCATTAGGATGATGATGATGATGGCGACGGGAAAAACAGCAATACGCTCGACAAACGTTTATGCAGTGCTTAAGGGCCAGGCACTGTTTAATGCTCTGTGGATATGAACTCATGGCACCGCTGTAACAATACAACATACAGACAACAAAACTGAGGCCCAGAGAAGCTAAATAACTTGCCAGGGGTCACAAAGAAAGTGGCAGAACTGGGACTCACCCACAGGCAGCCCAGCTGCAGAGGACGGGAGCTTGGTCACTGAGCCACACTGCTATTTATTGAACGTAGAACGTGCCAGGCCTTTGCTAGGGGTGTTCCTGCATGCAGCAGACCCTCCCCATCAGACCTATGAGGTAAGGAGTCTGAAACACATCTCAGGAGGCTGAACTCAAGGTGTCGGCAGGGGAGAGTACCTTTCCTTGCCTCTTTCAGCTTCTAGAGACTGCCTGCATGTCTTGGCTCACGGCCCCTCCTCCGTGTTCAAGACCAGCAAGGCAGCATATTCAAATCGTTCCCTCTCCCGTCTCTCTCTCTCACCTATAAGGACCCTTATGATTACACTGGCACACCTGGATGATGCAGGACCCTCTCTCCCTGTCCCCACACCCTTGATTTCAATCACACCTGTAAAGTCCCCTCTGTCACGGAAGTTAACCCATTCGACAGGTTCCTGGGATTAGGATGTGGACATCTTTAGGGGACAGTTATCCCGCCTCCTGTGAGTAGTAAGCCAGGAAAAATGACCAGTATTTTAGGAATAAACACAAACAAACCGGGATTCTCCCACTGCCCAGGGACGCCCCGCGGCCCCCCCCAGAAGTGTCAGCAGAACACTTTGCAAGAGTGCTCCCAACATGCCTGGCATCACCAATTACCAAACGTACGTATCTCGACCTCTCCCTCACCCCACCGCAGAAATCTTTGCTTAAAAAGATCCTTGGGGCACCTGGGTGGCTCAGCCAGTTAAGTGACCGACTTCGGCTCAGGTCATGATCTCATGGTTCGTGGGTTTGAGCCCCGAGTCGGGCTCTGGGCTGATGGCTCGGAGCCTGGAGCCGGCTTTGGATTCTGTGTCTCCCTCTCTCTCTGCCCCTCCCCTGCTCATGCTCTCTCTTTCTCTCGAAAATAAACAAACATTTAAAAAACATTTTTTTTAATATAAATAAATAAATAAAAAGATCCTTGCTAGCAGACAGTCTTTCCTTGGCTGTCCTGCCCTCTGCTCCTGTGCAGTGTATTCAATAAACCTCTATCTCCTCTGTTCCACTTGCGTGAACTCTTTCATCGCTGGTGCTGCTGGCCTCCACCCAACCGGGTTGCCCCACATTTGCTGGCCCTCATGGGAACCCTCTGCCATCCAGATTTTCCAGGAATTTCTTGGGACATTCCCTCGTGGACCGATTCTACCCTCCTTGGGGAACTGACTGACAGCCGGTGAGGATCCGAAGCCCCAGGGGGAACCAGCCACGCTGCCCTTGCCCGAAAGGGTGAGGGATTTCCCCTTTGTCCCTTCAGAGGGATCCTTCCCTCCATCTCCTTTCTCTCTTTGGCCCTTCGGCGGCCTAACCCTAGTGCTCCTCAGACAACTGAAGAACTCTGGCCAGGGTGGCTCCCGCGTGTGGTCGGAACGTCCGAGGGATGACAGGTTGGACCGTCCGCGCCTATGAGGGCAAAAGACCCCTTTCCTCTGCTCTCCCGCTCCCCGAGGCCTCCAGTCCCAACGACCAGCACAACTGCAGTGGCACCTCGTCCAGGGCAAATCCACACACATTATGGGCTGGTGGGGACCCGTCTCTGACCCGGGCTGACTTCAGCCACCTTGCTTCTTTTGGGTCCCCCCCTTTTTTTCCTTTGTTCCTGTGGATCCGGCCACCATCTTGATCTATGGGAAAAGCATGTTGCTACACGTCTGAGTGAATCCAACAATTCCATGTACAAGGCACGGTTCAACAAGGATTCCGGCTCATACCATTGGAGGGTCCCCTCCCCCTAAATCCCGTGGACCTGGCCACCGAGGAATTTCACTCCAATCGCCTATCGGCATGTTAACCGAATACCGTGCTCTGGTCCATAACGGCACAGAACCCCTGATGGGCCGACAAGTGTAGGCAGGGACGGCGCCCCCCAACCCCGCTTCAGCTTGAAGCAGCTACTGAGGATGAGGCCTCTCCCCTAAATGCCAAAGACCTGTCATTGTGGATCTGTCAGCGGGGAATGGAGAGGCCGCTTTTAGGCAACGGGCTTGAGCAGTAGAAAAGCAAGTAAGCGAAAAGGGCCCGCAGGGACCATTGGACTGAATGCACACAGGCTCACGAGGTGACCCACCTCAGAACATCCACAGGCCCCAGCTGACCGATGGGCTACTTAACTGGGCACCCGTATCGAAAAAGGGAAATTCCATACCTTCCCATACCTCCTCCCTCTCCCCCCTTAGCTATAGCCCCCCCACCAGTGCCTCGGAGAAGACGGTGTCTCTTTTGCTGCTCCCTTACAGTGTGTCCGATAAACTTCTATCTCCCCAAGTAAGAAAGTAAAAAAATCATAAAGTAAAAAGATCCTTGCCTCCCCAACACAGCGTATCATCGATGACTTATGCTTCTTGTATTTACTGTTCTTTCCTCAGAAGTACGTATCTACCACTCCGGCCTCCGTTGTGAGAACACAGCCAGGCCCACCCTGCTGAGTCCAAAGCATCTCAGCCAAAGGCGCAGATGCTGGATGTGCTGGTCAGCGCCCGGAGGCCTGACCCAGGAGAACGCACAGCTGCCACAGGATCTGGAAAATTCTGCTCACACAGGCTGGGGGCCACGGCAAGGGGAAAACAGCAAAGGGAAAATACCAAACGACATGATTTTTAGAGTGTAAATATAGAAGAAGTCCGTGCACTCTAACACCTAATAGCACCTCTAACTAAATCTATCCCAAGCTGAATTCCTGGTCTTTTCTGTCCAACCTGCCCCCTCTTGCAGTCACGTCACACCCGATCCAGGGGAGATCGTGCCAGCGCCGCCTTCCAAACAAATCTACTGGGTATTCATTACTAAGAGGAAGAGGAAAGGTTCTTTTAGTGGTCACCACCTTAACCAAGGGATCCAAGTTACCATCACACATGACGGAACAAACAGACATCAGGAGCCCCCTGAGGTGATGTCCTTAGGGCACACTGTCATGTCTGTGGCGTTCCTGCCAAAGATGCTCAGTGTGAATCAAATCAGAGGAAGCAATCAGAAAACTCCAGACTGTGAGGCACTCTGGGACAACTGGCTTGGATTCTTCCAAATGTCAACGTCATGAAAAAAGGAGAGAGAGAAAGAGAGAAAGAAAGGAAAGAAAGAAAGAAAAGAAAAGAAAAGAAAAGAAAAGAAAAGAAAAGAAAAGAAAAGAAAAGAAAAGAATGCCATTATAGAGCAGGATCAGCAAACTTTTTCTGAAAAGGCCACGGCATAAATATTTTAGACCTGTGGGCCCTAAAACCCAACTCTGCAGCCACAGGCAATATGCAAAGTGTGGCTGTGTGCCAATAAAACTTTATTTACAAAGACAGGCAGTGGGCTGGATTGCTAAACCACGTCGCAGATTAAAGGATACTAAGGAGGCATGACAATCAGGCACAGTGCGTGATCCTTGAGCAGACCCTAGATTAAAAATAATAATAAAAGGGGCGCCTGGGTGGCGTAGTCGGTTAAGCGTCCGACTTCAGCCAGGTCACGATCTCGCGGTCCGGGAGTTCGAGCCCCGCGTCGGGCTCTGGGCTGATGGCTCGGAGCCTGGAGCCTGTTTCCGATTCTGTGTCTCCCTCTCTCTCTGCCCCTCCCACGTTCATGCTCTGTCTCTCTCTGTCCCAAAAAAAATAAATAAACGTTGGAAAAAAAAAAAAAAATTTAAAAAAAAAATAAAAAAAAATAATAATAATAAACCACTAAAAAGGACGTTTTGGGGATGACTGGAGAAATCAGAAAATGAGCTACGTATTAAATATTAGCTACATGTTAAGTAATATTGCTATCAATATCATTGTTATCAATGTTAAATTTGTGACATCGGTGCCGCGTTATATACGAGAATGTCTTTGTTGTTAGGAAACACAGACTAAAATATTTATGTCCGCAACTTATTTTCAAATTGTTTAGAAAAAGAAGCGTGTGTATACATATGCACACGCATATATATATGAGAGCAAAACAAGGCAAACTTGTGGAAAGCTAATAACTGATGAACTAGATGGTAAAGGGTATATAACTGATGATCATACCATTCTTCCTTTTTTTCTTAAATAACTTAAGCTTTTTGTTTTGTAAGTGTATTTCCTTATTTTCAGTGATCTCTACACCCAACGCGGAAGGACTCACAATCCTGAGATCAGCATCTGAAGCACCAGCCAGGTGCCCCTACACCATTCTCTCTTTCAACTGCTCTGCGGGTGTGACATTTTTAAAGTGTTTTTGTTTTCTTTTTAATTTACTTTTGAGGGAGAGAGACAGAGCGTGAGCGGGGGAGGGGCAGAGAGAGAGGGAGACAACAGAATCCGAAGCAGGCTGCAGGCTCTGAGCGGGCAGCACAGAGCCCGACACGGGGCTCGAACCCACGAACTGTGAGATCACGACCTGAGCCGAAGTCGGACGGCCAACCCAGTAAGCCACCCGGGCGCCCCTGGGTTTGCCAGGTGAAAAAACATCTCCAGAAACGGAGTCCTCCTCCCCACTCACCTTCTACCTAGAGTACTGTGGTCAACTCCTCCCTGCAGCCACCTTTACCCTAAGATTGCCAAAAGGCTCCTGTTAAAATATAACTCAGATCCTGTCCCCTCCTTTGCTGATACCTTCCAGGGAGTCCCACCCACTCAAAAGGAAAACCAAAGCACTGCAGTGGCCCACGGGCCCTGAGCAACTTGCCCCCACCTTTCCACCCTCAGTTTCCTCTCTACCCTGTCTCTTTGCTCAGCCACACTGGCTTCCTCACTGCTTGTCAAACGTTATCAGGCAAACTCTCACCTCAGGGCCTTTGCAAGTGCAGGAATGTTCTTTCTCCAGATACCTGCACTGCTGGCTCCCTCCTCTCCCCATATTCTCACTGAGGTCTCCCTGCTGCCCTCTCTAAACTTACAACCGTTCCCCCAGACAGTTCTCCTTTTGCAGCCCTGATGCTTCCTCCCAGAGCAAGTACTGCTATCTACTAGAATTCATAGTTTAACTACTTATTTTACGATCTGGCTCCCCCTGCCCCCGCCCCAAGAATGCAAAATCCCCAAGGCCAAGATTCTGTGCCTTTTCTTCTTTTCTGTATCTATAACATCTACACAACAGCCTTTTCTCAGTACCACAGACTGACTTAACATTTTACAGCCATTTACTCCTCACAACCGAAGTGTTCTTGACAGCATAAATGAACACGAAGCGTACCCACAAAATGGGAATAATTTTGTGAGGATTTAATGCCAGGAGGCCTGTGAAGTGCTCAGCATAGAGCCTGGCACAAAGTGAGTGCCCATTAAATGTTGCTATTATATAATGCCCACTGCACAGAAGACTGAAGCTCTGAGTGACCTGGCCGGGAAGGCGTGGGGCCCAGATTAGAAGCGATGTCAGTCTGACCCAAGAAGCCACTTCCTAAACCACGGTGCTAAGACACAGTGTTGGGGAGAAAGGCAGTGGGAGAACCCAGAAACTAGCGCTGGCAATCCAGAGGGCAGGGTTTTTTAAGTCCTGACTCTGGCCCAAACTCCCATGTGTGACCTCGGCAATTCCCTTCTGGTCTCGAGGCCTCAATGTTCTCTGCTGTAAACTGGGGGAGTCATCTCCCTTCCCTGACATGGGGATGTAACAGTGCGAGGGTCAAATGAGAGAAGTGATAGGGGAGCACTCTGGTAGCTGTGAAACCCGACGCTTTTCCATTCTAAGATCTGCACCTCTGGCAGAGGCCTCACAAAATACCAAAGCACCAAGAATTCTAGGCCCTGGAAAGCAAACTTTAGGTACCCAAACTTATAAGGACGGCCTGGCAAACGACCCGGTCAAGTCTCTCCTTGGCCCCGCCCCTAGATCCTCTCAGTCCCAGAATGTCCCGCCCATATTACTACTGCCCCCTACACTATGGGCTCGTCTAGACGTCAGTCTTCACGTGCTCTCTTCCTCTATTGGCTGATATTCCTAACACGGGCGAGGGCGCCCTGCCCTGCCCCCTGCCCCACGGCCGTTCTTACTATTGGGCTACCCGCATGCCCCTCTTCCAAGAACCCTCCTTATTGGCTGTAGAGCTTTGCCGGTTCGGGCTGTGATTGGTTGGAAACAGAAGTCCATCCCCTGAGCAACCACCAGAGAGGGGTTGGAGAATGGAAAGGTTGGAGAGATGTGGGGTCAAACTCACGCTGAGCGGGCGGGAGGCAGATATAGGTCTTGAAGAACTCGCTTCGGCGGGCGGCCTCCTTAATGCGGTTGGCAAGCGGCTTGCTGACCTGCCGAATTCCCAGGTATAGCAGCTTCGCCATAGGGAACGCGCCTACCACCATCTTGGCGGTCGCACGGGGCACGCGCAACCTCGCGGACTGGGCGGGGCGCCTCCGATCTCTCCCTCCTCCCCCGCCCGTCCGTCTCCGTGCGTGCGTGCGTACGTGCGTACGCTCGGGGAGGGGGCACTGCAGGGGCGCCCCCTGATGTCACCGCGTCGACGCTGACGCTTGACGTCCGATCGTTGAATATGCAAATAAGAAGCGGAAATGAGGCGGGTCAGGGGGCGGAGCCGTTAAACTGCTGCTCGCGGGAGCGTGGTTGGGTTCCCACGCCCGCTTTGGCTGTTGTCACCGTGTTCTTTCGTGACGTCTTGTACTTAGGTGGCTTCCCCGCTTAAAGGAGTCTCTTAATTAGTCCTGATTAGGGCTAATGAGTCCCAAATGCACTTTCCCCGCAGGTTAGAGCCCTCACTGGGAATAAGAAAAAACCGACCATGAAGTCATACAGACCTGGGGTGGGATCCCAGCTCCGCCCTTTGCTTGCTTGTGATGTTAGGCGAATGACGTAACCTTTCGTACTGGGCATCAGTATTCCCGTCTACAAAAGGGGACTTACCTTGTTAGGTAGTTGTAAGGCTTGCCTGCGAATCTTGAATGTCAAAACAGTGAGTGAGCCGTGATAAGTGGTTAGAAGGTGCCAGTCACCGCCCTCGATACACAGCCCTTAATGCTATACAGGTATTAACATTATTATTGCTAACTCCAGCCTGAGGGTGCATTCCATTTCCAGAAATAGCTAATCCAACCCTTTCCTAAGTGACTGAGGCACGGAGTCGGGGCGGGGGGCTAGCAGAGGTCTCTCAGCCAGCAGAAGGGGGATAGCCCAGCGTCTTGGCTAGTAAAACCACACCCTTCTCAAGCAGCCCCACTTCCTCCATTGGTGGGCGAGGGTCCCCAGGGAGCTGGCTCAAGAAGGAGTTTAAGGACATGTCCCAGACTGTCCTCCTTTACCCAGCAGGGAGCAAAATCATATAAACAAGGTCAGGGAGGGGTTGAGAGAAATTTCTGGATGACGGAGTCTTGATGGGTAATTAAGAGATTCTAGGAGAGAGAGGGGAGGGCAGAGGAGTGGTGTGTAGGAGGAAGCGGCCCTTCAGAAGGCAGAATCCGAGCAATCGGGGCTTTCCAGGGGGGGACTTGGGGCTTTCCTCGGCATCCACTCAGACTCCTTTCGTGTCCTTTGTCAAATCCCTGAGACAGATGGACCTCCTTATCTCCGTTTGTAATAATGATGGCACGGACATGTGTGAACCCGGTTATTCTAAAAAAGTAAAAATGCCAAGACTCCATAAAAACTACCCTTCTGGACTGAAGGTGTGACAGAACTTGGGGCCTATTCAAGGTCAATTATCTACTTGGAACTAAACCCCTCCCCAGTTTACAGACTGGCCAACTGAAGCCAGAGGAAGAAAAGGATTTATCCAAAGTTCCAGGGGTAATCAGATTGGAGCTAAGTCCCAGAGTGGATTTCTGGGTCCCAGCCAGGTCTTCTCCTTATTCCTGGGATGTTAGTCTGAGGCCCAGAGACCTATTCAGGGGCTGAGGTCCCCCATGATGGGTTTAGGAAACTTCCAAACTGTACATGACTTTTTTCTGTTTATTTCACGGCTGTTTCCTCAGCTCCTAGAACAGTGCCTGGCACACAGTAGGTGCTCAATAAATATTTACTGAATAAACGGGAATGAGCATTTGGTGGAGGGGCAGAGGGCAGGCTGTCATCTGATTCTCCCAGGAGACTGTGTTCCAGAAAGTTCTGGCCCCTTATATGTCCATCCCAGTAGCTTTATGGCTTTGGTGTGGGAAAGTTATGAGGCCCCGTAAATCCCAGGCTTCCCTCATTTTCTCTCCGCACCCAACAAAGCTCCAACTTCCTGCATATCAGTTAACCCCCCTCCTGCAAAACCATTTTCCTCATGGAATCTGTTTTTTTTTTTTTTTTTTCTCATTCCCCCCCTCCCTCCTCTTCCCTTCTCTGGGAAGGGTTTCCAGGAACCTCTTCTGGGGCAAGGGTGTGTGTGTGTGTGTGTGTGTGTGTGTGTGTGTGTGGGATGGAGATCTTCACATTGCATCAGGCGCTTGGAGCCTGTTACACATCCATTGGGAGGAAGAGACAGAAGTGACCCATCAGAAAGGGCAAGGCCCGTCCAGAGCTGGGTGCTCCCTCCTACTCTCCAGCGTGGTCATGGAAGGATGGCCATTCCTCGTGGCCCCCGAGGGCCGGGAGAGGGAGGGCGACACCATCCACCAAGGCAGGCCGCCTTGACCACCCTGGGGCCTGGGAACAGAAGCAGAGATGGAGAGGGGAGAGAGAGCCCAGGATAACCCCAACATTGACTCACCAGCTGTGTGACCCTGGCCTAGTCATTTGGCCTCTCCAGTGACCGCCCTGGAATAGGGCCTGGGATCATTCCCGGAGGTCCTTCTAGTTCAGGCCCCGTGGTCACCCTTTTCTCAGGATGGGCAAGGGGCTGGTGTTACACGATCCCACAAGGCCCTGCGCTCCTGCTTCCATCATTTGGAAGCCTTCCTTCAAAATAAATCCCAAAGCTGACCGCTGTTCCTTGCTCACCACGCCCCCCCCCCCCCCCCGTTAAGATGCCAGCCCAGCCTCTCCTGCCTGAAACTATGGCTGTCACCTATCACTGGCCTCCCATACCGGTTCCCACTCAGTAGCCAGCAGGAGCCTGTTCACACTCAAGTCAAATCCCATCCCTCCTCTGCTAAGAACCCTCCTGTGGCTCTCCTTTATTTCAGAGTAGAAGGCAAAATTCTCAGCAGGACCTACAAAGCCCCCCAAAGGTCGGCCCGTCCTCTGCCAGTCTCATCCATCGGCGACCATTCCCCTCACCCTGCAGGCCTCCTGCTCATCTACGCCACTGTTACTTGGCTTTGCATTCTCTGTTCCCTCCGCGTGCCGTCCGCTTCCCCACCGACAGCCACGCGGCTGACCCCCCACACCTGCACGTCTTAGCTCGAATGTCGCTTTCCGGTGAGCCCTCCCCTGACCTCCTGCTCTAGATCAGAGTTCTCCGTCCCCTCAGTCGGCTGTGTTTTTCCCCAGTACACTTACCAGTTCCAAACATTGTATTTATTTTTATTTACTTGTTTACCGTGAGCCCCATGAGGGTGGGGCCTGGGCTGATTTGGTCACCCTTGTGTTCCCAGCCCCAGCCAGCACAGGGCTGGGCAGAGAGTAGATATAAATAAATCTCTGTTGAACAAATGAATAAATACCCTTCTCTTGTCCTGAGCCCCTTCCCAAGCTTGCCCTGCTCGCCACTCCTCCAGCCAGTCTGCCCTGATTGCCCTTCCCTTAGGTTCTGAAAGTCTCCCTGGCCCTCAGTCCTGACTTGGAGAACCCGGTTTATCTAGAAACTCACACGTGTTCTTTGTGCCCTCACTCCCTTACGTGACCAGGGGCTTCCCAAGGGCAAAGATGTTCACTCTGCACTCAGTGAATTTCTTCTTCCGTCTCCTTCAGTCACAAAAATTCTACCTCCTTGTTGGAAATATCCTTTTTTCTCTTTTGGTCTTTACCTTCTGGAGACCAAACATTTGACTTCATTTACCTTGTCCCCTCCTCCAGGAGGGGTCCGATGTCCTTTGGGCTCCCTGTCTGAGCCCCACCCAGTCAGGATCATCACTGTCTGGGGGCAGGTCTGTCTCCCCCATGGGAGTGTGGGCGAGTGAAGGAGGGCCAGCGGTGTTCTTGGTCACCACTGTGTCACGAGTACCACCCAGCGCAGCGCTAGGCACAGATAAACTGAAGGAGGTCACGGTGGACGATGATGGACCAGTGACCCACCAACCTCACCGTTTTCCTATTTTCTTACACTCTTCCGAATGTTAACACAGCCTTATTTACATACAGTTTGCATACATCAGACCAGGAGGGAAGGGAATGTGGGCTAAGATTTGAGGAGCGGGGAGAGGGAGTTCTGCGCAAGTTGGAGGCTCACTGTGCTGGCGGCAGCATCTTTAGCTGAAGCTGGTCCGCCTGGGAGGGTGGAGCTGCCGCCCAGCCAGCTGCCATGGCCTTGGCCATGCTGTTCCTCTTGGAGGTGAGCGGGGTCTCCAGGGTGAGCGACGCGTTGGCCATCTCCTGCGGCTTGTCACTGGCCAGGAAGCGGAGGAGATTGTGCAGGGCCTTGGCCACGTCGCTGCGGGCCCCCTCGTTGACGAGGCAGTAGAGGATGGGGTCGGCCACGCAGTTGAGGCTGGTGAAGGCCAGTGAGCTGTGATACGCTGAGAAGACGCGCTCCTCGAAGCCACAGTCCCACGGGCGGCCCAGGTAGACGGCGCTGCGTGAGAGCAGGAGCACGTGGTAGGGCGCGAAGCAGACCAGCACGATGGCGATGAGGCTGAGGGCCAGCCGCTTGATCTTGGCCTTCTCCTGGCGCTCGGTGGACACGCTGCCCCGCACGGCCCGCAGGATGCCGCGGTAGGACAGCAGCATGAGCGCCCACGGGAAGAGGAAGCCCACAAAGACCCGGTAGAGGTTCATCCAGGCCACCCAGCCCTCCATGGGGAACTTCTCAAAGCAGAAGGTGTGGTTGTAGCGGTCACGGAAGAGCTCGTCGTGGAACAAGGGTGCCGAGTTGGCCCCCAGCTCCGTGGCCCAGACCACGGAGCTCACGGCCACGGCCGTCTTGACGCGGCGCAGGCGGGCAAACCGCAGCGGGTGGGCCACAGCCAGGTACCGGTCCACGGAGATGCAGCACAGGAAGGCGATGCTGATGTAGATGTTGGTGTAGAAGATGAACCCGAAGAGCTTGCAGGAGCCGGGGCCGTGGATCCAGTTGTCGTGGTGCAGGAAGTAGTCGACCCACAGCGGCAGCGTGCAGATGTACAGCAGGTCGGCGATGCTCAGGTTCATCAGGTACACGCCCAGCTCGTTGCGCTGCCGCACCTGGCGGTAGGCCGCCCACAGGGCCAGGCAGTTGGTGGGCAGGCCCACCCCGATGACGAAGATGTAGAGGGACGGCGGGAAGAGGTGGTCCACGCGCGAGTCCACGTGGCAGCCCTCCCACGTGCGGTTGCCCATCCTCGGCACTGGGGCTTTCGAGGCACTTCCCCTGGCCCACGGGGGCTGTGGGGCCACGGGGGGCGGGAGGCCATCGGGCCCCCTGAGCCCCCTCCTTGGGGGCTCAGGGGAACATGGCGGGAGGTAGTCCACGGGGAAGAGACGAGGGTGACCGTGACTTGTGGGCCAGCCTGGGCGGGGAAGGGTAGAGCTGGAGAGGGAAAAGTTGGAGGAAGGACAGAATCAGGACAGGAAGGAGGCTTGGGGGGGGGCGGGATTATAAAAGCTTTGTCTTGTCAAGGGGGTGTCTACAGACCCAGGCAGAGTGTAAATGAGAGAATACTGGGGTACGGGTGGTGATAAGAGGAAGATATTTGTATGGGGCGCCTGGGGGGCTCAGTCAGTTAAGCGTCCGACTTGGGCTCAGGTCATGATCTCAGTTTGTGAGTTCAAGCCCTGCGTGGGGCTCCGTGCTGGCAGCTCGGAGCCTGGAGCCTGCTTTGGATTCTGTGTATGTCTGTCTGTCTGTCTGTCTCTCTCTCTCTCTCTCTCTCTCAAAAATAAATAAACATTTAAAAAAATGTAAAAAAAGGGAGATATTTGGAGAGATCGGAGAAAGTAAGTGTGGCTGTGTGGAAATGGCGAAATATGCAAGATACTTTGAGACAGGACAGACCGCAGTCAGGGAGTGTTGAGAACGCCAGGCAAGGCCATTCAGGGTGCCGACGCTTCCCGGGACCCCAGTGTGAAATAAGGAAGTAAGCAAGGTAGCCAGCAAAGAGAAGAGTGTGGAAAAGCAGGAGCCCTCGGTCCGGGGAATGTGGGAAGGGTTAAGAAACAGGAAGGAGGTGAGTAAGGGCTATACAAAGGAAGGTTACAGATGGAGTGAGGAACTTGAGGGGGGCAGGGGAGGGACTCCTGGCTTGATCTTCGTGCGAGCCGAGCAGCAAGCTGGGGGGAGGTGGCCCACCTCACACAGCAAAGCTGACTTAACAGCGCCTGTAGGGAGAGAGGTCTGCAGTGAGGGGAGTCAGGGACACCCCCTTCTCCCCACACCCCTTGCCATAACCTCTGGGCTGTAAGAGGGTGGACGTCCTCCTGCAAGAGGGTGGCGATGCCCAATGGAGCCTCTTTCTAAGCAATGGATCTCTAAAAGTGCAGGTCTGGGGATCCAGATATATTTTCCCGGACAGATATTAAAATAAAGACCCAACTCAGATTTTCGAACTTCCTTCCAGGGAACTGTGTAAAATGCACCACTGTGGTATCATGCTTTGGGAAATGCTAACTCTGTCATTTCACAGACAGGGACGTGGGGCCCAGAAAGACTGGTCGCTCCCCCCAAGGATACACAGCAAGGCCATGCTGGCGGCTGGGACCCGTCTTCCGCTACGAACCCAGGGCACCCCAATGTTGACAGTGATAATAACGGATAATAACAGATAGTTTATTGAGGCCCACCCCACAGCAGACCCTGTCCTAAGCGCTTTTACGGGTATTAATTCATGACATTTTCAAGAACCCTACGAGGAAAATACGGCTATCCTTTGTATTTGACAAACTGAGGCACAGAGCCGTTCAGAGACCTGTCCAAGGTGCTGATGATGAATGAGACACAATCTCGGCTCTCACCCTTTTTCTCCAGCCTGTGATCCTGTTTCCACCCAAGAGTAACCGGACCTGGACAGAAAGGGGCCCTCGGCTGGATAGTGGGGGCTGGGAACCATGGCTGCTCTGGACCGGGGAAGGGGAAGGGACAGGGACAAGAGCTGCTGGATGTGATCACATTCGGACAGCAAGGGGAAGCCCTGGAAGCAGGGCCGGCAAACCTCCCTCAGGGACTGCTTCCCTCATTGCCTCTCCCCTGCCCTAACTTTCCTGAGTGCGAATCCTGGGCCTGTCTACCCCTTGGGGAGACCTGCAGACACAGGGCAAAGGACAGTCATGGACCACCCCCTGACCATTGTCAGCCCCAGAGGGAAGGAGAGTGAAGTCCTGAATCAGCGGCATCTTCAGAAGCCACTCTATCCAGAGCTTTGCACAGAGTTGGATTTTTTAAAAATTTTTTGACGTTTTATTTTACTTTTTGAGAGACAGAGTGTACGCAGGGGAAGGGCCGACAGAGAGGGAGACACAGAATCCAAGGCAGGCTTCAGGCTCTGAGCCGTCAGCACAGAGGCTGATGGGGGGCTCCAACTCCCGAACCGTGAGATTATGACCTGAGCTGAAGTCGAACGCTCCACCGACTGAGCCACCCAGGTGCCCCCAGAGTTAGTTTTTTAAGCTGTGAAAGCATCGTCATCATTTTATTATTATTATTATTATTATTATTATTATTAATCTTTTTAAACAAGATCTTAACGGAAACCCATCTAAGACAGTGAAAAGCTGCTCGGCGTGCCCAGTGAAATGAGGTGGGATGAGGGGAGCCACCTTTGAAGGGTCCCCAGGACGCACTTAGAAAACCACTGGTTGGGTCAATTGGACATATGGGGAAACTGAGGCCCAGACAGGGGAAGGGATGAGCCCAAAGTCATACATCGGGTTCTTGGGAACCTCCCAGATGCCTCAGCATCCTTCCATGGGAAAGTCCTCTTGGCCCTACCTCCACCATAAATCCTGAATCCATGTATCCTCTCGGAAACCCCTGCCACTGTCCGCCGTGTACTACCATCACTGCTTGCTCGGACCGTTGCAGTAGCTCCTCACTGCTTTCCAGGCTGCCATTGTGGCTTCCTTCAACTCGTTTCCCACAGGGCAGCCACAAAGGTCTTTTTAACATGGAAATCACTCCTCAGGTGACTTCTATGCTTGAAACCGCACCCCCCACCCCCAGTGCCTTCCCAGTGGCTTTAGGGTAAAATGCAAACGGCTTGCCCCAGGTGACAAGGCACTGCCGGACTTTCTCCCCCGCCTCTCCTCCCCCATCTCAGCAAGCTCAAGGCCCATGGCCTTCTTTTCAGCCTCAAAACCTTTGCTCTTTCTCAGATCTTCTTAGGAAGAAGCTCCCTCACCTCCTTCACTTCCACGGGGAGGCCCTCCCCACCCAGAATCCCACCACCCCCCCCCAACACCACCCCCACCCCGGGGCGCTCTCTTCACATCACCTAGTATCTTGTTCACATCTCCCTGCGGGTCTGAGGTGGACATTCCAGGAGGGCGGAGACCAGGTGTTGACTCCTGTATCCCAGCACCCAGGACAGGCCCAGCATATAGTAGACACTCAATAAATGACTGTGGCTTGAAGGAACAGGCATAGGTCAGCCCATCCCGTGATGCAAGAGAGGCAACACAACCCTCCTCCTCCCCCCTCCCCCACCCGCCCCCAACAAGTTCAAAGAAGTCCCTGCGGGGGGTCCCAGGGAAAGAGGTTGGAAGGGAAAAAGTGAAAAGGGCAGGATCTATCCGCTACATAATTGACTTTGAAAGGTCAGGGCTGAGTCCTGTTTAGTAAGCCCTACCCCCTGTGGGGTCCTCGGCAGCCAAGCGGCTGCCCCCACCCCAGACTCAGGCAGAGGTTTCTGGATCCTGTGGACAAAGGGGAGGGCTTGCTCCTGGCTGGAACAGCAATCCGGTCCCTTTGAATCTTCCCCACCCAGACCCAGTCCCTCAAAACACCCCCCCCCCTCTGCTCTCGGCCTCCCCTTCTCTCTGACCCTTGGTCTCCTCCTCTCTCCCCTTCTTTCTCTCCCTCTTCTTGTAACATTGAGAAAATGCCTTCTTTTTTCAGAGTTTCAGTTCTTCTGTATAAAGGTGGGGGCGGGGAGGGCAGAACTTTTATATTCGTCACATGGCAGACACGAAAATCCTTGGTAGAACATCATAACATCTACAAAATGTGCAGCATTTGAACAATTATTATTCCATGGGTGAGACAGAGGAACCACAGCTGGGAGTTCCCTCTGTCCCACCCACTCAAGACCCCCCTGGATTCAGCTGGGGTGGGTACACAGGCATGAGACTTCTTTCCGGAAGCCAGAGGAAATACACTTCTCATTGCTAATTTCCTCAAGGGGGAACCAGTTGAGCGCTCATCCCATCCTCCTCCCTTCCCTCCTCAACCCACCTGCTTCCTGGGGATTCTGAGCATGGGGGAGGGGCAATCAGCCCTCTCTTCTCCCCACCTGAGATCTGCCCACCATCAAACCCTCAAAAGCACAGGACCAGAAACTCTTAGAATTCCGCAGTGCAACTGGTCTATATGCCCCAACTGGGGGTGCAAGGCTATTTCTGGCCCCTTCCTGGTACACATGGGGAAACTGAGGCCCCGCGCAGCAAGTCTGCGTCCTATGATGTGTCAGAACTGGGCAGATCTCCTATCTTCTTAACCAAAGAGCTTCCCCTCCCCTGAATGTTTTCTCTCCTCACTCCCTGTGTTCCTGTAATTTTTCTCAAGTCGTTCTGGGGTTCTCAGCCCCCCTGGAGAATCCGCTAAAAGACACAAGGATTTTCTCAGCGCAAAAAAGCAAGTGACCACAGCGTCTTTTGTGCCCCTTCATCAACTGCCTCCCTTGCCCAGCCTCCTGGGGTCAAGACCCTGCTAGCCCCTCCCCCAGAAGGGCAAGGAGGAGAGATAAACCCAAGTGTGGAGAGATAGTGAGGGGGCAGGAAGGACTGGTCAGACCCCGGCCTCCACTTTATGCCTCAGCTGCTCAAACCAGATAAGTCCCTGGGCCCCACCAGCCACCCCTAAATCCAGCAACACTAAAGGACTGAGAGGGTTGAGGACACAAGGCTAAGATGGGATGCAGCCCTCACCCACCCACCCCCGCCACCCTCGGGGTTCACTCACCAGCCTTGTCCTAGAAGCCACCAGACTGCCCCCCTTCCCTCCTTTGCAGGCTCCGGCTTACCACCCCCTTGGCAGTCCCGGGGGACCGGCCAGCTCCGGTCTGCTCATTAGGGGACGAAATGTGATCACCGCGCCTCGCTCCCCACCTGGTGCCCTGGCGGCCAGGCGGAAACTGGGGGGCAGTCAGGCCACCGTGACCACCTCGCTGGGCCTCAGTTTCCCCACGCCTACCAAAGGGGTCCCCATCACCCCCCACCTCCCACACCGCCCCCAAGGGACGCCAGGGTCCTCCTGCCCTACCCCTCTGACAGTCTCCATTCCAGCGTTCTCAAATCCTCGGTATCTATTGTTAGTCTGGTTCATGGTTTACCATTCTATTATTATAACATTCTAGAGCTTTACCTTTCTTCCATTCTATTATTATTATCCTAGCGGCTTTCCATGCCCTTACCCTTTAAGTTTCCAATATTCTAGGAGTCTCACATTCCAAGATTCTAAAGTTCTATTGTTAGAACACTATGATTTTTTTAAACATTCTACGACTTTCATAATCTATTATTAAACTCTCAGTGATTATTATCTTTGCCCAGCAAACACACATACGTACTTCCCTTTTCTTTTTTACAGAAATGGGGGGACATACTCTATCTACAGTGAACCCCTTTTCTCTTCCCTTAGCTATTCTGCTTTTTAACATCCCAGCTGCCTGAAATTCTAAGATTGTGCAGAATTCTAAAATACTAGGGATTGATGGGAGGTTGGGGGGGGGAGTAAGTAGTCATCTCCCCATAGCCCCTAATATCTCACTACCTGGGGGGTGGGGGGGGGCTACTGGGAACCCAGGCTGCTCCCATACCCCTGCCCTGCCGGCCTTCCCCTCATCCCTCCCAGCTCGCTCACACCAGCTGAGTTATTATTTGTCTAGACACAAACCAAATTATAGGCCCTGCCCTGAGGGAGCAGTGGGCTTCATGGGGAGGGTCAGGAGAAGGCGGCAGGAATTAATCCCTGCACCGCCCCCCCCCCCATTTTCCTCCTCCTCTTCCCTCCTTCTCTCAAACTCCACCCCTTCCACCCAGACCATCTCTTGTCCCTTCTCCCCCCCACCACCACCACGGTTTTAGAAATATTTTCTCTTCTCTCCTTCTCAAACGCTCCCCTCAGGATTCCAGCTATTCATACTCACCCTGGCATTCTTCCCTCCTCACTGTGAACACCTCTTTTCCCAAATTAATCCGACTTACTGGCAGCAAAAGAAGCCGGCTCTCCGGATTCGGGCTTCAGCTGAACCGGAGTCCCAGCCCCCAGCCTGGCACTGACTCACTGTGGGGACTGCTGCTCTTGGGCCCTCAGTTTTCCCATCTGTAAAATGGGTGCTTGGCCTAGCCGCCTCGGTTAGCCCTTCAAGCTCTCTGCTTTGAACTCTGAAAGCTGCCAAGATTCCAACATCATTTTTTTTGAAAAAAAAAAATTTTTTTTAATGTCAATTTTTGAGAGAGACAGAGTGCAGGCGGGGGAGGGGCAGAGAGCGAGGGAGACCCAGAATCCGAAGCAGGCTCCGAGCTGTCGGCACAGAGCCCGACGACGCAGGGCTCGAAATCACGAGCCTTGAGATCATGACCTGAGCCGAAGTCGGACGCTTAGCCGACTGAGCCACCCAGGCGCCCCAACACTACTTTTTTTTTTGGATTGAAGGATTCATATATCCTGAGGACCTTTGATTTGAAGGTTGTGCAGCCCCAGTCCTCCTGATCCTTCTCACGTCCTGGGCCGTTCCATTGAAAGACTTCACACCCAAGGGTTCTTAATTATGATTCCCAGAGTTCAGGAGCTGCCCATTGTCTCTCTCATTTCCTCCCACTGGGATCCCCCAGAAAGGGAAACCTCCCCATCCTCACCCCAAACCTGAACTTGAGTTCATCTGCAGAGCCAGAGCTTGTGAGGAGCCCTCTTGGAGGGTTCAAGAGGAAGGGGGCTGGTGGTGGGCCCTGGGGTGGGGACCCTGGGGGTGGGGGGTGGCCCCTATCCTCTCTGTGCCTGCACACAAATCCCCCAGCGCACATCCTGCCCGAGTCCACAACACACATCTCACGGCCAACAATGGCTCACAGAAATTCCAGAGCTCTCCCTCAGCCTCGTCGGGGGTGGTGGGATGTCCAGGGCAAGCAGGGGGGAGGAGGGAGGGAGGTGGAGGCAGGAAGGAGTTAACGGTGACCTAGCCAAATCCTGGAAGGGAGGAAGTGGGGGAGGAAGTCCACCCCCCAGCCAGGAATTCCTGAAATTGGAGGGTGGGGTGGGTGCGACCTCAGGAGCAGTGGGGTGACTCTCTAAAGGGGGCTCTGGGGTCACGGTGCCATTCAGAGTCCACCAGCCCCAACTGGCAAGCCTGCTTCCCCCCTCTCCACTCCCAAGCAGCTCCTAGGCCCAGGGGAAACCTCTGGGATGCACCAGAATTCGGAATGAGGTGACGATGGGGTGACGGTGCCAGTAGAGGGTCTTTAAGATACACAGAGGAAGAGACAGAAATACGAGAGAGAGAGGGAGGGACAGGAAGGGAAAGGGCAAAGAGGTGCACAGAGGCCGGGAGAACCACGGAGTTGGAGGCAGAGAGCGCCGCTGAGCCTCAGAGGGACAGGGGCAAAGGGAGACAGGGAGAAGGGATACAGAGACGGAGAGACAGAGCCAGAGACCGACGGAGATCCGGCAGAGACACAGAGACATCCAGAGAGGCACAAGGAGAGGCACGCCGAGAGGGGGAGAGGACCGCAGGTGGGGACCCATCAGAGACGGGCGCCGAGAGGGGAGGCCGACCCAGAGACGCGGTCCGCGCGCGGACGGCGGGAACGCCAGCTCCAGAGAGGGGCGGGGACGGGCCGGCGCGGGAGACTGAGGCAGCCGACGCCGGGGCGCAGGGCCCCCGAGGGGCTCGCCGAGGAGCGGCCCCCGGCGGCCGGACGCCCGGCGGGAGCCGGAGAGGGACCGGCGCCTACCTGCGCGGAGCGGCTGGACGGGGCGGGCGGCGCCTCTCTCGGCTGCAGCTGCGTCTGGGCTCGCCCGCGGCGCAGGGACCCGGCGGCGACTCCTCCCGGCCCCGGGCCGCAGCCGCCGGCCGAAGCCCCGCCCCGCCCCGGCCGGCCCCGCCCCCATTAACCCCTCCCCGTCGCCGCCCCTTAACCCCTTTAAGCTTTCACCCCGCTAAAGGCAGGAAACCTCACCTGCTGCCCTAGCGCCCCCAACCCCCCCCCCCCCGAGTCCCCAGCCTGGAGGCCGGGCGCCCATCTCATTAACCCCGTGTGCTGACCCTCCCTCCAGCCCCATACCTCCGACTCGACCGACCCTTCAGACTTTGACCCTCGTTGAGCTGAGCTATTTCCTCCCCTCCCAGGCCCAGTCCTTAACTTTCTGGTCATTGCGTGCCTCCCTTCCCAAGGGACCGCACAAACGAGTGGGGCCAGGGCCACCCCTGGAAGGAGTGCTGCCTCTTGGCTAGCCAGACCTTAGGCTAATGACTCTGTGCCTCAGTTTCCGCTTCTGTCCAAGTGGTCCCTCGCATGGCCAGTGTCATGGGGAATGTCATTTCGTAGTGTTAACGCTTCCAAGTCTATAAAGCATGCCCCCCCTCCGCCCCGTCCTTCCGTTCCTCCCTGTTCCATTTACTTTTCCCCGTAGAAATTGTCCCATCACGCATTCAATGTACTTCATCCCCCCCCCCCGCTTTTTTTCATTATCTGTTTGCATCTGGTTTCTTTGCTGTTGCCCAGCAGATAGCCGGACACACGATAGGTGTGCAAGAGACCCGTTTTCAGCGAGTGCATACGGGAACGATCAATGCTTCAAAAGCATTTGCTGAGTTTTATTACGACCATCACGACCTTCAGAAATTGGTCGTGAGAATTCCGTCTTGGTCAAAGCACTTGGGACAGACCTGGCATGTAGCACGCAGAAACGACAGCTATTAGGTTCACAAATTCCTTTGTCTTTCATTCTTTTTTTCATGTGTTTGTTTTTAAAGTTTATTTATTTATTTAGAGACAGAGAGCACGGGGGCGGGGCAGAGAGAAAGAGGGAGAGAGAAAATCCCAAGCAGCCTCCTCCTCCTCGTTGCCAGCCCAGAGCCTGACACGGCTCAATCCCATGAACCCTGACATCATGACCTGAGCCAAAATCAAGAGTTGGATTCTTCACCGACCGAGCCACCCAGGCGCCCCATCTTTCTTTATTTTCAATAAAAATTAAAGTGCCCGGATCTTGGGACCCCTGGGTGGCTCAGTCGGTT
This sequence comes from Lynx canadensis, assembly GCF_007474595.2. Lineage (NCBI taxonomy): Eukaryota > Metazoa > Chordata > Mammalia > Carnivora > Felidae > Lynx > Lynx canadensis. The sequence goes on from NC_044317.1 coordinate 50,699,402, forward strand.
AAGCGTCTGACTTTGGCTCAGGTCATGATCTCACAGTCCGTGAGTTCAAGCCCCACGTCGGGCTCTGTGCTGACAGCTCGGAGCCTGGAGCCTGTTTCAGATTCTGTGTCTCCCTCTCTCTCTCTCTGCCCCTCCCCTGCTCATGCTCTGTCCCTCTCTGTCTCAAAAATAAATAAATGTTTAAAATAAATAAATAAAAAATAATAATAAAATGCCCGGATCTTAAGGGAACAATACCATGAATTGTGACAAACAGATACACTCGTGTGACTAAGCACCCAAATCAAGACACAGAACATTTCCCGCACTCAAGAACATTGTTCTTTGCTCCTTTCCGTTTTTTTTTTTTTTTTTAAGGTAGCTATTCTTATAGTCATTTGCTGTGTGCCCTTGGACAAGTGACTTCCCCTCTCTGAGCCATATTACCTACTTCTTCTCAGGGCTCTTGAGGGACACAGAAAGCGAGTCGACCAAGCGCCCAAGCGACCTGCAACGCACAGAGGAATAGAGACATTTGCCTTTCTTCCTCCTTCAAGGACACAGTCGGGGAAAGCATCAAGGGAAGTATCACGAAGGCTGTAGCCCCTCCCGACAAAGAACCCGGGACGCGTCCTATCAGTTTCAAGACAAGCCCTGCAGACCCCTCTCGTCAGAACGAGCTTGGTCATTCCAAGCTCCTCCTAAGAAGAAATTCTAAGGGGCCACTGGCAGGTGAGGATCCCCTTGTCTCCTGGGCTCACCTGGTGGGAAACAACTAGCCATTCAGGTCTTAGGCGGGAGCATTTATGAAGGGACGTTTCAGGGGGGTGGGAACGGTGAAGAAACCCACGTAGGATGAGGCGGCAGCAGGGGACCAGCCACAGTGAGAATCAAGCCATGGCCACCCTTAGGGCAGGGAGCTGGGGTTTGGAGAGGAGGCCACAGAACTCGAGGCTCTAGGCAGAGGAACACAGAAGGGCAGGGATGCAGGGAGGGGCCCCCCAAATAAATACTCCCACCTCTCCCCTCCTGCATTCCTATTGCCTCCAATAGGCAGAACCCAACCAGAAGGCGGAGGGCGGAGGACCCCCGTGGATGGAGTGGACACAGGGCGGTCTCCCAAGGTCCAGGGCAGGAGGAGAAGGGCTCAGCGTCACTCTGGGGGGCAGGTGGAGAGAATCGCCCGGCACTTTTTCCATGCAGGTCTAAGACCCGGCACAAGGGGGCGACAGAGCACCGGGAGCACCAATGAAAAAGGCTGTTTCCAGAGCGTGGGCCACACAGAAAAGGAGGCTTTGATTTGAGAGCGGTAGGAAGCTGGCTTCTGAGACCTGGGGGTCTGGAGGGGTGATAGGATGGCTGAGCGGTACCGGCTGCGTAGGAGTTCTCCAAGTGGATGCATTCAGACTGGGTGTCAGGATGCAGAGGGAACCGCATGTACGGAGGCTCAGAGGCATGAAATGTCGCAGGGACGGGCAAACACTGGTGGTACAAATGGCCGGAGATAACAGATGGGGGCAGGAGAGGCTTCTGGCTGGAAGAGCAAAGAATAAGAAAGGGTTGGGGGGAAAAAAGGGGGGAGGGCGGCTGACATTCAATGACCGCTGACTAAATTCCAGGCACTGTGCTAAGCACTTGGCGTGAATACCTCATTTAATCCTAAACAACGGCAAACAAACACACCTACACGGAGATGCCATTTCACAGATGAAAACACTGAGGCATAGATGAGGAAGTTGAAACGCAGGAATTTTGGCAATTGGGTTCCAGTGCTTTAACCACTGGTTGGCTATTTATTTCTCAGGGTGGGAAATAGAGGTTGAGGTGTTTGAGCTTTGACCCCCTTTGTAGAAGAGACTTTCAACTCGCTCACACAGAGGACTCTCATATTCATCCAGCAAACGCTCCCTGAGCCCCTGCTGTTGTGCTGGGCAGCGCTGGGGACACAGCAGTGACCGCAACGGCCCTGGCCCTTCCCTTCCAGGACTGGCAGCCAGTGTGGGGGTGACAAATATCCCTTACAGTGACACTTCGGCAGGTGGGAGGGGGCTGCTGGAAGCCAGAGGGGCTTTGTCACAGTTTTGGGGGGAAATAGGAGGGAGGAGAAAACTATTAGAATTTCTACCTGAAACACTCCCCTCACTTGGTTCATTTCTTCCTCATCCTTCAGTGTTCCACACTGCTATCCCCTCCAGGAAACCCTCCTGGTGCTCCCTTGGTCTTCCTCTGCCCCCTCAGGGTCATCGTTGTCTGAGGATGGGTCTGCCCTCCCCAATAGACTATGAGTACCTTGAGGGCAGGGCTGGGGCTCTGTCCTTCACCACTGTGCCCAAGCATTGCCCAGCTTAGGGACTGACCTAGAATAAATATTCTCCTTGCATACATTTCGTTAGGGGCGCCTGGGTGGCTCAGTGGGTTAACTTCAGCTCAGGTCGTGATCTCATCGTTCGTGAGTTCGAGCCCCGCGTCGGGTTCTGTGCTGATGGCTCAGAGCCCGGAACCTGCTTCAGATTCTGTGTCTCCCTCGCTCTCTGCCCCTCCGCTGCTTGCATTCTCTCTGTCTCCCCCAAATAAATAAATACTTAAATTTTTTTTAATTTAAAAAGAAACTTGTGATTCCTGCCTACATGATAATCTATAATCTTTTGACCTTTTACAAGATCTACAAAAGTATACATAACCCTGTAAAAACTATTCATTCTCTGGACCATGTTTCCCAAGCAGCTGTCCTAACTTGGGCTCGAATAAAACTCTCTTTCTTAGTTTTAGGGATTCTTTTTATTTTTAAAGAAGTTTTTAAGTTTATTTATTTGTTTATTATTGAGAGAGAGAGAGAGACAGAGAGCACAGGACTGGGGAAAGGCAGAGGGAGAGAGAGACACAGAATCTGAAGCAGGCTCCAGGCTCCGAGCTGTCAGCACAGAGCCCGACGCGGGGCTCGAACTCACGGACCGTGAGATCATGACCCGAGCCGAAGTCGGACGCCTCACCGACTGAGCCACCCAGGCGTCCCTTACCTGTTCTTTTAATACTTGTATTCCTTGGGCAATGGGATGGCCATACATGTCATTAGGGCGGCTGGAGATCTTAAGACTCCCGTGTAGGTTTCCTTCCAAATAACCAGGTATGATCCCTCGATGAACATAAATCCAAGATTTGTCTGACCGCGTGCTTTCCGAAAGGGACCGATTAGATCTAATTGGGGCACTCCCCTAACGGGGGACCACTGTCCTGAGGCTGGATCATGGATGAAGCTCATGAGAACGTTGCGTGAATTAGAAAGGAGTTCCATATTTTCATCTTTTCTCCGTGTCTCTCATATGTCCTTACTCTCTCATATGTCCTTACCCATTGGCTGGTTGGTGTTCTCGAGCCTTGTCTCAGATGGAAACTACTTCTGGCTTAGATATAATGTTTCATGTGATATGAAATAGCTGCCCCTTCTTGGGGCGCCTGGGTGGCTCAGACACTTGAGCGTCCAACTTCAGCGCAGGCCATGATCTCACGGTTCGTGGGTTCAAGCCCCGCGTCGGGCTCTGTGCTGACAGCTCGGAGCCTGGAGCCGGCTTGGGATTCTGTGTCTCCTTCTCTCTCTGCCCCTCCCCTGCTTGCGCTGTCTCAAAAATGAATAAACACGAAAAAATCAACAAACAAACAAATAAATAAAATAGCTGCCCTTTCTTAACAAAGGTCAGGACCTCCTCCCTACCCATTAATACTGGATCTAGAGGCTTACCAAGGGTATGATTATTGGTCACCCCGTATATCAGCTCCAATCTCTGTGGCATTTCAGTCCGTTCACGGACACCCATTCCAGTCTAGAATGCCATGGAGAGGTGAAGGGAGGTCGACATCCCTTCTCAAGTGGCACAAAGGTGTGTCAAGAGCGGTCAAGGATGAGGGATGTGTCCCCCCCACTCTGAACCCCAAGAACCTTCGCCAACATTTCCTGATGGGATGCCATTCAGAAGCTGAGGGCGATTTGGGTACCTATGGACTCCTAGGTAGTTAATGGACTCTCCTCGTTTTGTAGGAATTAACCGCGGCATCTGCTTCCTCGATCCCAAAGGATCCCTTCTTGGACCGTCTCCTAACATACTGGCGTCGATTTGGATGTAAAAAAAAAAAAAAAAAAGCACCAGGGCCACCTGACTGCCTCAGTGGGTAGAGCCTGCGACTCTCGCCCCCCGGGGTTGCGAGTTTGAGCCCCATGTTGGGTTTAGAGCCAACTGGAGAAGGAAGGAAGGAAGGAAGGAAGGAAGGAAGGAAGGAAGGAAGGAAGGAAGGAAGGAAGGAAGGAAGGAAGGAAGGAGGCGCCTGGGTGGCTCAGTCGGTTAAGCGTCCGACTTCAGCTCAGGCCATGATCTCACAGTTCGTGAGTTTGAGCCCCACATCAGGCTCTGTGCTGACAGCTTGTGATTCTCTCTCTGCCCCTCTCCACATTCTCTCTCTATCTCTCTCAAAATAGATACAAAATGTATTAACAAATAATAAAAAAGGAAAGAGAAAAAGCAGGAAACCCAACCCCCAAAGGGCACATCTCTCTCTCTCTCTCTCTCTCTCTCTCTCTCTCTCTCTCTCGCCTGCTCTCACATCTCAAGAGTGTACTTTTTGCCTTTGATATACTTTCCCGCTGTGCCGCATGTCTGTCCTTGAATTCCTTCTCCTGGGGAGACCAAGAACCCTCGGCCACTCCTTTGGGTCTGGCTAGGGGACTCCGGGGTCTCCCCAGTTCCCCCCGCAACATCTTTCTGGCAACCACAAAGGGACAAGGTGACAGCAACCCTCCTCGTGGCTGAGTCCCCAGCTCTTGCTTCCTTGCCCTTCGTTGCTTAGTCACTGTTCTCCTTTGTTCCGCTCTCTCTTTTGATCTACAGGAAGAGGCCTAAAAAGGACACCTCGTGTGCTTCCTTCCCTTCTCTTCTTTTGTAACACTGTTGGCCTCCATATAAACTAGAGGATGGGAAAGTCTGCCCAGGAAAATGTCCCCACATCCCACATGGTCAGGCCTTTATGGCACTGTACCAAAACCCTGATCTGTCCACTTGCCTTTAGGGGGCCCGAGGACACCCCTCCTCACTCTCTACTCTTTTTTTAACGTTTCTTTTCTTTTCTTTTGTTTAATGTTTTTATTTTATTCTTGAGAGAGAGAGAGACAGACACAGTGAGAGCAAGGGAGGGGCAGAGAGAGAGGGAGACACGGAATCCGAAGCAGGCTCCAGGCTCCGAGCTGTCAGCACAGAGCCCGACGTGGGGCTCGAGCTCACGAACCGCGAGATCATGACCTGAGCCAAAGTCGGATGCTTAACCGAGTCACCCAGGCTAATCTGGTTTTTTGTTTGTTTGTTTGTTTGTTTGTTTAGTTGTCTTAGAACAATTTTATTTATGTTTTTTTAGAGACAGAGAGCATGAGTGGATGGGGGGGTGGGGGAGACAGAGAGGCACAGAGGATCCAAAGCAGGCTCCAGGCTCTGTGCTGACACAACTCACAAACCTGGTGTAGATCTTGAGAGCACTGGATGCATCTTGGTGGGCTCTGTGTTGTCTGTGCGGTTTTCTCCCTTGTTAGTTTCCGGGTTGCCGGCTAGGATCCCTGGAGCCAATTGTCTGATTAGTCTCCTGCTGGCCAGGGACTTTAAGGAATATTCCCAAGCAGCTGCCCGAACACCTTTAGTTTCAGGGAAGTTCCACCTTCTCCGGCCCGACATGGATTGCCTAGTTTCACTTTCTGTTGGTGGAAGGAAAAAGTGTGTCTGTTCATCAGCGGGAGCTGACGAGCTTCGGGGCCGGGAGCCCTCTTTGTCCTCGGTGCTTTTATCCACCTGCAGCCTTCCTGGAGGCGCCTCACCTCTGCTGCCCCCCACCTCCCTCTCCTCCTGTTTCTGCACCACCACGGCTCAGCTTGCGTCACAGGCTCACGCACCACCCTCCGTGCCACCGGCCATTGGCTCCTGCTTCTCCCCCCCCCCCCCGCCCCCAGGAGCAAAGAGCGCCCCTCCCTGGACTGCAACGGCCCACTTCAGATTTCGCCACAGGTGTCCCGGATAAAATCGAAAATTGGAGGGGCGCCTGGGTGGCGCAGTCGGTTAAGCGTCCGACTTCAGCCAGGTCACGATCTCGCGGTCGGTGAGGTCACGATCTCGCGGTCGGTGAGTTCGAGCCCCGCGTCGGGCTCTGGGCTGATGGCTCAGAGCCTGGAGCCTGCTTCCGATTCTGTGTCTGCCTCTCTCTCTGCCCCTTCCCCGTTCATGCTCTGTCTCTCTCTGTCCCAAAAATAAATAAAAAAACGTTGAAAAAAAAATTTAAAAAAAAAATAAAGAAAGAAAGAAAATTGGAGAACAAGTTGAGTGTCCCAGTGGTCCCAGCTGCAACCGATTCCGTATTTAAACTAGTTTAAGTGTGTTAAATTTAATTAAGGCAAACCTGTCTTTAGAGTTATCAGCATTAAATACAAAGACTCTCGGGGCCCCTGGGTGGCTCAGTCGGTTAGGCGTCTGACTTCGGCTCAGGGCATGATCTCACAGTTCGTGGGTTCGAGCCCCACGTCGGGCTATGCGCTGACAGCCTGGAGCCTGCTTCGGATTCTGTGTCTCCCTCTCCCTGCTCATGCTCTGTCTCTCTCTACTTCAAAAATAAGTTTAAAAATAATAAAATAAATACAGGCTTTCACTCTAGGGGCACCTGGCGGGCCCTGTCGGCAGAGCACGTGACTCTTGATCTCAAGGGTGTGGGTTCAAGCCCCATGTCAGATGTAGAGGTTATGTAAAATCTCTGGTTTTATTTATTTAAATTTATTTTTCTAAAGAAGAACTTCTTTGCACGAGCAAGTGGGGGAGGGCCAAAGAGAGAGGGAGAGAGAGAATCCCAAGGAGACCCTTCGTTGACAGAGTCCCACTCCAGGCTCCATCTCAAGAGTGTGAGATCATGACCTGAGCCAAAATCATGAGTCAGACACCCAACCGAGCCACCCAGGTGCCCTGAGATTACATAAAATCTTAAAAAAAAACAAAAACAAAAACACAAATTATTATTCCACCAAGGTTTACTAGAGGTCATAAGCTCGTGTTCTCTCTGTTGCAATTAGTCAACAACAACAAAAAATAAACGATGGTCAATTTTGTCTGTCTCATAAGATTTTCCATGGGTAATTGTTAAAAACAAATAGGTTGAATAAATAAAAAGGTTTATAGGCAAAACTTTAAATTGCTTGCAAAATCTTTGGTAACCTGACCCTTTGAAGTTTTGCTAAGTCAAAGGATTAATTGGACTGAATTCACGGGACATCTAAACTTTTTCCAAATAAGATAAAACACTAAAGTATTGATTACTGAACAGAAGTTCGTGCTTTTGGCTTCTTATTTCAGAGAAACTGAGGATACTGGAGTCCATTGGTAAACACGCATTATGCTTTATTGAACGGTTGTACTGGGATAAACATATGTGTTTTTTTTTAACTTATCTAAATTAATTTTTATTTATTTTTAAGGACTGATGTTTAAATTTGTTTTAGTGTTTATTTATTTATTTTTTTTGAAAGAGAGACAGAGCGAGAGCAGGGGAGGGGCAGAGAGAGAGACACACAGAATCCGAAGCAGGCACCAGGCTCTGAGCCATCAGCACAGACCCCGATGCGGGGCTTGAACTCATGAATCGTGAGATCGTGACCTGAGCCGAAGTCAGATGCTTCACCAATGGAGCCACCCAGGCACCCCCATATGTTTTTTTTTTAATTTTTTTAATGTTTATTTATTTTTGAGACAGAGAGAGACAGAACATGAATGGGGGAGGGGCAGAGGATCTGAAGTGGGCTCTGTGCTGACAGTAGGGTGCCCAATGTGGGGCTCTAACTCGAGAACTGTGAGATCACGACCTGAGCAGAAATCAAGAGTCTGTTGTGGGGTGCCTGGTGGCTCAATTAGTTAAGCCTCTGACCCTTGGTTTCAGCTCAGGTCGTGATCTCACAGTTTCGTGGGTTTGAGCCCCGCATTAGGCTCTGCACTGGCAGTGTGGAACCTGCTTGGAATTCTCTCTCTCTCCCTCTCTCTTTGCCTCTCCCCTACTTGTGTTGTCTCTCTCAAAATAAATAAATTTAAAAAAAAAAGAGTCAGTCGCTTAACCAACTGAGCCACCCAGGTGGCCCTAAATTTATTATTTTTAAAAATAATCTCTACAACCAATGTGGGGCTCAAACTCACAACCCCGAGATCAAGAGTTACATGTTCTAACGACTGAGCCAGCCAGGTGCTCAGTCACCCCTGGGAAACTTTCTCTTAAGGTATCCATGACTTCCAGAAATATAACAAAGCATTCCTTTGTGAACAAACTGAAACATTTAACTTTTCTCCCTGCCTGAACCCTCCAGAATTCAGAAACTCTTCGCGGGACTATTCTTTCTTTCAAGACAATTACAGTTATTTGCATTAGTTCGATAAGAATCTGTTCTCCTCGTAACAGGACACCATTGGAAACACTGGTTATATTACCCAGGCTTTGACTGGAATGTCATATATGAGACATAGACTCAGCTACGACTGGACAGCTTTAAGGTACTAAGGTTGACTTTATGGAACCAAGAGAATCCCATGGAAACGTTGGCCTGATACCTTGCTTACAGAGCTCCTGGCGGCCTTACCAGGTAAGTAAAGAATATCACTCCCTGGAAGGTGTCCGAATCTCAGGATATTTTGGAGACCTAGAGAAGAGGAATTCACCCAAATCTGCAGGAATTGCAAGCGAGTCTGATGACCAGCATTTGGCTTGGCTCTGGCCTCGAGAACCTACTAAAAGTTCAATCTAGGGGCACCTGGGTGGCTCAGTAGGTTGAGCATCCGACTTCAGCTCAGGTCATGATCTTGCGGTTGGTGAGTTCAAGCCCCACATCGGGCTCGCTGCTGTCAGCCATATAGCCCTCTTGGGATCCTCTGTCTCCCTCACTCTCTGCCCCTCCCCCGCTTGCGCTCTCTTTTCAAAAAGAAATAAACATGAAGAAAAAGACATTGCATTTAAAAGCTCAGTCTAGAGATTCCTTAGGAAAAGTTCCAGCAAAGTAGGTTTTAAAGGATCTCTATGAGGGGCGCCTGGGTGGCTCAGTCGGTTCATCGTGAGACTGTGGCTCAGGTCGTGAGTGGGTTTGAGCCCAGAGTGGGTGCTGATGCAACTCTCTTTCCCCCCCCCCCCGCCTCTGCCCCTCCCATATTCTCTCTCTCTCTCTCAAAATAAATAAAAGCTTTAAAAAAATAAAGAATCCCTATGATTAATCACTGTTCTTTCTGAGCTTATGTAAATAACTAGGCCAAGTTTTACAGATGAGTTAGTCTTGATGCGGCCATCTCTGGAAATAATGGTGAATTTAGAGAGAAAAACTATGTTTCAGAAATGCATCCTTATGGATGTTAGATTCAAGTTTTCGTCGTCTTTAAGTTAAAGTTTGTTGTTTGGGGGCACCTGGGTGGCTCAGTCGGTTTAGCGGCGGGCTCTTGATCTCCGCTCAGGTCTTGATCTCAGGGTTGTGAGTTCGAGCCCTGCGTTGGGCTCCATGCTGTGTGAAGCCTACTTAAAATATAAATAAAGTAAGTCGGTAAATTTGTTGCTTGCCTAAGCTAGACAACGTGAGGGGAAACTTCAGAGGTATTGTCACTGTAGCTCAAACACAGACAATGTTTATGCCTATTCCTCTGTGGGGATAATAATTGAGAGCCCCGTGGGTATATGATTATTTCAACAGTTGGAAGATAAGATAGACTTCCCGACAGTTGTGAAACTCAGCTGTCAGCTTGATAAATTCTATGTGGCCAGGATAACAAAATCACTCCTTAAAATGTCAGAGCTTACCCTATGGACTTGTGGAGACAATGGATGGCCCCAACTTCTTTCTTTCTTTCTTTCTTTCTTTCTTTCTTTCTTTCTTTCTTTCTTTCTTTCTTTTTCTTTCTTTTTAATCTTTTTTCAACGTTTTACTTAATTTTGAGAGACACAGCATGAGCGGGGGAGGGGCAGAGGGAGAGGGAGACACAGAATCCAAAGCAGGCTCCAGGCTCTGAGCTGTCAGCACAGAGCCCGATGTGGGGCTCCAACCCATGAACTGTGAGATCATGACCTGAGCCAAAGTCAGACACTTAACCAACTGAGCCACCCAGGTGCCCCGGCTCCACCTTCTTCTTTTTTTTTTTTTTTCCATTTTTTAATTTTTTCCCACCTTCTTTATAACTGGATTGGAGAAGGGGCTTGGGGATGCCCTCATCTTCCGGGACTAGTCACCTCCCGCTTACCAGCAATTCCTCACAATGAGGATATTGTCAAGGTTAGACATCAGGCAAAGAGGACTTCTTCATGGTTTTATCCCTTAGCCATATTTGTCCCGAGGGCCACCCCTACCGATGTAAAATTACAAATAAAGGCTTTAGCCAAGCATACAGCAGCCATCATTAACCCAACCCAACATGGAGTCACCCACAAATTCAAAAAGAAGCCCTCCGAAACCATACCCTTGATTCATGGCCCAATAATGCTCGCCCAATGGGATGGCTCCCTGCAGAATCCCGTGACCACGTCATTACTCTACAGGCAACTGTTTGGTTTGCTACCTACTAGACAAGGCAACCAGGCATCAGACTGCGTCCTCCGGTTGCCCCTGCATTGATTCTCTTAAAGACCCTACACTGTCACTTCATGGTGGGTTAAATTCCTGGCCGGGAGGTGGACTATGGTCCACCCCAAAGGGTCTTCTTACCACATTGATAATTTTTATTACAATATTAATCCTAAGATGTCTTTTTGGGCTTTGCTCTCTCCTATTGTCAAGATACATGCGAGCAGTTCCTGACTCCTTTGCCCAGCCAACAGATGATACCTGCCCCTCAAAACAAGTTCACCCCAATGTCTTCTCTGCACTCTACAGCGATGGTCTTCCATTGTTACTTGCCGGGACAGATAGCGACCAACTTAGGTCCATAGGTAGGGACATCTCTATGACCGCTGTCAGCTTGAAGAAGTCACAGAAGATGTGCCCTTTGCCCTTCTACAACCTTGAAGATTCAAGGGCCAAAGATTGGTCATTGGGGGCAGTGTGTGTGTGTGTGTGTGTGGTGATGAGGGATAGAAGCAGGAAAATGTTCACCTTTACCCGAGGCTCACCTGCGTAGTTCCGATAAGGATCAAATACGTTCTGGTCGCTACATTCTTAAAGGGTCTCATGACTGCCTGTACGTCTCATCGATAGTTAATATCAAACTGAATGATAAGCACCAGAGAAATCTTGCGAAAGTAGTTTCACGAGTAGAAGTTCGAAGAAGACATTTATGATCTGATACTCCCTGCAGGTTCTCTCCCTCCTTGAGCCCTAAGCACATAACCACCAGCTTCAGATGGCGAAGGTGTGGCTCTTTCTGCCCACGGGTCTTGTCCACATGCTACTTGTATACCCATACTAGCTTGCGCCATAAACCATCTCAAGAATTCTTTCTTGACCATCGCGCTCAAGGATTGCGCAACAAGTGGCTGAAATAGCTTCGCTCCAGGGAGTCAGTGGTCACTAATGAAGAGCAAAGACTTACCCTCCTCGTCCTAGGGCAGCTGCTGGGGTTGGCAAAACTCGATGCCTCTGCTGAACTAGTTAGTCTTGGGCGCCCAGCTTAACCTCGTGGTTCCTCACTGCGGGATGGACACCACTGAAAACACACAATGCTTTCGGCCAGTCAGCCTCTTGTGAGATTCTGGTATGCTCTCCCCCTCACACTTCTATTCACTGCTGCAACACCCTGAATCCCGCCACTCCTCCGGCCCCCCCAGAAGAGACCTCACGATTGTCTTTACCTCAGTTAGGTTAGCTTCTGTAGCTCAGATTTATTACAGGCTCCCACTGAGACCTCGGACCTATTGTGTTTTATTGACGGATCTGGATCACACCTATGGTGGTTAATTTCATGTGTCAACCTGACTGAGCCCCGAGGCGCCCAGGTATTTGGTGGAACATCACCCGGGGTGTTCTTGGATGAAATTAACATTTGAACACGTAGGTTGGGTAAAACAGATTGCTCTCCCCAAGGTGGGTGGGCCTCATCCAATCAGTTGAAGGCCTCACTAGAACAAAAAGGTTGACCTTCCCCTGAGTAAGAGAGAAATCCTCCTTCCTGACTGCCTTTGAACTGGGACATTTGGTTTTTTCCTGCTTTTGGATTTGAACTGAAACATCAGCTCTTTCTGGGTCTCTCACTTGCCAACTCACCCTACAGCTCTTGGGACTTGTCAGCTTCCATAATCATGAGCCAATTCCTTATAATAAATCTCTCCATCCCTCCTCCTCTCTCTCTACCACCTGTCTTTGTAAGGCTTGTGTACAAAGATTGCCTATATATACATATAAATATACCCATATATATATATATTTTTTTTAATTTCTTTTTGAGAGAGACAATCCCAAGCAGGCCCCGCCCTGTCAGCAGAGCCCAATGAGGGTCTCGATCCCATAGACTGAGATCATGACCTGAGCTGAAATCAAGAGTTAGAGGCTTCACCGACTGAGCCACCCAGGTGCCCCAGCTTTTACGTTTTTTTTATGTTCAGAAGAAATCAAAGCAATAGTATTTTGTGGCAGGTGAAGATGAGAAACTCAAATTTCAGTATCCATTCATCGGTTTGTTTGAACACAGCCGAACTCGTTCATGTCGGTGTTGTCTCCGGCCACTTTCACATGACAGTGTCGGTTAGTTGGGACAGAGACTGGGTGGCTCACAAAGTGTAAAATATTTGCTATCTGGTCCGTTAGGGAGATGGTTGGCCAACCTCCGATTTAACTATTCTGTGGTGTGAGAAGTCAGGGTAGTGGTTGCTGTGGGGGGTGATGTTGGTGAGGGGGCCCAGGGGGACTTCTGGGGTGCTGGAGAGGTTCTGTTTATTCATCCGGGACCTGGCTGCATGGACAGGAACAGACTGTGAATTCAGCAGACTATACATTGTTGATGAGTGTACTTCTCAGTATGTATGTTCAGTATCGATGAAAAGTCACAAATTTGCTCAAGGTTACAGACACTAAGATGAGAAGTCCCCAGGGGCGCCTGGGTGGCTCCGTCGGTTGAGCGTCTGACTTCGGCTCAGGTCATGATCGGACGCTCCGTGAGTTCGAGCCCCGCGTCGGCTCTGCGCTGACAGCTCAGAGCCTGGACCCTGCTTCACCTCTCTCCGCCCCACCCCTGCTTGTGCTGTCTCTGTCTTTCAAAAACGAATAAACAGTAAAAAAAAAAAATTAAAAAAAAAAAAGGTGAGAAGTCCCCAAAGAGAACCCTGACGCCGATATCTGAGTCCAGTGAATCTAGCTGGGCCCCTCCTGGCCCACCTAGTTTTCATGACCTGGCAGCTTCTTTTTATCATTTATGCTGGATAGAGCTGGGTTGCTGGCTCTGGCAACCCGGAGTCCTCATACCCCACCTCCCAGACATTTACACTGTCATCTGCCCACTTGCCTAAAAGGTTTCCTTGCCCTGCTTCAACCTGTGGTTCGGGTGGAGGTTTCCACTTCTCACACTATCCCACCTCCCTGGCCACAGGGATTGGTTTGGTCCCAGGCTGATCTTCACCCAAGTGGAGCCAATCAGAGCAGACCAACCAGCAGGCCAAGTTGTTGATCTGCAGATGAGCCAATCACAACTTTTCCCTGGGATTTTTTCTTTTCTTTTTTTTTTTGGATTGGAGGCCCAAGGCTGGTAGACGATGAGCTTTGAAGCTGCTGGGTGCCTTGTGTTCGTGGGGTGGAGGATGCAGGTTCCAGAGAAAAATGCTGACTTGCAAAAGGTCAGGGAAGGTATGGAAGGAGTATCCTGATTGCCCTCAAATCTTTGCTTCAATGGCCCTAGAGCCCGGAGGCACATCTGCCCTTCCCTATTTGGCAATGTGGGCCAACTGAGCTCTCTTTTGGTCCACGTTAGAGCCAGCTTGGTTTCTGTCAACCTCAAAGACCCATAAAGACCTAGGTAATGGTCCCCCATCACACTGTGATAGACACACACACGCCCTGCTGCCCCATACACATGCTTAAAGACACTGAATCTGGGGACACACACACACACACACACACACAGACCCTCGCACTCCATTTCAGTGCATGTGTCTTTATTTCTGGGTGATATAAAAGAATAAACTTAAAAAAACACTCCAAACCAAACACCTTAATGGCTCCCCCAAAGCAATGTGCCCCCTCTCCCCCCCCCCCCGATAAATAGAGACTTCTGTCAGTCTACCCTCCCACCCCCATAACCCCCTCTGCTATAGACATACTCTGGTTATATATTACTCTACTCGGCAATAGACATCTCCCGAAAATAGAATTCCTGCCCCGTCACCTGACCCTATCCTGGCCCCATGTGCCCAGGACTCTCGTCCCCAGTTCAGACCACCCGCCACTGCAGCACACTGGTGTCCTTGCCCCCTGTGGTCAGGGCCACGCTGTCATCGCACAAGAAGGCCACATTTGTCACGTGGCTGCTGTGTCCGCCATATTTGTGGCTGAGGGCCTGTGACAGGGAAAGAGAGAAGTGAAAGAAGGTGATCTGTCTCGTTCCTGGCTGTATCCCCTGTGCCAGGCACATAGTAGGTGCTCAAGGAATATTTCTTGCATTAATAAGGATCAAACAACCAAAGCTCCCGGAATCGCAGACACTCAGAGCAGAGCGTTGGCACTCTGGACTCTGAAATTTACCGACTTTTAGGTTAAGAATGACCCTTGGGCTCAAGCCACTGCCCTCCTCGTACAGATGGGAAAGCTGAGGCCTGGAGAGTGCCGCCTCAGTCTTGCCCGCAGTGTTGTCATCCCCACCCTGCCAGCCCCCCCGGGGGACTCACTCGGGGCTGACAGCAGGGGTAACTAAACAGGTGCACTTTGCCAAAGTCATCAGCGGAAGCCAGCAGCTTCCCGTCATGGGAGCGGGCCACGGCATTGATGTCGGTACCGTCGGCTCCCTCAGACCAGATCCCTGTGGGCGAGATGAGGGGTGGGTGGTGGTGAGCGGTCAGCCTGGGCCAGGGACCCCTGAGGTGAGCAGGCCCCAGCCCCGGGCTCCCTGCCTTTCTCCCAGCCAGCATGGCTTGTCGGCAGCCAGGGAGGAGAACTGGAATCATCTTTTGTAAATGTGTATCTGACCCTGGCCCTCCACCGCTCCAAACCCTTCTGTGGCTCCCTGGTGGCCTTGGAGAAGGCCTGGGCTTCCTAGCACGACCTCTGAACTCTGCCTGACCTGGTCTGCCACGCTGCTCCAGCCTTGTCCTCCCTAATGCTCCCCTTGAACTCCACAGCGATTTAGCCATCCTGCCTTCTTGGATTTCTCCAAATGCCAAGTTCTATGCCACCTCCAGGCTTTTCGTACAGGGTATGATTTCCTATCCTAGGGACTGCTTTCCTTCTTCACTGCTTCCTCATCCTCCAGGTCCAGCTTCGATATCCCCTCCTCCAGGAAGCCCTCCTTGACTCCCTCCCAGGCTGGGACCAGATGCCAGCCCAGTCTACACCGGTCTCCGGCCCTGGGGATGACCAACAAGAGACTATGAAGACCACCAGAGAAGGATGTTGCTTGGAACCCCTGTTCTCAGTGGGACCTCCCCCATCCCAGAACTTACCAAACACCCCAAATCCCAGGACGCAAGTAGCAGTGGCCCATTCCACATTCCTCACAGCATCGACACTAGTGATCTGCTTACAGGTAGCCGGGTCCCCTGGGGCAGAAAACAGGGGGAGGGGTTCAGAGCAGAAAGAACTGGGTCGCCTGGGTGGCTCAGTCGGTTGAGCGTCTGACTCTTGATTTCAGCTCAGGTCATGATCTCTCGGTTTGTGAGTTCAAGCCACACGTCAGGCTCTGGGCTGACAGTGGGAGCCTGCTTGGGATTCTCTCTCTCTCTCCCCGCGCCCCCACTTCCAATAAACTTAAAAAAAAAGAAGAGAAAAGAAAAGAAAGAAAGAAACAATTACTGACTTAACCCATCCATTTTATAGTCAATGGGCACTGAGGTCTGAGACAGGAGGCTAAGGTCCTAGGGTTTATATTCCACCTCTTCAGACTTGGCTGAGGGGACTAGATCCTGGGTGGTGACACCCCAAGCCTGAGCAGGGGCATCTGCTTAGAGACCTGTACCCCACCCATCCCACCAGGAAGGGGAGGCAATGGGAAGCCAGGAGGCCAATCAGAACAGCCCCTGAACACAGGAGCCAGAGGACGGAGACTTGAAAGCCCCTGCTCCCTTCCTAGAAGTCAGGGAAGTCTATGTAAATCGCACACGTAAATAGGGAGGCTGGAGGAGGGCCGCCTTCGGCTTTCAGAGAACTCACAGTACAGGATCTCGTAGTCCCCGGAGTTGGTGACGAAGCAGCTGCTGTCCTGGGCCCAATCCAGGTGGGTGATAAAACTGGAATGGCCCTGCGGAGGGGGAGGGAAGGGGTGGAGTTAGAGCTCAAGCGGGTAGGATTAGACCAGGAAAAGCGGAAGGCAAAATACACAGGTAGGGGGAGAACACAAGGGGGCTAAAGGAAGGATACACAGCCTTTGGAGCGTGGGGGCGGGGCCAGACTACCATGGGCGGGGCCAGACTGCGATGGGCGGGGCTAGACAGAAAGGGCTTAGAACACAGGGGGAGTTTAGAACGTGGGCAGAGCTAGACACAGAGGGGCTTATAACACGGGGGTGGGGGTGGGGGGTGGGGTAATGTGTGGGCGGGGCTATAAGACTCCTGGTTGTGATCAGGGCAGTCAGTAGAGTGTTGAAGCTGTGCTCCCTTGAAGTAGAAAATTGGTTAATTCTGCGGCCCCTGGTAGGGGTGGCGGCGCGGGCTGGGGGCCACTGCCCACTCACCGAGCACTTGCCCAGTCGGCTGACCTTGCGGCCGCCCTGGTCCACCGTGTACACGTACACCAAGTTGTCGTGGGAGCCCACGGTCAGGTACGCCCCGTCTGGGGGAGGGGGAGGGGGGGGCTATGAGGAGGCACCCAGGCTCTACCCCCTTCTCTCTCAGCTTCAGCCCCCGCCCCCGCTATGCCAGACTCCTCAGCTGTCCCAAGCTCCATCCCCGCTACAGTCCTAGACCGGCCCCTAGGCCTTGCCACATAGGTTCTACTCCTTCCCCCTGCTAGTAACTGAGCCTCAGTTCCCAGGCCTGGCTGCTCCAAGATCCAGCACCGGGCCGCTTACCTGGAGAGAAGCTGACCACTGAGATCTGCTCATTGCCATCTGTGTGGATAGCCACCAGGTCGTGGGTCTCCGTGTCCAGCAGCAGCCATCTTTAGGGAGAAGGCACGATTGGGGAGGGGGTGTGAGCTGATCTGGTGCAGCAGGGGGCTGAAGGGGGGGGGGGGTCGGGGTCGGGAATCTGAGGGGCCTGAGCTTGGGACCCCAGAAAAGATTTGGGAGAGAGGCTGACTCCAGACGAATACTGAGAAGCAGTCTGGTGAGCAGGCTGTTAATTGCAGACTCTGTGGGCTCTGGGGACACAGGGGAAGGGAGGTTTTGTCAAGGGACAGTTCTGGGAGGGAAGGGAGCAGAGAAACCCTCTGCAAATGCCCAGCTCAGCTTTACCTGCCAGTCACTGTGCCCACGGCCAGGACAGAGCCACTGGGGTGGAAACCAGCAGAGCGGGCAGGGTCCTGAGGGGAGAGAGAGGAGGCAGGGCTGAGAACTGGGGTCTCCGGCCTATCTGGCTATTCCCCTACCGCAGCCACAGACACCCCAAAACCATCCTCCAGTTTTTGTTTTTAAACTGTGTTCTTCTGGGTCTTTTTTTTTTTTTTTTAATTTTTTTTTAACATTTATTTATTTTTGAGATAGAGACAGAGCATGAATGGGGGAGGGTCACAGAGACAGAGAGGGAGACACAGAATCCGAAACAGGCTCCAGGCTCTGAGCTGTCAGCACAGAGCCCGACGTGGGGCTCGAACTCACGGACCATGAGACCATGACCTGAGCCGAAGTCGGCTGCTTAACCGACTGAGCCACCCAGGTGCCCCTGGGTTTTTTTTTTTAATATTAAAATTTTTCTTTTAAAACACATTTATTCATTTTTGAGAGACAGAATGTGAGTGGTGGAGAGGCAGACGCAGAATCTGAAGCAGGCTCCAGGCTTGGAGCTGTCAGCACAGAGCCCGACGCGGGGCTCGAACTCATGGACCGTGAGATCATGACCTGAGCTGAGGTCAGACACTTAACCGACTGAGCCACCCAGGCACCCCTTTTTAAAATATTTTTAAGTGTTTTTTTGTTTGTTTTTTGTTTTTGAGAGACAGAGAGAGCGAGCAGGGGAGGAACACAGAGAGAGAGAGAGAGAGAGAGAGAACCCTAACCAGGTTCTGCAGGGTCAGCGCAGAACCCGGTGTGGGGCTCGAACTCACGAAACTGTGAGATTGTGACCTGAGCCGAAATCAAGAGTCGGTTGCTTAACCAACTGAGCCACTCAGACGCCCCCCAAACCATCCTCCTTTCCTGTGTCAGTTCAAACACAAAACAGTCCTGCTCTCACTGTGGACTCTAGATCCATTTATACTCCTGGTCTAAATTCTCACAGCTTTATTCATCTGTGACTTAGGTAATTTTCTAGAAGTGAGATTTTTTGGGACAAAGGATAGCCATATTTTGAAGGCTTTGGAATGATAATGCCAATTTGTTTTCCATAAGATTCTATCAACTCATTACCAGGCACGTCCAAGTGTCTGTTCCCCCACATCTTTATTAAACACCTGGCAAGGGGTATCACCACTTCTCGAACGCTGGGGACGTTTGGTTGGTGCGCAGGCAATAGAGCATCTTGGAATCAGACTCGGGTTCAAACCGGCTCTGACACTTCCTAGTTACGTGACACCAAATAACCTTCCCTGTCTGAGCCTCGGCTGCCTCATCTGGCCAACGGAGAACATCAACGTGTGCTCCCCGGGATTCTTCTAAAAACAAGACGTAAAACAAGACGTAAAAACAAGACTTACCAGCAAGCTGGTAAGTAAAATGGCTTACAGGCAGCACTCGACAACGGTTGGTTTGGATTAAAATCGAACCGTGATGATTTTTACCTTATCAAGCCTGTTTCCAAGTGGGGATCTGTCATCCCCACGGCCTTGTGGAGGTTGCGAGAAGTTGAAAGGACGAAGGGGGTAAAATGCTACGCCAGTTTCTCTGGGCGCGGTCAACAGACTGCCGGAATCAGAAAAATCTACGGGAGCGTGTTAGAAACTGCAGGTTTCCGGTCCCAAACGCAGACCTCCTGAATCAGATTCTCTGTGGGTGGGGTTAAGAGTTCTGTGTCTCCTAGGCGGTTTGACGTCATAATGAGGATTATTATACGTGGCCCTCACAATTTCCAGAACATACCATCCCTGACTCAAAGTTCAAAGGCCATCAAGTGTCCCAGAATCAGAGGTAACCCTAGATTCCTTGAGCGAAGTCTCAAAGCGTGGTGTGGGGGATACGATGGAGTGACATTCTAGTGTCCCATACTGCACAGGTAGGGGAGCTTAAAAACTACACTGCCCAGAATCCCTTGCAGCTAGGGTCCCACTGGGATTTGGGTCTAACAATCCGTTGCGCTTTTGTTGGCTCTGGAAGACAGAAAGCAGAGGGCCTGCTCTTCTATTTCCGCTCATCATGGGGGCTGGGAAAGCAATGGCATTGGCTATGATCGTGAGCCGTCGCTGGCCTTAAGAGGAAAGGGCACACGGGCGCCTGGGTGGCTCAGTCGGTTGAGCATCTGAGTGTTGACTTCAGCTCAGGTCACGATCTCACAATTCGTGGGTTCGAGGGATTCTTTCCCTCCCTCTCCCTCTGCCCCTCCCTCCCCTCCTCTCTCTCTGTCTCAAAAGAAATAAATAAACTTAAAAAAAAAAAAAGGCAAGTACATGGAGTATCAAGTATACAATGCAAATGTAGCCAGCACTGGGTTGCTCTAGAGCAAGACCGTCTAACAGGAGCTTCTGCGATGCTGGAGACGGTCATTATCTGTACTTCCCAACATGGTGGCCACTAGATACATGCTTGAAACGTAGCTAGTGCAACCGGGGAATTGAATTTTTTTTTTAAGTTTGTTTATTTAGTTTGAGAGAGAGAGAGAGAGAGAGAGGATGAGCAGGGGAGGGGCAGAGAGAGAGGGAGAGAGAGAGAATCCTGAGCAGGCTCCATGCGGAGCCCGACTCAGGGCTCAAACCCTCGAACCCGGAGCCCGACTCAGGGCTCAAACCCTTGAACCCGTGAGATCGTAACCTGAGGCCGACACCAAGAGTCGGATGCTCAAACGACTAAGCCACCCAGGCGCCCCGAATGCTTCATTCTATTTACATTTTAAAGTTAACTGAAGTGTGACGACCGACCCACCCGTATTGACCAATGCGGCTCTAGAGACAGCCCTTGCAGCGACCACAGCTTCCCGCAGCTGTGACAATGGCATTCTCCTGACCCCGCCCTCCTGACAATGGCAGGGGCAGCGGCTCCCCTGGCAGATTGGTTTGGTGCCCTGAGCCCTGACATACGGAGACAGGCGCTTGTGTCAGAACAGGGTGCCGAGCCCCCCTCCCCCCAGTCCCCTTACCTCGATGATCCTACTCCACAGGGGCCGGTGGGACTCCGCACTCCACAGATGCACCAGCTTATCCTGCCCGCACGTCACAAACTGTGCCCGGCTGGGGTGCGTGGCCAGACCCCACAGTTCTTCCACGTGACCCTGGAGGGAAGGGGAGACGGCAGCATGGAGCCCGCCAACCCGGGCCCTTTCCCCACCGAGCCTGGTCCCAGAAAGAAGTGCCAGGCCGGTCCCGGCGACACAGGTGGGGCCACAGGTGACCCGGGGAAGGCCCTTTCTCCAGTCCGTCTGAAGGAGGCCGGGACTTGAGCAGACCCTCGCCCCGGTGTGTGGCTCGAGGTGAATGCTCCCCTTCTCTCCAGGCCTCTGCTGTCCAGTTTGCACAACGCAGGGCAAGAGACATGCTGGGTGGGAGCTGGAGCCTTGACCGGCTTGAATCGGGTGGTGTCCGGAAGGCTGTGGGATCCCATGGAGGGCACTCAGCCTGGTGAATCTGACCTCAGCTCTCCCTTACGGACTGGACAGGTGCCCTCTCCCCGGATCCTCAGTTTAATCTTCTGTAAAATGGGGACATCGTTGTGCTCGCTTGAATCATGGATGGAAGGTGTTGAGGCTAGTACAAAGCGCTCGCAAAATGGAAGTGGCTGTTATTATTATCATTATTAATAACGTGTGCTAATAATACGCTGTTAAATAACAACGAACACTGATAATATAATTGTTGACGTTAGTATAACGATGCATGGTAATAAAGCTCTAATATATATTGACCTATTCATAATATAATCAACGATGTGTAATGTGGATGCTATTTTGGGGGGGTCTCTAAGGTCCCTTCTGGGAAATCCCTCTGATCCTGGTTTTCCTTCATGTTCCAGGGAGACCAGAGCCAGAGGGAGATCTAAATGCAGCAGCATGGATCTCAGCTAGCCTGGAAAAGGGGAAATGCTTGCCTCACATCACACAGCTAACCAGTAACAGGGCTGCGATCTTGATCCCAGGCAGTCCCGCTCCAGAATTCCTGTTCCTGACCATCCTACTATACAGCCCCTTGGCGGGGCGGTGGGGGGGGGGGGGTGGCGCTGGAGTGTTAACTGGGTGTGGATAGGGTTTTGGCACGCCAGGATGAAGGCGCGAACATGTGAGCTGCAAGAAGAAAAACAGGCCCACTCCAAAGGGCCTTCCCAGATCTCAGGAGGTGTGTGGCCCAAGGTGCATGTGGCCCAGGTGACAACCTGCCAGGACACTTACCAACAGAAATGGACACCACCCCTGATCAGAAGCACAGGGGGTGGCCCGGCTGCGGCGGGGTCCTGGGGACCCTCTGCTGTGCCAGCGGGTAACTCGTTGGCTGCTGGAGCAGGGGGGTTCTGGGGCAGGGGTCCTGGGACAGGGGTGGGTTTACGGGGTGGGAGCAGGTAAAAGGGAAGGTGAGTGGAGTTTGTCAGGCCAAGGGATGGGGTGGGGAGGTGAGGAGAAATGGAAGGAAGTGGGAAGAGAAGAGGAGAGAAATGAGGAGGAGGGCAGGTGCAGGAGAATCGCTCACCTGGACGAGCAATGAGAAGCCTGTGTGGACAGAGCCCTGCAGGATGCAGTTGCGGGTGGTCCCCACGTACAGCGTGTCTCCCCGACCCTCAGCCACAGTGCGCACCGGACCGAAGTCCTCTGGGACCTGAGGGTGAGGTTGGGGGCATATGAGTGTAGGGCACAGGCAGAGAAGGGGTGAGGGAAAACAAGCTGGGGAGACGAGGGTCCATTAGGAGCTGGGGTGGGGGGGATGGGAGGAGGTCCCCTCACCTTCACACGAGGCTGTCCCCCTCCTCACCTCTACCTCCTGCAGCTTGCTGTAGTCGGAACCCCAAAGGACCACCCGTCGATCACGGCCCCCTCCGGACACCAGCGTCCCGTCCCGCAGGGCGCAGAGCCCAAACACACCGCCATCGTGGGCACCCAGCACCGCCTGTGTGATGCGGTTCCCACCTGTGGGGGCAAAGAGGGGTGGCCAGGGAGCAGGGATCAGCATGGGGGGGGCTGTCCCTGCACTGACCCCTGCAACACCTCCAACTCTCAATCCTACATTCAACCACTCACTTACCTTTCTATCCACCCTTCCACCCACCTGCCCACTGCCCATCTATTCAAATACCTTATCATCCATCCATTAAACCATCTGACTAACATCTACCCAGTCACTTTTGATCCATCCACCCACTCACCCATTCATTCATCCACTCATCTACCTACTGGTCTGTTCGCCCATCTATCTACCTATCTACTCACCCACCCACTCACCCCCTCATCCATCCATCCACCCATCCAGTCCAATCCATCCATCCAGCCACTTACCCACCCATCCAATCGATCCATCCATCCATCATCCGTCCATCCATCCCCCTATCTGATCATGTACCCACCCATCAATCTACCCAACCATCCATTGATCCATCCATCCATCCATCCATCCATCCATCCATCCAAACATCCATCTATCCATCCATCCATCCATCCATCCACCCACCCATCCACCCACCCATGTACCCACTCACCCATCCATTATCCATCCATCCATCCATCCATCCATCCATCCCTCCCTCCCTCCATCCTCCCATCCATTCATCCATCCATCCATCCATCCATCCACCTATCTGATCATGTACCCACCCATCAATCTACCCAACCATCCATTGATCCATCCATCCATCCATCCTTCCATCCAAACATCCATTCATCTATTTATCCATCTATCCATCCATCTATCCATCCATCCACCCACCCACCCACTTACATACCCATCCAATCGATCCATCCATCCATCATCCATCCATCCATCCATCCATCCACCCACTTACCCACCCATCCAATCGATCCATCCATCCATCATCCGTCCATCCATCCCCCTATCTGATCATGTACCCACCCATCAATCTACCCAACCATCCATTGATCCATCCATCCATCCATCCTTCCATCCAAACATCCATCTATCCATCCATCCATCCATCCATCCACCCACCCATCCACCCATCCACTCACCCACCCATGTACCCACTCACCCATCCATTATCCATCCATCCATCCATCCATCCATCCCTCCCTCCATCCTCCCATCCATCCATCCATCCATCCATCCATCCATCCATCCATCCATCCACCTATCTGATCATGTACCCACCCATCAATCTACCCAACCATCCATTGATCCATCCATCCATCCATCCAAACATCCATTCATCTATTTATCCATCTATCCATCCATCTATCCATCCATCCACCCACCCACCCACTTACCTACCCATCCAATCGATCCATCCATCCATCATCCATCCATCCATCCATCCATCCATCCATCCATCCATCCACCCACTTACCCACCCATCCAATCGATCCATCTATCCATCATCCATCCATCTATCCACTTGCCCACCCACCCATCCATCCATCCACCTATCTGTGTACTGATCCACCCACCCATTCATCCACCTCTCATCCATCTGTTCACCTCTTTCATTCAACTACTCATTCACCAGTCAATCCATCCTTCTACCCAAACATCCACCCATTTTCCAATCCATCTACCCATTCACCCTGTCAATCTAATCATCCATTCATTCATCCGTTAACCCATCCAATCAACAACTGTGTAACCAGCATTTATTCTGGGCCCAGCTTCATGCCGGATGATACTGGGAACACAGTGGTGACCAAGACAACCTCAGATCTTGCCGTCACAGGGTTCACAGTCCAATTTCAGAAACAGACCTATTACCAGTCAATGACAACCCAAGGTGGTTGGGGCTAGGACAGGGAAAGCCAGGAGCCCGTGGGATCCCATAGAAGATACCCAGCCTGGTAGGTCAGGGAGGGTTTCCTGGAGGAGGAGACAGCTGAACAAGGATCCGAAGGATGAGTAGAAGTCAGCTAGGCCAACAGAGGGTGGAAAAGGGCTGCATGCAGAGGGGACAATGTGTGTAAAGGGAAGAGAGCAAGAGCATGAGCTATTTAGAGAACTACAGAAAATCTGGTTTGACTTCATGTAACATGCAAGGGGCAAGGGAAGGCAGGGCCAGACCACACAAGGTCTTAGAGGCCTCAGTGAGGAACCTGGGCCTTGTCCTGAGGGAACCAGGGAACAATGGTAGAGCTTGGCAAGGGGAGAAAAGGGTCAGATTTACACTGGGTTCTGGAATTTGAGGAGGCAAGATAAATAAAGGCCAAGGACCAGGAAGGAGGCTGGGGCAGGGACTCAAAGGGACAGTCCTCAACTCAGATGTGGTGCCACACGTCCACTTATCATTCTGTCCACTTGTCTTTCCAACCACCCCACCACAGCCCTACGGGATGGACCCAGTGATGGGTCTGGGGATATGGAAACGAATCAGACCCAGTCTCTGCCCTCAGAGAGCTCACAGTCTGCTGGAAAAGACACACTGTCAGTTATTCAGAGCTTATTCTCAGCTGTGTAATTTCAAGGGAAGCTCTGAGCCAGCCAGGTGCCCCATGAGCCTGGGGCTTCTCATCTGTGAAATGGGAATAATATGCAGTGCACCCTTGACTTAGGAGCATAATGTACGTGAAAGCAAACGTTCCCAGGCCAAAACAACTCACTGATTTGTTCATGCCATCCATCTGCTGGGACAACCCATTCTTTGCTTGATTCATCATTCACCCAAAGGCTAGAGCAAGCTTGTATTCACCCCATTAGCGTTTGCTGGGACAATACATTAATCCATTGGTTGGGACAACCATTTATTCATTTCTTCATCCATCCATTTGGCTAGAACAATCAACTCTTTTACTCACTCAGCAATCAATCTACTTCCTGGAACACTCCATTCTTCGTAATATATTAATCCATTGGCTGCGGTAACCATTCATTCGTTCATTCACTCATTCATTCAGTCATTGCTTTATAGATCCACTTCCTGGGAAAAGACCTCTTCATTTATTAACCCCAGCATCCGTCATGGGGACAACCATTCATTCATTCAGTTGTTCACTCACCCAATCATTCACCATTAAGGAGGCCAGTACATTCACTCATTCTTCCACTCACTGAGTAGGACAGCCCCTTCATTCATTCATTGCCTTATTCATTGATTGCTCTGGGACAAACCACCTCTCCATCCACCCACCCACCCACCCATCCACACCCAAGTGGGTTAACCATTCAATTCACTTATAATTCAAACTTGATCCCCACCACAGGATTTGCAGAGGACAAGGGTGGGGAATAAGTCAAGATTTCATGGAGATGGGGATACTGGAGCCGAGCCTTGAGGGGGATATAGGAATTAGACAAGTAAGGATTTAGCCTGTTTTATCATACATTCCATACAAGCTCGGTCAGAGGAAGGCTTGGCCAAAGGGGGTTCGGGAGGGCTGGCTTGGGTACCAAACAGGTGGAGTGAAACTGACCTTTGCCCCAGACATAGAGGTTCCCCCCCGAGTCCCCGGTGACCACATCGCCACCCTCCAAAAAGGTCACACACAGCACATACTTCGGTTTCTCGTGTTTCTAAGGTGGGGGAGAAAGGGAAGGTGTCAGAAGGTTGCTGAAGCAGAGAGCCTCCCAGAGCCCACCCACCATCCAGGACCGTGGTCAGGGGATCCCCACCATGATGTCGGGTATGAGGCCCATTGTGGGGCACCCCCATCTCCAACCCGCCTCCGTGCACTGCTCATGTAGCCTAGAGCTTCTGACCACATTGTCTCCCTTGCTTACCCCTGGAAGCACTTCCTGCCTCCTCTCTTCACTTTTCTTCTCTGTCCTTTCTCTGCCCCTGGGTCCCCCCTCTCTCTGTCCCTGGCTCTCCCCTGTCTCTGTCCCTGGATTCCCCCTCTCTCCATCCCCGGGTCTCCCCTGTCTCTGTCCCCGGGTCACCCCTCTCTGTCCCTGGGTCTCCCCCTTTCTGTCGCCACTCTCCCCCGCTCTCCCCCTGCACTGTCTCTCCTCCCCTTTCCTTGCCCATCCTCTATCTCTATGTTGCTCTCTCTGCATCTCCCCACCCTCCCCTCAGTATCTCTGTCTCATCTTCACCTATGCCTGGTGTCCTCCGGGCCTCCCTTTTTGGGGTGGAAGCTCCAGTTCTCACCCACGGCAGGCGAGCCCTGGCAGAGGGGCCCCTGCACCTTCTCTCCCCGGCCCTCTGCTTCCCGCTCAGTGTCTGTTTGCCTCAATGCGCATCTCTTTCAGCCAGTTGGCCTCTGACCTCCGTGTTTTTCCACATTATGGCCAAGCACAGTACTGCCTATTGAGTATTTACTATCTGCTAGGAGCTACTATGGTCTTCATCCGCTGAATCCTCACAACTTTAGACAGTTAAGGAGGATGATCCTCATGGTATGGGATAAGGAAACTGAGGCCCCAGCAGAAATTCGGCATCCTCATAATCTGGGACCCTCTGGGACGCTCTGTTTTGTTGTCTGCCCGGGTGTCCCTACCTGTCTCCTTCAGGGCCAGCCTGTCCCCGCACCCCGGGGCACTCACCTCAAAGAGGCCCTGCCGTTTGCTCAGGCTGCCCCCCTCCAGACTCCAGAAGTAGATGTGGGATTTTCCGCAGGTGATGAGCACGGTGGGGTCTGTGGGGTGGAAGGTGGCCACCAGCACGGCCTCGTTGGAGCACTTTGGAGAGTGGGGGAGATTCAGAATGAGGACCTCAAAGCCACTAGGGCCACCCCGTGTAGGACCGCCCTATACAGCTGCATGAGTTGTGCACTGCACAACCTACTTGCCTGTGTCTTTACTATACAGGCAAGCTAAAATACTGAAGGCAGGGCCGGCCAGCAAAGCATTACTGCCACCTTTATCAACATGACAGCAGATCTTGGAGAGCCTCAACTCTGCATCAAGTGCTGTGCTGAGTACTTTATCCATTAACTGCTGTACTCCTCAAAGCGCTCCGTGAGGTACGGCTCATTAGCGCTCCCCATTACAGGTGAAGTGAGGCGCAAAGAGGGGAAGTCACTTGCCTTAGGCCACACAGCCAGGTAAGAGTCAAGTCCAGAATTAATTCACATAGGTCTGACGCCAGAGCCCAGCCTCCCAACTACTAAGTCTCTGTCCACAAACTGTGGGCCCCAATCCGGAACCTAGGTCTCCAAAATAGGCACATGACCTTGGGCAAGTAGCTCTCCCCTCTACCATGCCTCAGATTCTTCCCTAGAAGTCAAGCCACCACCCAGAGATGCAAGTCAATGTCCTGGATGTCACAAGGCTACAGTCAGTAGCTGCCTTGCATCGACCTTTTTGTTGTGCCTGGTCTAGCCACCCCACATCCCAACATCAAAGCCAAGGCCCTACTAGGAAGATGCTACCATTATCCCCACTTTACAGACGAGCAACCGAGGCTCAGAGAGGGCAAGCCGCTTGCCTGAAGTCACACAGCCACCAAATGGCAAAGCTTGGCCTTGAATGTGTGTCTGATTCCAGACTCCTAACCACAGAGATCCAGCCAGTTCCACAGAGGCACCCCAAGGAGGCGGGGTGAGAACGGTCACCCCACCTTGCCATCCACCACCTTGGCCTCCTTGGCCCAGTCCCACACGGAGAGCATGTGATCGTTCGATTCGTCCACTGCACAGAGCAGGTTGCCTCCATTCTAGAAGGAGGAGAGAGGAGGGGGAGTGGAGAAGGGGGGTCAGGATCCACCCCTTCAACACTCTGCCCACACAGGAACTTCCCACTCAGGTCTGTTTTAAGATTTTCAAAGCTCCTGGCCCACATTAGATGAAACACATGCAAATACACTCCCTGTCCAGCAGCCATGTACACATCTTAAAGGGCTTCTAGAACTTTCCTTTTGAAATGACTCCTCCCTAAGAAATTCATCTCATTTACCCTCAGTTACTGTTTCTCTGCAGGAATCCTGAAACCATCTAATCTGCATTTTTATATGAAAATGACTTTATGCACACAAAATGAAATGACTTTTATGCACACAAAATGAAACAACCGAATTACTAAAATGTTGGGTGTTCACACCTTTGGTGAAACAGGTTAATTTTGATTTTGCAGGATTCCCTCCTCACCGTACACACACACACACACACACACACACACACACACACACACACACCACACACACACACACACACACACACACACACACAGAGTCAACAAAGTAGCTTTTCTCCACCACTCCCCACAATGCCCTCAAAGATCTCCTTAGGCCTCAGAAAACCTGTGAGGCTCTAGTCCCGTGCTTCTTAGTTTTTATTCCTCAATCCATTGCTGATCAATACTTTGGTAAAATACATTTTGATAAAAATGTGAAATAGGATAAAAAAAAAAAAAGCCCACCCATCACAGACTAGGATGTTGCAGGAAATAGAAATTGCTCTGCAAATTCCTGAAGGCTTACTCTCCATTTCTGGGCTTATCTCGCCCAGACCTGCCACCACCCATCCTGCCGACACCCATCTAGGCTGGACCAGGGAACCACAAGGCCTTACAAGGACCTTTCGCAAAGGAAAGTCGGTGCCAATAATAACGCAACCAGCATGACCAGTCACCGAGGAGTTTGGGGGCAATCAGGACACGTGGGTCCCCTTCATAAGGGCTAAGGGAGCAGCCCTGTAAGGTCACCAAAGGTTGGCCTGCAGGGCGGGCAATTCTGCAGGGGGCGTGGCCTATACCTGTGCCGTCACAATTAAGGCATGCCCCCTCCCCCATCCCAAAGCGCGCGCGCGCGCGCGCGCGCGCGCGCGCGTGTGTGTGCGCGCGCGCGCACCCCTGACTTTGGAGGAGGTACTCCTGACTTTGGAGGAGGGGACAGGCGAAGGGTCCCCGCACAGGACTTACAGATTTGGAAAAGCCCACACAGCACACAGCTCTGTCAAACATCCCCAGGCCCAGCACGTGTAAGGTGGAGAGGGAGACTGAGTCCCAAATGCGCACGTGGGGGGGTAGTGGCTGCAAGGAAGAAAGAGGCCTGTTACCTGGGGGGCCTGGCTGTCTGCCCCCACCATCACCCCACCCCAGTCTCCGGTCCCTCCTCCTCCAATCTGTTACCTTCCCCTCCTTAGAGGTGCCTGCCACCTGTCCAGTGGCAATGGTGACCATATCAGGGTGGACAGCCAGGCTGAGAAAGGAGACAGATGGACAGGGCTCAGTGGGAGGGATGGGGCTCAAAGGGGGGCCCAGGACTCCTCCTCCCTTAACAGGCTGAAGTCACAATGCCTGGCTATTCATCCCACAGGTTGGTTGAGTGAGTTATTCAGCCAATAAACATCGATTTAGTCCTTCTGTAACAATAAGGGGCTACTCTCCAGGTACCCAGCCCCGGAAGCAAGACTCCGTCCTGGGGCCTCTTAACTCAAATGCCCATACGGCTCAGGACTGTACCCAAGTGGTGGCCAGGGGAGCACAGCCATCAAAAGGGGCTGTCGCTGCCTGGCTCCCACCCTGTTAGGATCATCTGGGGCGCCAGCTAGGAGTCTCCGAAAAGAAGTGAAAAATCCAGGCATGTAAGTGAATTCACCGACCTTTAAAATACTGATGATCAGTCCACATTTTTTTCCCGAATTCAGCCAGTAGGCCAAGCAAAGGCCTGGCCACAGCCACCTACCCGCCCCCCCTCCTCCCCCCCTCCGCCTCCAAGAGTGGCCCCTCCCAGGCCTCACCATTTGATGTCATCATTGTGGCCCAGGTAGTGGCGCTGCCTATGCTCCTCCACACTGTACAGCACGGCCACGGAGGCCACAAAGTACACTATCTCCCCCGTGGGCAGCAGGTAAAGGTTGGCCCGGCAGTCTCGGCCTCGGTAGCCATAGCTGGAGATGCCCGGGGGCCGGTTAAGGAGCCTGTTTTGCATCGCACGTGCCAACTCAACACCTGCAGTGAGGTTTTCCTGATTCCACTCAGACCCCGTCGGGGGGGGGGGAGAGGGGCGGTTGATGGTACTCCCCCCTTAATATATCCACCAAAATATTAACCCCCGTGGGGCACCCGGGTGGCTCAGTCGGTTAAGCATCCGACTTTGGCTCAGGTCATGATCTCCCGGTCTGTGAGTTCGAGCCCCGCATCGGGCTCTGGGCTGACGGCTCAGAGCCTGGAGCCTGCTTTGGATTCTGTGTCCCCCACCTCTCTCTGCCCCTCCCCCGCTCGTGCTCCTTCTCGCTCTCTCAAAAATAAATGTTAAAAAAAAAAAAAGTTTTTTAAATATTAACCCCAAGAACCTGTGACTATAACCTTCCTTGGAAAAGGGAGTCTTTGCAGATGTAATTAAGGATCGAAACATGAGATTATGCTGGATTATCTGGGTGGGGCCTAAACCCAATGTCGAGTACCCTTATAAGAGACAGAGAGGAAAAGACACCGAAGGTCACAGGGGTGTAGGTAGGACCCACATGAAAATCAGAGGTTGATTGGAGTGATGTGGTGTGGCTATAAGCCAAAGAACCTCAAGGACAGCCAGCAGCCATCAAATGCTAGGAGACATAGATCAAATTCTCTGCCAGAGCCTCTGGAGGGAGGGCGGTGGGCCTGCTGGAACCTTGACTTTGGGCTGGGAGAGAAAATCGTTCTGTTTTAAGCCACAGAGTTTGTGGCGATTTGTTACAGCAGTCACAGAACGGTAATACAACCCCCCCCCCTTCCCTCCAGAAGGGTCCTGTTAACACTAAGTTAGCTCACATCTGCTCAGAACCTCCCCATGAGTTCCATCTCAGAGCAAAAGTCAAAATCCTTATGAAAGCCCGGGCATGAGGTCTAGCCTGACCTGGGCCGGATTCCTCAGTCCTCAGTCAGGCTCCACTCCCACTGGCCTCCTGCTCTCTGTCCTCACCTCAGGGCCTTTGCACCTGCGGTTCCCCCTCACCTGAGTACTCCTCCCCCTCAACTCTCCATGGCTCCCTTGCCTCCTTCAGGTCCCTGCTCAACTGTCAGCATCTCAGAGAGGCCTTCCCTGCCCATTCTACTTAAAACTGCAAACTCATGCACTCTCACTGCCCCCCCCCCCCGCTCATATTTCTGTCATACACTCATCAGAATCCCACACGGTTTAACTTGGTATAACACGGCCTAACTGTCTCCCCAACTAGAGTATCTGCTCTGGGAGGGCAGGGATCTTTGTCCATTTTGTTCACTGCTCTATCCCTGGAGTCCAGTGCCTGGGACTGAACAGACATAGGAATTCAGTATCTGATGAAGGAATGGCTGACACACCCCCCCCCCCATTCAGAACTTTCTGTGGCTCCTCCCACTGGCCTGCCTGGCCCCTTCCTGGCCCCAGTAGGGCTTCTGCCCTCCTGTGCTCTCTGATCTTGGAGTTCCTCAAAATGCCAAGATCTTTAGTCCAGGCCTTGGCACTAGCCTTTCCCTCTGCCTAGTACATTCTACCTGGTCACCTCCTCAGAGTGGCCCTCATGCTCACCTCCTCCTCCGGCCTCATGTCACTTAATAATTGCCTGGTTAATTTGTTAACTGTCGCTATTTCCCAATGAGGCTGTGTGCTCCCAGGTGGCCAAGACTGGGCTGTTTCATTCACTCCTATAACTCCTCCTCTGGGAAGCCCTCCGTGACCCCCAGGGCTGGGGCAGTTGCCCTTCTGGGTTCCCCCATCCCAGCCCTGCTCACTGTGGATTATCACTATCAAAGAGTCTGTCCCCACACTCGACTAGGGGCCCTAGGAAGGCAGGCTGTCATGATGACCCCTGGGTGCCCAGCTCGTGGCCCCAGATGTTCAGAAAATATCTGAATGAATGCTGCCATATGGGTCTCGACCCCACAGAAATGGTCCCGCCCTGCCGTCATTTCAGAGATGGGGCATCCGAGGCCCACACTGAGTTTTGCAGTCTCAGCGGACCCAGCCTGGCACAACAGCTTAGTGTGCTTTGATTCTCATAGATGTTTCCGGCTCTCTCGAAAAGACTCTGGGCTCCAACATCCCTGCCTCCACTAGAGTGGAAATCAAGGCCGAAAGAAGAGGACGGGGCCTGGGTCCCTAGGCTGCTGATCTGGAAAAAGCGTGGGCCACGGAGGCAAGAGTTCTTGCCCCAGAACTGGTCTGACTCCCGAGGACAAGGCTCAGTCCTTTCCTTTGGACTCAGCTTTGTCATCCAGACAGTGAAGGCAGCAATTGCCAAGCTGCAGGCGTCAGAGGGCTCTAGGAGGCCATGGGTTGTACAAATACACTCTCAATGCTACAAAAGAGGAGGATAGTTATCATTCACCGTATTTACACATAAAACCATTTAGAATGGCGCCTGGCATCTAAGTCCTCAATAATGAGCAGTTATTCTTTGATCAGTTCCTGTTTATGGGGCACACGTCATGAGCTCAGCACCTCTATACCTCCTTTCCCGGCACTATGAATCTGAAATCCTGAAACCCATTCTTCAGAGGACGCGGCTGAGGCACAGAGAGGCGAGGTGATTTGTCCAGGATCACACAGCCCAGCTGGGCTGGAGTTTCAATCCAGGTCTGCCAGGCTCCAAAGACGGGGCCCTTAACCATTTCCAACTTCTTCTGTTTCTCAGATACACCTAGGTCGCTCCGGCCACAGAGCCCTCATACCTGCCATGCCCTCTGTCTGGAACATTCTCCTTCTAGCTCTTCCTATGCTGGCTCCCAACTGTTCAACTCACAGCTCAAATGCCCCCTCCTCAGAGAAACACAGTGACTCTTCCCACATGACTTTAGGTTCCTGTGTTCCCAGCATTTATTACTTAGCTGGAATCACCGTGTTTATTTAATCACAGGCTTCTGTTATCATCTCTCTCTTCTCCTTTAGAAGGTGAGCCCCAAGTGACCAGGGCGGGACTGTAGAGGAGAATCTGACATATGGAAGGCACTCAGCAAACATCTGCTACTTTAGTGCATCGTAAAAAGGTCATTTCAACTAACCTGCTTTCCTCGGCACCGTCCTGACCCCAGGGTCATCCTGACCCCTCAGGCCACAGGGGCCTGCGAGTGTGATTCAGTGCAAAGACCCTCTCTACCGCTGAAGTCCCCTACCAGAAGGGTGTTGGTCTCTTCCAGACTGGGGGATGAGGGGCAGGGAGGAAGGGATTACAGCAAAAGGATACACCCAGTCCAGCTTGAGCCGGCTGGAAGGCAGCTCAGAGCGCGCGTCGAGGCTGTAGGTGGGCGCCAGCTCGGTGGGAATCAGCATTGGCACAGGGCGCCCCCTCAGGAACATTTTCACGGAGCCCTCCTCTGCCAGGACACCCCCAGAGGTCAGGCGCCGCCACCAGCCCACACCCCAATTCCCTCTCCCCTTCAGGCTTCACTCAACAACAACACCAAAAATGCATGGAGGGGCACCAGGGTGGCTCAGTCCGTTAAGCGTCGGACTTCAGCTCAGGTCATGATCTCCTGGTTCACGAGTTCAAACCCAGAGGCAGGCGCTGTGCTGACAGCTCAGAGCCTGTTGCCTGCTTCAGATTCTATGTCTCCTTCTCTCTCTGCCTATCCCCCGCTTGTGCTCTCTCTCTCAAAAATAAAGATATAAAAAAAAATTTTTTTTAACGCATGGGGAAACTGAGGCCAGAGAGGCAAAGGCTCAAATAGCCACGTCTCCTGACCTCCAGCAATCCCCAACCAAGCTCCTCCCCCTCTCCCCACTCACCCATGCTGAAGATAACTTCTTTGGTTTTGCTGTCAGGAAAGGGGAAGAAAAAGCGCCCTAATTAGCAGACGGGTCTGAAAAGGGGAGAAACCACTCCCCTACCCCACCGCTGCCCGGAGGTCTCTGATGAATAATGGGGGCCGAGTAAGAGGCGGAGCGCTGCCTCTCTGCAGGCCGTGTGCTTTGCTCGGTTGATCTTGCAGAGCCTAAGACACAGGCCCAGAGAGGCAGTGATCGCCAAAGATCACACAGCACGAAGTGGCAGGGACGCGATCCTGGAAGACGGGAGTCACCAGGGACCCCTCCCACCTACTCAGCACCGCTCTCCCAGAGCTCCCCACCCCCAGTCCCACGGTGCCCCAAACTTCAAGCAGCAAGGGAAGCCGAGAAGGTTTAAGGGAAGGGGCGTGTCTCCACATTCCCTTCGCCGGCGGAAAGGGGTGATAGTCGCGGACCCGGGTCCCTGGCGAGGGTGGGGGGAGCCCCGGATCCAGGCCCCGGGAGTGCAGGGAGGAGGGGGTCTGCAAGAGGGTCTCACCCAGCTCCAAAGCTACTCATGGCGGCGGCTGGCGGAGCTTCGGGGCCGGGGGTGGAGCCGGGACGGGCTCCGCCGCTTCCGGCCCTGGGAGGCGCCCGCGCCGCCGCGCCCTGCCCCGCCCTCCGCGGCCGACCCCGGGAGCCGGCCGGTCATTCTGGGTCTCAGATCCCGGGCCGTGGGGTCCTGATACCAGGCTCTTTTGGGGGTGGGGGTGGGGGTGGGGGAGAGTGTTGTTTGAGAACAGGACTAGGGGGCGTGTCTGCCTGAGTTCAAACCCCAGCCCTGCCACTTGCTAAGCAGTGTGGACAAATTGCCCGACCTCTGCCTCGGTTTCCTCCTTTTAAAAATGGGGGTAATAAGAGTACCCACCTCGCGGGGTGATTGCGAGGATTATATTGGTTAATTCATGTCAAGTGCCTGGAGTAGTGCCTAGTACATAGCGTCATGGACGTGTTTGCTATTATTTGAGTGGGGTTGAAATGTGTGGTTTTTGACCCAGTTCCTGCCTTAGTTTAGCCCCCAAGCCCACTGCATCTAGACTCTATCGTTAGGTTTTTACTCTGCCCTGGGCTTCAGGGTGGTCCAGCCTCCAGAGAATTGACCACGCCCCACATTCTGACCACACCCACCTCCCCCTTCCGATCCGTCCCCAGAGTTGACACCTCTCCTGATAATTGACTGCCCCTCCCCGGCCCTCTCCGCGCCTCGGGTCCCGCCAGGCATTCTGACTACGACCACTTTACAGAAATCCAGTCCCTGAGTTGAGTCTGTTCAAGGCCTCCAGGTTGGCCCCGCCTCCTGGTATTTGACCACGCCCCCTGTCGCCCCGCCCCGTCTCTGACAAGCCACCAGCCGGTATCGAGCCCAGTGACCCCCACCCCAGGTTCTGATTCTACCCAGGCTAACACTCTGGTCATGCCCTCCAATTCCAATCATGCCCCCCCAATTCCCCTATTCCCTGCAGAAACTCCCTTGAAGCTTCTGCCCTGGCCCCACCCCTGAGACCCAACAGGGACTCTTTTACTTAATGGCCACGCCCACAAGCCTGGCTCCTCCCTCAATTTCCACTCTGGCTCCACCCAAAAGACCCTAACCATTCACTTCCCCGAAGTTCTAGTCCAGCCCCTTAAGGCTTGGCCACACCCCCCAATGCTGGCAGAGCCCTTGCGGGCCTTCCTCTACGCCCGCGCTCTCTTAAGACTGGTCCCTCCAAGCCTCGGCACTGTCCCCGCATTCTGAACTAGATGACCTCGCCCTGCGGTACCACCTCGTGGCCTGGGGCATCACCCGAAGTTCCGCATCCCCTCTTCCAAACCAAACTGGTGTCCTGGCCTCACCCTCTGTGACAGGACCCCCACCCCAGACACCTACCCTTCCTTTTTGGCGCTGCAATTGCTGCTAGAAGATGTAGTGCGGCTGCGGGGGTCCTCGCGGCGCACCGAAGCCAGGCGCTCTGGTGACAAGTAGCGGCGGGCACTACGAAGAAAGAGCACGTTGTTAGGGCGGAGCCTGTGAGGTTAGCAGGCCAGTGTAAGAGGAGGGCGAGAACCTCCTGGCACTTTCCATTGCCGGAGTTCGGGCCCACGAGCCCATCCCTCGCCATATAAACAGCCTCTGTCTCCCATATGGTCTTGGAGGAGGCTAGAGATCCAGGCTTCCGTGCCTTACCTGCGCCCAGAGGTCGCCTCCTTCTTGGGGGAGGATGGAGAGGTGGCATAGCCGCCCACGCGCCTCGGGGGTCCCGCGCCATTGAGGGGGGTCCTGGTGGGAAGGCCTTTCAAGAGCTGACACACTGGAGGACGGGGTTCCGGGACAGAAGTAGTGAGTGCGAGGTCCGGGTCCCGACGTCTCCCCATCTCATCCCTCCAGTCTAGCAAAGATACCTGAGGCCGTGGTGCCCAAGCGTGGAGGCGCCCGGCCCTTGGGGGTGCCCCTCGCGCGCAGCGCAGCGCCCTGCTCTTCGCACGCCCTCAGGCGACGCAGCGCGTCAGCCAGCGCCGCCTTTAGGACCGCCAGCTCGTCTTCCTGCAGCTGCAGCCGCTGCTCCAGCGCCGACACGCGGTCGTCCACCTCCATGCCGCTCGTGCCCGACAGATTGTCATCTGGAAGGAAGGGTTAGCGCTGGCTGCGGAGACCACTCCGGAGCTCCAGGGCCGGAGGGGTCCGCCCCCCACCCCCACCCCTCTCCCCCCTTCCCGAGTTAAGGCGAGGCCAGCCACTCCCCCTTCCTCTCCCTCAACCTGCGGCCGGGACGCTCAGAGATGGGCCAGGAAGAGGGTTACGAGGGGGAAGGAAATCCCCAACGCTCTCAGTCCTTTGCCCCCACACTCCTCTGCCCGCCCTGGAGATGTGACCTTAGGGAAGTCCCTTACTCTCTTATTTTCTAAGATGCTCCGAGTCAGGAGCCTCTCAGCTCTGGTTTTAAGATTCTATGACTAAGATGCTAAATATCTATGAGTGATATCAGTATTTTTTTTAAACGACACCAACTAATTCCTGGTGACACCAACGTTCTAGAATTGATCCCCGATACTCTCTGACGAATATCAATATTTTATCCCTGGGACTAAAGTTCCCTTTCTGTTTCTTAAGACTTCCCCAGCTAAAAGGTGATGCCTGGTCCCTCCCCTTCCCCTTCTCTCCTCACCGTGGGGTTCGACCCCAGAGAGTCAGTTGCAAGGACAGAGTTTCTGCGGCCCCTGGCGGTAGACTTGGGGGTTGCAGGCAGCGCGTCTCAGACCCGGGAGACCCACTGGGAGATGCGGGCGGGGATCCGGCTGCCAAACTCTAGCCGGACCCTCTCTCCTGTTCCTCTTTTTTTTTTTTTTTTTTAATTTCGCTTCTGTACCCCACGCCCCAGAGTAGGCTCTCCCTCTCCTCTCCAGCCCATGGTACGGCCAAATAACTCCTCCATCACCCCCCAAACACACACCTAGCCCATTTCCCCGAAGTGGGAAGAGCGGATGACTGAGGCATCCCTTTCCCCTCTCCCTCCCAGACCACTCATACCCAGACTCATTGCTGGCCACAACTGAGGAAGACCTGGCTCCCAGCCGGGTGGAAGTAAAGGCGGTATCATTAACAGGGACGGGGCGTGGAGGTCGCACCTGCCATCCCGAGTCGGAAGGCCGCCCCGCCCGCCCGCCCGCCGGGCTCCGCAGTGCAGCCGTCGGTCCCTCCCCTCCCTCCCCCCCACCCTAGCGGCCCAATCGCCAGCCCGGCCTCGCCCGCCCTGCCCCCCACCCAGCGCCACTATGGTCCGGTGCCCGGACCTGCAGAGGAAGGTGGGGGCCTCCCGAAGTCGGAGGAAGGGAGCTGTCAGGACTGAGAACTCGGAAGAAGAGGGAATCTCGGGGTCCTGCCGGTATCCCGTTTTCCACCGGAGGAAACTAAGAACGGAGGTTGGGGAGGCGCGCGGAGACTCGCTAAAGGTCACACGGTCAATAAATGAGGGGCGGGAGGGCCCAATCACCTAGTTGTGCCAGGCCCCCTCCTACCCACCTTTACAGATTCTACCCACCCCCACCTCCCCCAGAGAGAGAGAGAGACAAATTATAACGTTATAGTGAGCTTGCGTGTGACAGGCAAAACACTTAGCAGAACACTGGCTCATGGTAGATGCTCACTAAAGCCAGAATACAATGAACTATTATTATGGTACCTACTGTTCCAGGCAACTCCAGTAATGGTGGGATCCCACCCGTTTTAGGAGGAGGGGAGGAGAAAGGGGATTGAGGCCCAGAGAGATGAAGTTACTTGTTCATGACACACAGCCTTCCGGCAGCAGAACAGCCAGGCTGAGGCATCCTGCCTCTTAGAGGGGCAGAGGAGGACAAAACAAACATTCAGGTCCTCTGCCAACTCCAGTGTGACCGGGGGAGTGAGCCCACAAACTGGAAGATAGTCTCCTCTGGGGGAAATGGATAGCATTCACCTAGGTCCTTCAGCCCCCACCCAGAACGACCAGCTGCATCTTGAGGCCTCGCCCCGTCCCTCCACCCCAAACTCAAGTCCTCTACTCCTTCCTGAGCACTCCCCCAGCCCTTTTGCCCAGAGACCAGCTCTGGTTTCCCACTCTTCCCCTTCTCCCCTCCCCTCTGCCTCCTGCTCCCCCTCATCTGGGCCTGACACAGTGGCTTTTCTGGAAGGAGGAAGGGGTGTCTAGGAAGGAGGGGTGAGTCCCAGTGAGTGGGAGTGGTGGGGGCTGAGGATTTGCAGGTAGAGTGGAGGCTGAATCCTCTGGTTATCCTGCCTGGTCCCACACACTGCCCACAAGCCAACACCAAATCCCACCTCCCCCTAATCTGTCAGTCCCTCTGCCAGAGAGAAGGGGGAGGGTCCCAGAGGATTGAGAGGGGATAGGGTAGAGTTCCAGACCTTCAGGCCTACCCCCTTCGACCCCAGGCTCCTGAAGGTTCTGCCCCCTTCTCTCCATCCAGCCACCTCGGGAGAAGGGGAGGGTCGAAGCGGGTGGGGGACTGGGATCAGGGTTTTGGGGATCAGGAACCTTGCTCTGGGGTCAGGGTCCACCTGGGGGGAGAGAGGAAGATCTTCAGCAAAGGGCCAGGATGGGGACTTGGAAGGAGGAGGTTGGGGCAGGAGGAAATGGGTCCAGCCCTGGGCGGAGCCAGGGTCGGAACTGAGGAGGGGTCTCACCGTTGCAGTATTGAAGCAGCGAGGACGTGTCGTAGAGGCCGCAGAAGGCCGGGCCGCGCTCCGCCATCGCCCCGCCACAGCCACCGCCGGCCCCCCCGGCCCCAGCCTGGGCCCGGTCCCCCCCTCCAGGCCCTGCCTCCCGTTGCCATAGCAACGCCCTTCGTTCCAGCATCCCCGGCTCGGCCCGCCCGGCATCAGGCGGCCGGCGCCGGGCCTGGCACCGGGGTCATCCCCCAGGATGCCAAGAAAGGGGGGTCGGGACACCCCCTGCCAGGCCCCCCCCCCTTGGACACAATCCTTGGACCGGGATTGGTTGAGCCTATATCCCCCCTAGGTACCGTCTGGTCCCGCCCACAGTCTGCGCGCATTCTCTCTAGACCCCCTCCTCGCCAGTTCAGGACCAATGAGAGGCTGTCGCGCAGGCCCCTCAGCCAATAGGGATGCAGAAGGATTGGAAGGGGCAGGGCTTTCGCTGCTTTTCAGCCTAAAGCTCAGCCCCGGGCTGTGAGAGGAAGATAGGGTGGAGGAAGACACTCCCATAACCCCAAAACCTTCTCCTTAATCTTTCGCTGAATTTCCCAAAAGCCACCTCGCAAGACCAGGGCCTGACCCTAGAGCCTCAAATATGCCCAGATATCCACCAGCTCCGCCCTCGAACTCTTATTCTTAGAGTCCTTGTTTATTAGATGTAGGCCCGCCCCCAAGCTCTTAGCTCCACCCCCAGAATCCCGCGGGAGCTTAAGTTTTTTTCCTGCCCCAAGAGCCTTTGGCACCGCCCCCAAAGCCTCCGAGAGCTACAGTACTTCGCTCAGAGCCCTCGGCCCCGCCTTCTTATAGGATTAGCTCCGCCCCGGGGTTTAGACTCCTCCCCTCCCAAGTCTGATATCCCTCCCCAACACTTCCTTCCTCTTTCTTATGGGGGAGAGGAGGGTCCCCGTAGTTCCCCCCCTACAGCCCTCAGCTCCCACAACTAAATTATCCAGTCCGGGTTTTGACATAGGCCCTGCTGTGACTCCGGGAACCCTGGCGGTGTCAGTCGGTGCCGGCTCTGATGTTGGGGGAGGAGGGGAGGGTAGAAAACCTGACAATGGATTTAAAGAATGGTGGACCACCTTCCCCCAGTCCCCACTGAGGGTCAGCACCTAGACCACGTTTTATAGGAAGAAGCGAACCCAAAGCGGGCAGAGACCTACCTCAGGACACACAGGCTTGTCCTGAAAGCACTGGGCTTTGGAATCAGATGGACCTGGGTTTAAATCCTGACTCCACCAGTTTCTGCTTGTGACCCTGAGCCTCAATGTCCACATCTGGAAAGTGGGCGGTCATATCGTGCCTCTCTCATTCATTCAAAAATGGCTTTTGATTTAGCAAAGGGGGGAACAGGGGCGCCTAGGTGGCTCAGTTGGTTAAGCGTCTTGACTCTTGACGTGGGCCCAGGTCACGATCTTGGGTTTTGTGAGATCGAGGTCCCCCTGTCACCCTCTGAGCTGATGGCACAGAGCCTGCTTGGGATTCTCTCTCTCCCTCTCTCTCTCTGCTCCACTCGTGCTCTCTCTCTCTCGCCTTCTCTCTCTCTCGCTCTCTCTCGCTCTCAAAAATAAATAAACTAAAAAAGTAAAGATAAACATTCATAAATAAAGGGCGGAGGGGATCTTGATGGATCTTGCAGGTTGATGGAGGAAGTAAGCCACCATGCGCACAACAAATAAGTAATAATAGCTAACATTTATGAAGCCCTTACTACATGCCAAACACTCAGTTATCTTCACCGCCAGCCCTATTTTCACCACCATTTCCCAGATGAAGAAACAGGCTAAGATAATTTCAGAACCTTGTATTACAGAGATAAGGAGTGATGTGATCAAGGATAAGAGGGTGAAGCTAATTCAGGGATAGTGGGGCCAGGGTAGGTCTCTCTGAGGAGGTAACATTTGAGCTGAGCTGTGAATGACAAAGAAGGAATTATGCACGAAGTTGGGGGGGAAAGCTTTCCGAGCAGAGGCATCAGTAGGTGCAAAGGTCCAGAGGTAAGTATGAGTTTGGCATGTTCCTGGGGCAACAAGAAGAAGCCTGGTAGGGCTGGGGCCACAGAGGGAGAGGAGAGCGGAGGGTAGATGAGGTCAGGGAGGAGATGGGCCCACAGATACTCCAGGGCCTAGAAGGCTGTGGGAAGATGTTTGCAGTTTGGTACTGTATCCTCCGTGAGTCACAGATGTAGATTACACACGAGTACAGTGCCTGACACACGTAGGCTCACGTAAATGATGGCAACTCCTATTCATTTCCCAGCGAACACCCACTGTGTAAGGCACCAAGATCAATAATGGGTTCAAAGCGATGACCAAAGTAGATGTGGGCCATTATCATCCTGTGATGACAGCTAGTTGTGTTATTGATCGAAACAAAGCAGGAACCCACATATCCTGCCTCCCCAACTCCCACTTCTCCCACCCTCCACCTCCGTGAGCTCAGACGCTAAGAGAGGGCAAGTCAGACTCCTAGTACAGAACTCCACACAGGCTTCAGGCTGATATGGACTGCTCCCAGAGGGGACACTAGTGGGGGCCCAGAGTTCAGATCCTGCAAGCTCCATGTGTTGGGGGAAGGGAGAGGAGCCACGGGCAGAGGAATTTAGCCTGGTAGGTTATGGGCGGGGGGGGGGGGGCGGAGAGTGACACACAGAGATAAGCCCTCGAGGGGTCGGGATCCATGTGAGCGCAGTGACCTTGGCCAAATAGCTTTTGCTTCTCTGCAAAACGGGAGTCATTCCAGCACCCAAGTCCCAGGGGAGAAAAACAGGTTCGGTGAGCTCAGGCCTGTCAAGTGCTCAGCACGGTGGCTTTTGGGTACAACTCATGGAACTAGTTTTATTACAAGTGCTTTTGCAGGGAGATGTCAAAGGCCTGGAAGACAGGAGTGGGGAGGGGAGGGCTCTGCAGTGACTGAGGGGGGAGGGCTTTCGGCGTGGCTTTGTCTTTTCTCTCTGCCTCCAGGCTTCCTTCGCCACTCTTCTCTCTTCTCTGTCTCCCTCTGTGTCTCTGTCTGGAAATGGGTTGTTGATCCATCGCTTATGAGCTATGTGACCTTGAGCAAGTTACCTCCCTTCTCTGAGCCTCAGTTTCTTCATCAGGAAAATGGAGATGGGAATACCTCTGCTGCAGGTCTGTTCCGAGGATTAAATGAGATGACATGTGTGTGAAATGACCAATGCCTGGTTACCTACTGTTCTTATTATAATTATTATTACTGCTACTGCAGTAACCTCTGTCTTTCTGATTCCTTCTTCTTTCTTTGTGTTTCTCTTCCTACCTCGCCTTCTGTTAGTCTGTCTCCCTATTTGGGTCTATGCCGGGGCTGGGAGTTCCAAGGGGGCAGGGCCCCGGGACCCCTAGCATTGCCAAGCCCGGGGCCTGATACATTAAAAGTACCCAGTAAAATGAACAGAACCCTGCTCCGTGCCAAACCAGTGTTGGGCGATGCTGGGGACCCACAAGCGGCTGAGATAGCCCCAACTGGGGTGACTGAGATAGCCCCAGTCCTGTCCTCACAGAGCTCACAGTCTGGGAGAGGAAGTAGTTATTTGTTGAATGGATGGATGAATGGATGGATGAGCACATAAATGAGCTAACTTTGAGGTGGGCTTGGGATACTGGACAATATTTGAGTGGAGGCACTTGAGGCAGAGAATACTGCTAGAACAAAGGTCAAGGGCCCGGGAAGAGTCTGAAGAGCTGGGACATCTCGGAAAAAGGGCTGAAGAGGTCAGCAAGGGCCTTGGAGGCCAGGGAGAAGGAGGCTGGGCTTCCTTCTGAGGGCACTGGGGAGCCATGGCAGGTTCTGAGCTGGAGAGGGACAGGGGCAGTTCTTGCTTTAGCATGATCACTCTGGCTGCCTGGCTGTCCTATGGGAAGACGTGCAGATGGAAAGAAGAGGGTTGCAACCGGGGTTCCCTGGATCAGAACCGGGTCTAGGGGGAGATACTAGAAACCTGGAGGAAAATGCCCAGGCCAGCCGGCTCTCCTGGACACCAGGAAAGGGGCTTCAGAGCTGGCCCGCCACCACCAGGGGGCAGCCAGGGCTACAGGTTTGAATCTCTCCGTGTGTTTTCCCAGGGTGGGGAGGTTTACACCTTGCTTTGGAGGTGGGGGGGAAGTTGGAGCTATCTGTGGGGCCGGCTGAGAGCCCCTCTGCTCTCCTGCCCCCACCCTGGCCCCTTGGGCCCCTGGAGCCCCCCCACCCCACCAGCAGGAGATTATGTCAATACAGCCCCGCCGCTTCTAGCCAGGACAATATTTGTCCTCAGGATCTGGGGAGGTCGCTATGGAGACGGGGCTGCAGGGTGGGGGGAGCACCCCCTCCCGGAAGAGGGCGAGGGGTGCTGGGCATCTCTGCCTCATCTCTGTCTGATTGTGTCTGAGAGTTTCCCCCCATCCTGTCTGCCTTTCACGTTTCTCTCTCTGAACCGTCTCTTCATCTCTGTCTCTGTCTCTGGATACCTGTCTGTGGGTCTCTGTCTCTCAGGCCTCATCTCTGTGGGTCTCTTGCTCTGTCCTTTACTGTCTCTCTCTGGGTCCCCAGCTCTATGCTTCTCCGTGGCTCTAGCCCTCTCTGGGTTTCACGTCTCT
This sequence comes from Lynx canadensis, assembly GCF_007474595.2. NCBI lineage: Eukaryota > Metazoa > Chordata > Mammalia > Carnivora > Felidae > Lynx > Lynx canadensis. Next base: position 50,743,297 of record NC_044317.1, read on the forward strand.
GTATCTTGGTCTGTCTTTGGGGCTTTGTCTCTGTCTGTCTCTGGGATCCCTGTCCCTTTCTGCCCCTGGGTTCCTGCTTTCTCTGGATCCTGCGTGTGTGTGTGTGTGTGTGTGTGTGTGTGTGTGTCTGTCTGTCTTTCAGGCCTCATCTCTCTGCAGTCCTGAATCTCAGGGGGGCCATCTCAGCCTCCCATTTCTGGCCTCAGTCCCCACAGGGTGCCCCCTGTCCCCATCTCTCTCTGCCTCATTTCTCCTGTACCATCTGCTGGCACACCAGGCCCCTGCCTGCTCCCCACAGGCTCTGCTTGGCTACAGCCCCAGCGGGGAAGGCACAGACCTTCCAGCTTCTTCCTCACGACCCCACCTCGCCTGACTGCCTCCTTTGGGGGGCAGCGCCTGCTCCTTGCTGGGGGTGGGGCGATGACAGGCACAGAGACCCAGGACCTGAGGCAATGGAGAGAGAGGAACAGAGAGACGGACACCCTAAGAGCTGAGAGGAGATGAGAGTCAGGGAAGAGAAAGGGGAGAGGTTAAAGATGGGAGAGGGAGAGATTCACACACACACACACACACACACACGCACATGGAGAGAACAGAGGTGTGGGAATCAGAGTGTGTGTGTGTTGTGTGTATGTGGCCCTGCTGCCCCCTCCCCAGAACCCAGGAGGGTTGGTGGGGGGAGCAGAGGGCCAGGCACCGCCCCTCCTGTGCACCCTGTGCTGGGTTGTGACCGGTTCCCCCCGCAGGGGACCTCCAGACTCTGAGGGCTGATGAGAAGCTCCAAAGCCACAGCAGCGTCCTGGCTGGTCACCTCTCCTCACGGCCCATTTTTCAGGCCCTCTCTCCCTCCACCCTCCCCCGTCTTCCTCTCAAAGTGGCCATCGCTCAGTTTCTGCATGTTCTCTCTCCCTCTTCCCCTCCTCCTCTGTACCGCCCCCTCGTTGCCTCTGTTTCTCCCTCCTTGTCTCCCTGTGTACTTTTCTCTATGTTTGTCTCTTTCTCTCTCTGTCCCTGTCTCTCTTGGTCTCCTTGTCTCCATCTCTTCCTGTCTGTCTGTCTCTGGTCTCTCTGGACCCTTGGTTTCTTTTCCTGTCTCTCTCACCACCTAAATTCCACTCCACTGCTCCCCCCTCTTCTCCGGTCTCTCCCCTCCCCCTTTCCAGCCTCCCCACTACCTTCCCAGCTCTAGCTGGGCACCCCCCCCAGGCTCTCTTGGGGCCCAGGAGAAACGCCCTCCCACCCCCAGCCTCTCCCCGAGGTGCTGGGCTATCTCAGACCCCTCTCCCTCTCCACCCCGCCAACCGAGCCTTTCCCAGGACCCAGAGGGCGCCAGGAATGTGGGGCAGAGAGCAAGGAGGCCACAGCTGGAGGCCAGAGAGCCAGGACCCCTCCCGGTCACCCCTTCTCCCAGACTTGTCTCCTTCCAGCCCCTGGTGCTGGACCTGGCCTCCCCCTACTCCCTGCCCCTGCTGGGGCCTCTGGGCCTCAGTTTCTCCTCTGCAAAGTGGGCAGACTCACCTCTGCCCCACTTATCTAATAGGTCCCGGCGGGGGGGGGGGGAGTGTGTGCTCCTGAATGTTACTAGTTGACTAACGTGCACGAAGTGTGTCCCAGTTTGTACTAATGAGGGATTTGCACCTTGGGAACTGGGACTCCGTTTCTAAGGCTTCCCCCCAGTCCCGTACAGACGTTTTTAGGCAAAGGAAGAGACTGGAAGCGGAGACCATGCCAAGGTGTGTGATTCTGTAGTGATGGGGACCACGAGACCCTGTGAGCCTGTGGGTTTGTGTGTGATCGTGGGACGATGGCCTGTGACCCTCGGTGCGTCTGTGTGGCTTTGCGTGATGGTGTGATGGTGGCATCATGGCGCGTGACGTGCATGTGACCGCCTGGGACTGGTGAGTGCGGGTGAGGGTGCCATGCAGAGTCCTGTGCCTGAACCACCACGGCGCTGGGGGTGACCACGTGAGGGTGACAGTGTGGCCATGTGGCAGCAGCCGTGAGAGTGTGTGCCTCAGTGACAACTGGGGAATGTGTGTCCTCGGGATGTGGCTGTGGACCCTGGTGACTTAAGTGAACTGTAAGAGCATCGGTGGGTATGGTTGTGTGACCTGTAGGTCGTGGCATTAAAGGATGATGTGACAGGGTGAAGAGCCACATCACGGTGGCTTTATGTCACCGACAGTCATTCTTGGAGCCTCTGCTGTATGCCCCAACCTGTGCTGAGTGACACTGGGGACCCAGCGATGACCGCAAGGCCCTGGCCGGGTCCACAAGTTGCCACAGGCCAGTTGGAGAGACAGAAGGTGTCTGTGACGTGACCTAGTGATTGTGTGACAGTGTGTGTGACTGACACGGTATCCCCGGGGCTTCGCGAAGACGTGACTGTGTTGCTAGGTGAGTGGAGGGGTCTGCACTCGGGGTGCACGTGACTGTATCGCCGTGGATGACTGTCATACCTGGGGGGAAAAGACCTTGGTTCTCTGAGGGTGACCCTGGATTGCACAGCCGTAAATGACCGGCGGAAAAGTGTTCAGGGAGCCACAGCGTGTGACCGTGCTGTGCCTCTCCTATGGCTCAGTGGATGGGACCTCGTGTGACACCGTGTGCGGCTGCGTGACTGCGGTTGTGTGTGACGGCTGGGTGCGATGGGTGGGACAGCATGACAGACTGTGACCCCGGCTCCCTGGCTGCTGTCACACGTGACTCTGAGCGACTTTGATACTCACACGCCACTGGCCCCCTGCTCTGGGTCTCTCCAGAGCTCCCCCCTCCTACTCCCCGGCCCCGCCCTCTCCCACCACCCCAGGCTGTCACCTCCTCCAGAGCCCTGGTGAGGCAGTGGAGGCAACAGCAGAGGCAGCCACAGCGCCCCGGAGTGAGTGACCAAGAGGAGATCTGGGGACAGGTGAGGGCTCCCCCAGCCCCAGCCGGTTCCCCTGCCCCCATGTCCCGCTCAAGTCTCTGGGTCCCTCTTTCTCTGTTTCTTAACCCACGCCTTGCTGTCTTTGTCTCTCCGTGCCCACAGTCTCTATCCTCCTGTCTGTCTCTGGGTATCTCTGTCTCCAGGTCTCCCAATCTCTGTTCAGCCTATCGCTGAACCTTTCTCTCTCCTTGCCCCATTCTCTGTGTCTCTCTCCATGTCTCTCTCCCCTCTTTGTCTCCTTGCCCACATTTTTGTCTTTTTCTGTCGTTTGCTCTCTGGTCTCTTGCTGTGTGTCGCATTCCGCTCAGTCTCTGTATTTCTGTTTCATCCATTTCTCGGGCTCCGTCTGAGATCTTCCCCTGCCCGCCCCCCTTTCTCTACATGGTGCTAATGTGCCAGGTATCGGGGTCAGACGCATTTCCAGGCATCTGGGTCCCCGCAGACCTAAGCCCAGGCTCTGACGCCTCTCTAGTCCCTAGGGAGAGGGTTGTTCCATCGACTCGGCTTTCTCCGGATCGGGCAAGTTCTATAAGGTCGAGTCCCCATCTGTCATTTGAAAACCCTGTGGGCTGGGAGAGTGGGAACTCCGAGGGTCCTTTCAAGCCCCGTGCCTGACGATTTCTGTGACCTCTTCTCCGAGGCAGTCCCCAGGTTTCCCAGAGTCTCTAGGTCTAGACTCCGGGTGACATTAGCGCTTCCGCCCTGTCCAAGCAGCTCTAAGGCAACCGCGCCCTCAGCAAACACCCCCCTTCCACCGCCGCTGCCCCAGCAACACTTGGGGGCGGGCCTGGGGATCACGTGTCGGATCTCGGCCTCGCCCCCTCGCCCCCACCCCTTCCGTCGTCACTCGTGGGAGCGGAGTGGGGGGCGCTGCCTCCCAGTCTGCAAGTTTGATTCCCAGAGCCGATGGCGCTGGGGCCGGAGGGGAGGGCGGAGGCTCCTGACTCTACCCCCTGACCCTGCAGGCCCGACTGCCCCTACGGGATCAGACCCTTGGTCCCCCTCTCCCCCCATGCCCCACCGTCCTCACGATGCCGAACGGTCCGCCTTGGCAGCTGCTTCTACCGCTACTCTGGTCGTGGGGGCCGCTGCTCCGGAGGGCGGAGGTGAGGACCCGAGGAGCCACAGGAGTTCAAGCCTGGGAGGGCGGTCTGGGGACGGTTTTAAGTCTTCCCCCACTGCAGAGAGAGTTTTAAGGCTGCCCCGCCTGTCCAGATTCAAGTTGTTTCCCCCTCAAATTCCCCTGATGATTTCCAGCCACTCTTTCCCCTAGTTTTCCTGGCGGTTTTCAGCCCTGCCCCCACCCCTACCCCCAACTTCCCGGTCCAGGCACCCCCGAAGACTTAGAAGAGGTTTCTAAGCCACCCAAGACTCCCGGACAAAACAGGGCAGCCTCTTCAAGTCCCCGCAGGGTGTTTTTGGCCCACACGAACCGCGCTGCCTGGGAGGAGGGGTCGGTCGTAGGGGGGGGGGGTCCTCCCTCCTCTCTTTCCATAGACAGGCTCTGTGGGGCAGACGGCGGGGGAGCTGTACCAGCGCTGGGAACGGTACCGTAGAGAGTGCCAGGAGACGCTGGAGGCCGTGGACCCCCCAGCAGGTGTGACTGGAGGCGGGAACTGAGGGCAGGGGGAGGACTAGGGCTGAGAGGCGGGCGCTTGAGGCGGGGCTAGGACTGGGGGGCGGGGCCTGAAGGAAGGCTGGGGTCGAGGTGGGCTGGGTCGCAGAGGCCTGGGTGATGCTTGGCCTCGGCGGGAAGCATCTAGACCTCAGTGCTTGGAGAGACTCGGGCGTAGCTCGTATGAGTGGGAGCCGCCCGAGAAGCAACTTGAAGTGGGCGGGGGTTGGGGCGGGGCTGAATCCGGTGGGTGGGGCCTAAAGTGGCCCGCGAAGGGGCGGGGCCTGGGGCCTGGTGGGAGGGGCCGTGGCAGACTGCTCCGGGTGGGCGGGGGTAGGGCAGAGCTTGCTCGTGGAAGGCGGAGAAGCCTTGCGCTGGGTGCAGCCGGTCCACCCGACGCCTGGCCCCCACGCCCACCCCAGGCCTCGCCTGTAACGGGTCCTTCGATATGTACGTCTGCTGGGACTACGCTGCACCCAACGCCACCGCCCGTGCGTCCTGCCCCTGGTACCTACCCTGGCACAGCCACGGTGAGGTGCCCCCTGGACCCCGCACCCCCGGACAAAAATAGATCCTAACCCTGCCCCAGACACCACTCACCCAAATCTCGCCTACGCTTGATCTCCTGCTCCTTTCTGTCCGGTTGGGTGTCTCCTTCTGCCTGACTAAGCTCTGTCTCTGTATCTCTCTGAGAGCCCCTGGGTTCTTATTTTCTCTCCTTTTCCTTTTCCTTTTCCTGAGTCTGTCTTTGGGCGTCTTGATCTTCCTCTCCTAACCAGCTATGTGGCCTAGAGCAATTTACTTAACCTCTTTATGCCTCAACTTCCTCATCTGTAAAATGGGGTTGATAATAGTACTCTTGTCTTTCTGTTTCTCTCTCTTTCTCGTGCCTCTGACCCCCTCCTTTTTTTTTTTTTTTTTTTTTTTTACAGTGGCTACAGGCTTTGTCCTCCGCCATTGTGGCAGTGATGGCCAATGGGGACCTTGGAGGGACCATTCTCAGTGTGAGGACCCGGAGAAGAATGGAGCCTTTCAGGTAAAGAGCGGTGAGGGATTCAGGTTAGGATGTGCAGGGAGATGAAAAGACAGCTGTCTCGGGTAGAGCCTGAAACCCCTTGTACTGTTGAAGATAGAAACCCAACTTAAACTTGCGCGATGGAGAAAGAAAGAGAAATGTATATTGGCTTCTGTGATTGAAAAGCATTAGGCCACAGTTTCAGGCACAGCTGGATCTAGGCGCTCAAATGCTGTTGTTGGAAATCTGTCTGTCTCTCACTACACCATGACTTTGTTTTTCTCTGTGCTGGTCTCATCTTTTCCGTGGGGTGAAAAGTGTGGTCCCCATTAACGAACACCAGGTTCACATCCCACCAACCAAGCAAGACGGTGGGGAGACTGGATTTTGCTCTCCATAGCTCTAACGAAATGTCCCAGGACTGACACTTATTGGCCTGTTTTGGGTCGCGTCCGCCCGGCACGCTGTGTAAGGGTGTGTCTGTGTGTGCAGGGGGTTACATAGAATGCTCTGATTGGCTGGCTGGTCGCGTGCTCAGCCCTGGACTGAGGGGCGGAGTCAGCCCCACTCAAAAGAGGGTAGATGGATCCCCAAGGGAAAATTGGGAAGCTGGGCGGGAACAAAAAGCAGGGCCCCTTTCTGGCCCTGGGGGAAGCACTGAACTCTGTTCCTGTGTCCCCCTGTCCCCCTGCACCCCACCCCCACCCCGGCTTAGGATCAACGGCTGATTTTGGAGCGGCTGCAGGTCATGTACACCGTGGGCTACTCCGTGTCCCTGGCCACACTGCTGCTGGCCCTGCTCATCTTGAGTTTCTTCAGGTGGGACCTCCAGCCCTGAGCGGCAGCGGCAGACACTGGGCCTCAGTTTGCCCAGTAAGATGGGGTGGTCAGGCTCCACGACCAACAGGCATCCAAGAAGCGGTTCTGTGGGAAGGGCTGGGAGGTGACTTAAGGGGTTCTCTGGGGCCACGGACAGGTCTCCAGGGGTCCCCAGCCTGCCTCCCATCTCCCCTAGGCGGTTGCGCTGCACTCGAAACTACATCCACATCAACCTGTTCACGTCTTTCATGCTGCGGGCGGCGGCCATCCTCACTCGAGACCGTTTGCTACCTCCTCCTGGCCCCTACCCTGGGGACCAAGCCCCTGTCCTGTGGAAACCGGTGAGCGTCGTCCCGCTCTTCTCAAATTGGGGTTCTGCCTCCTCAGCGTCCTCCATCGTTGACCCCCTCACCTCCTGTATGGGACTTTTCCATTCCCTTTCTCTCATTATCTCACCCCTCCCCGGACTTGTCCACCAAGGAGAGAGTCCCCTTGCTGGAGCTGGGGCGTGGCAGGATGGGAGAAATTAACTGGGCGAGCGGGGGTGGGGGTGGGTGGGGCGGGATTCGGTAACACCAATTTGTTACTGAGAGACAAAGGTGGGAGAGGCTAAGGGTCTGGGGGCCCGGGTGAGAAAAACTTTGCGGTCGCGAGATGGGCCATACCACTTGTTAAGAAGCCATGGGGTGGGAGAGCCCATGTGCTGGTGGGACCAGGGGAATGGGATGGGGTAAGTAGTTTGGATAGGGTAAGTAGTTAAGTTCAATTTTGAGGAGGTGGGGTGCGAGAGGCCATATTTGGGGGAGGGGAGGATTGGGAGGGACTCTGATAAGCAAGATGGGTGATACCAATTGTTAAAGACAAGGTTAAGCGTGGCATAGCTCGCAGGGGAAGAGAACAGATGAGGGAAATCGACGACGGGCTCCATCCGCTGGCGGTGCAGAGAGGGAGGTGAATGTTTGATGGCGGGAGATGGAGGAGGAAGGCTTGGGGCCCCCCTGGAGGCCTTGACTGCCCCCTCCCCCGGTCTGGCCACTCCCTAGGCCCTAGCTGCCTGCCGCACGGCCCAGATCGTGACCCAGTACTGCGTGGGCGCCAACTACACGTGGCTGCTGGTGGAGGGGGTCTACCTACACAGTCTCCTGGTGCTTGTGGGAGGTTCCGAGGGGGGCCACTTCCGCTGCTACGTGTTCCTCGGCTGGGGTGAGCCCCGACCCTGTCCCCTGCCCAGCCCAGCGCGTCTCCACTCTCCCGATTACCCCGCTGGTCTACCTCAGGGGGTCTCCTCCCCTCTCTGGGTTTTTGCCTCCCCATCCCGGCGGGGGAAATTCCGCGGGTCTTGGGCCTGGCGGGGCCCGTGCGCGCGCTGACGGCTGCGGCGGGGTGGGGGGCGGGGGTCGGGGTCTGCACAGGGGCCCCCGCGCTTTTCGTCATTCCCTGGGTGATCGTCAGGTACCTGTACGAGAACACGCAGTGAGTCTTGGGGTCTGGGGTGGGGCCTGGGAGGTGGGCGGAGCTTTGAGGGACGCGGGCGGGTTGTGATGGAAACGCGGGGAGGTTCGGATGGCACGTCAGGGCTCGGAGGGAAAGGGGCTTGGTGGGATCTAAAGGAACGGGGAGCTAGGAAAGGTTGTGTGCTGGAACGGGGTGGGGGAGGGCGGAATAAGGGCGGGGCCTGGATCGTAGAGGGCGGGGCTTTAAAGGAACGTGGGTGTGGCGTTAAGGAAAGTGGGCGGAGCTGGCGAAAGGGTGTGCGTGATCCCGAGGGTCCTGGGGTTTTCTCTTAGCTCTACTCCCTCTCCCACCAGGTGCTGGGAGCGGAACGAAGTCAAGGCCATTTGGTGGATCATACGCACGCCTATCCTCGTGACTATCTCAGTAAGGCCGACCCTGCCTCCTCCGGGCCATCCTCTGGAATTTCCCACCCTGGGAAACTGGGCGCCTCCTGTCCCCCGGGACAGGATGCGGCTGGCTCAGCCTGTGTCTCTCCCTGCAGATTAATTTTCTCATCTTTATTCGCATCCTTGGCATCCTCGTGTCCAAACTGAGGACGCGACAGATGCGCTGCCCGGACTACCGGCTGAGGTGAGGCAGGGTGGCCGGGGACGGAGGGAAAGGGGCGGGGCGCGAGAGGGAGGAGGACCTGGGGCTGCGGGACCACTGCCACCCTCCGCCCCCCAGGCTGGCTCGCTCCACGCTGACGCTGGTGCCCCTGCTGGGCGTCCACGAGGTGGTGTTTGCTCCCGTGACAGAGGAACAGGCCCGGGGTGCCCTGCGCTTCGCCAAGCTCGGCTTTGAGATCTTCCTCAGCTCGTTCCAGGTGCTAAGGCGGGGTGCAGGGGGTACACCCTTCGGCCTGGGGCCCTCCTCCCCAGAAGGGGCAGTGGGGGGGGCGCTACAATCGTCCACTGATGCAGCCACTGAATGCAGTGTGGACACATGAACATGTTCCTCCATTCTGTGCAAGGTACTGAGCTAGCTCTGTCCTGAGCTGGGGAGGCAGCCGGGATGGGGACAGTAGACCAGGTGGCTCAGCAGTACTGCCTCCTGGGGAAGATGGAGGGCTTTGCAGCTGCACAGGGCCTCCCAGGGCTTCCCACCTCCGTGGCCTTCACCTAGAGTCTGAGCTAGGGTGGGTGTTAGATGAGGTGCCTGGGGCTCAAAATGTAAGGAGGCACTCACTCCAGAATTTAGGGCCAACCCTGCCTGCACTTGTTCTACCCCAGTAGCCGCCTGCTTTTCCTTGTTGGGCCTCAGTTTTCTCATCTCTAAGTGGGAACAACACGAATCTCACCTCACAAGGCCGTTCCTTCATTCAGTTCAGCAAAAACCTATTGAACGCTTACCGGGTCCCAAGCCATCTTCCAGGCTTACTATGGGCATATGGCCAGGAACCAAATGGCTCCTACCCTCTAGTGGGCGAGACAGATGCTAAACATGCCATAGGAGAAAAATCTACCGAATGTCAGATGGGGAGACGTGCCCTGAAGGAAATAGAGGGGCAGACAATATATGGGGTTATAGACAGGGGGCCAGGGAAGGCCTCGCTGAGAAGACATACGTTGGAGGTGAGGGAACGAGCCAGGCAGATATTTGGGGAAGATGTTCCAGGAAGAGAAACATGAAGTGCAAGACCCCTGACGTGGGAGAGAGTACCTTTCATGAAGGAAGAAGGCCAACATGCCTGAAGCGGTGGGAGCCAGAGGAAGCAAGGGGGAGATAGCCCAGAGAGGCGAGGTACCCGGGCAGTGCGTACCTTGGCTTTTCCTTGAGTGGGTTGGGAGCCAGCGGAGAGGGATGTGATCAGAGTTAGAGTTTATTTTAAAAATTTATTTATTTATTTAGAATAAAAAATTTTTAATGTTTATTTCTGGGAGAGAGAGAGAGAGAGAGAGAGCGTGCGCACAAGGGGGGAGGGGCAGAGAAAGAGGGACACAGAACCCGAAGCAGGCTCTGAGCTCCGAGCTGTCAGCACGGAGTCCATAGCGGGGCTCGAACTCACAAACTGCGAGATCATGACCTGAGCCGAAGTCAGGTGCCCAACCGACTGAGCCACCCAGGCGCCCCTTAAAAAAATCTTTTTTAATTTTTTTTTTTTTTTTTTTTTTTTTTAGGAGAGAGTGAGAGAGCTAGTGGGGGAAGGGCAGACAGAGAGAGAGAGGGAGACAGAGGTTCCAAAGTGGGCTCTGTGCTCACAGCAGGGCTCAAACTCAAACTGTGAGATCATGACCTGAGCTGAAGTCAGATGCTTAACCGACTGAGCCGCCCAGGCGCTCCAGAATTGGATTTTAATGGGATCATGGAAATTAATGAGATTTATAATATCTTAATAACAAATGATTGATTTGTTAGTTTATCAAGTAATTTATTCGTAGTTATGCATAGTTTGGATCTTAAGTTTATATGTAGAATGTATATATTTATAGAAATAGATAAGCGTCAAGTAAAACTAATTTATTAACAACACGTAATATGATATTTCAACACGAGGGGCCAGGAACCAGAGCTTCTTGCATATTTATTACCTCAGTTCTCACAATCACCACTCCATTATAATTACCCCACTTTCCAGATGGAGAAACTGAGGCACAGAGGGGTTAAGTACTGGCCTCAGTGGGTCGGAAAGTGGCCAAGCAGGGTATCCTATCTAGGCGGCGGTCCCCCTGTTCTCAACCTGACCGTTCAGCAAACAGGAGAGGGCAGAAGGCGTTCAGGGGCCGGGAGAAAGTGACTGAAATAGTCTAGGACCAGGGTGGCGGCAGCCGAGGTGGTTTGGGACCTGCTAAGGGTCCGAGCCCTTGAAGGGGTATCTGCCATCCGGCCCCCACTCTCGATTGACCCCCGCGCCTCCTTCTGGCAGGGCTTCCTCGTCGGCGTGGTCTACTGCTTTATCAACAAGGAGGTAGGGAGGGACAGCCCCGGCTCGCCGCCCGCGCCCTCTGGTGGCCGCGCAGGGAACGGCGCGCCCGGGGCCGCCTCTGAGCGACGTTCCGTTGCAGGTGCAGGCGGAGATCCGCCGCTGCTGGCATCGCTGTCGCCTGCGCCACAGCCTCGGTGAGGAGCGGCGCCAGCCACCGGAGCGCGCCTCCAGGACCCCGCCGACGGGCTCAGGCCCCCGCCCGGTCGCCACTGACCGCACCCCGTCCTTGGGGACCCTCCCAGGGCCTGGGAATGAGGCCAGCCGGGGCTTGGAAAGTCACTGCTAGGCAGCGGTCCATTCGAGTTAGCACGTATTTATTGAGCGCCTGCTGTGTACCAGGTCCAGTGTGGAGGGCACTGGGGAAATTGGGGTGGGGGTGGGAGGGGGGAAACAGAAGAAAAGGTCCCTGTTGCAGTTCACCAATGAGTGGGGGAAACAGCAAAGACAGAACATCAAGTGACACATTCGTTGTGGAATGGCCCATGAAGAAAAATGAAAAGGGAGCCTAAGGTGAGCCAGGAGGATCTCTGTCTCTGAGGTGACACTTAGGCCATACCTGCAAGAGGTGAAGGAGACCACTTTGGGAAGAAAATTGTAGGCAGAAGCAACAGCATCTGCAAAGGCCTCGAGGCAGGGAAGAGCTTGGGGGACAGGTGGCCTGCGTGGCTGGAGTGAGGTGAGTCAGCGCCCAACCGATGGGGAGAGAGAAGTGGGCAGGGGCACAAGATCTGGAGTTTTCTTCCAGGGGCATTGAAGATTCCTAGCAGGAGTGTCTCATGGGCTAATTTTTTTTTTTAATGTTTGTTTTGAAAGAGTGAGAGAAAATCCCAAGCAGGGTCCTCGCTATCAGCGTTGAGCCCCACGCAGGGGATCCCAAGAACCATGAGATCGCGGCCTGAGCCGAAATCAAGAGTCGGATGCTTAACCGACTGAGCCACCCAGGCACACGTGATGGGCTAATGTTTTAAGCAGATCCTCTGTCCGCCATGTGAGGAAACCGATTATTAGGGGCAGGAGTGGCCACTGCAGAGGGGGGTGAAGTGGTCAGACTCCGGCGCTATTCTAAAGGTAGAACTGAGGACTTGCTAATGTGTCGCACGCGGGAAGTGCAGCCAGAAGTCCACGAAGACTCCTAAGTTTTGGATGGTGGAGAGGAAAGAGATAGGGAGATGGGAGTTCAGGGTGGGGAGAATCAGGAGTGCCTTTTGGTCACGTCAGGCTGGGAAAGAGGACCTGGGGCTCACAGGAGGGGAGATAGAAATACAAACGGGGGTAGAATGCTGGGCCAGAAGGGACTTGGCCTGTAGGCTAAATATGGGCCGTTAAAGGCAGGCCTCGGAGCCGGACCCAGGACCACGGCCGGCTGGGGGTGCGGACGCACATCCCCACCCTCCTGGGCGGCCCCTGGGAACTGGGAGAATTAGGGGGAAGCCGACAGCCTGTGTCCGGACCACCTGTACCCACACTAGACTCTCACTCCTAAATCCGCCCCTTAGTAGCTGGGTGTTTGCCTTGGGGTCCGGAGCCCCCTGGACAGATGTGGCCCGCTGCTGCCGAACGGAGTCCTTCAAGCATGTGGTCCCGCTGGGACCCCCTCGTGGGCGTTGGGGGGTGCTCTGGAGCAGGGACCTCGAAAATAAAGCATGAGAAATGAGGCTGGCTGCGTGGCCGGGTAACTTCTGGAGGGTAGCACTGCTTTTCAGCCACGTGCTGCCACCGTCCCCCGTGCCTAGGAGAAACCCCTACTGGGAATGTTCTGTGATCTCCCGATACTCAACTCTCTGCCGTGTGTACAATTAAAATTGCGTGTGTGTGCCAAACATTTTCTGAGGGCTGCTTCTCTGAACAATGGCGTAGGAATGGCAAGACTGCAGAAAGCAGCCTGGTTCAAGCTTAGTTTGGGTACTTACTAGCTGTGTGACTTGGGAAAAATTCCCAGCTTCTCTGTGCCTCAGCTTCTACTTCTGGAAAGCGGGTACAATGATGGCACCTACATTCTACGGTTGCCCGAGACTCCGGCGAGTTACTCTTAGGATACTCCCTGGTGCAGGGGGCACGCTTTTCCTGCAATCTCTGCTTTCGCTTTCACCCACTGAAGGAAGGGGTGATTAGAAACCATTTGGGCAGGGGCAGGTGAAGGGGTGAGGAAATTCAGACTGATGCCAAGCAGGGTGCCTGAGGCAGGAGCCTTTGCTGCCAGCCCTCGAGGTAGGGAAACAACTTCCCACTTCCTGGGGAGAAGTCACCAAGAAGGGGGAGGCAGGACAGGGATCTGAAGCCAGGACTGGGATTCCAGAGCCTGTGCTTTCCCAGCTGCTGCACAAGAATCGAATCCTTGCAGGGGTGGAGAGCGGGCGGGGGTGGGGGGGGGTGGGAGGAGTATCTCCTGCAGCAGCACCACTGCTCCCACGTTAGATAACGTGGCTCCATCATTTCCTGAGTGACCCTGGGAAAGTCACTTACCCTCTCTGGGCCTCAGCTGTCTCATCTATAAAATGGGATGACTCTAGTATCTACTCACCAGACGAGTGTTCCAATTAGATGTGGACCACTCAGTAAATGTGCACCTTTATAACCTTACAGCTGTCGCTTTGTGTCATGCCTTCTCCTGTTACGGGGTCCCTCGCTGTCACTAATGGACTCCTGGAATAACTCAGGATGTGCCTTCCACAGCTCAGGGCATCAGACATCTCATTTTGTCCTCATCCTGACCCGAGGCCTGCCAACTCCTGACCAACCGAGCGTTTGGCCCCACCTGGAGAACGGAGTGAAAGACGCAGGCAGAGACAGAACAGAGACACGGGTGGGGGAGAGCACAATGGTTGCGCATCACCGCAAGACAGCGATCTTCCTTATCCCCCTCCCCACAATAAGTGAGCCCCCACCCTGCCTTCCCACCTCTATCGCCCTATAGGTTTGTCAGAGAATTTCACCCGAGGGCAATTAAGGGCAATTAAGTTGCAGTTCGAGGGCAGCAGAGCTCAGGCTCTGGAGCAGGGTGGGTCTGAACGACGGCTTCCCGGCTTCCCGGCTTCCCGGCTGGGTACCTCCGGGGAAGTGCTCACCTCTCTGTACCTCTCAGGTCCCTCCTCTGGAAACGGAGGCCAGAATTAACAGCGCCTGCTCACAGCGGCGGACAGGAAGGCTGGGCGGCACAGGGGCCGGGGCCTGGCACCCTAACAGTTTGGCAGGTGTCAGCTGCGGTCGCTATCAATATTTGGGTACCGACTGCCACAACGGTACCTTCTCCTCCCCTCGGGGAGGGCAGGTCGGGGCTCTCCTGGGTACTGCTGGGTCCCCAGCATGGCAACACAGGCCTGGCACAGGGGAGGCACTTGGGGGACTGTTTCCTGACTGAACAAATGGAAAAAAAGACTGAAAGGAATCCTGAGTTCGACCCCAACTTACTGAGAGAGGGGTAGAGGAAGCGAAGAGCCAGATGCGGTGACAAGAAGCAGCTAGAAAAGATGAAGACAGAAAAACGAGCTCTCTGTATCCAACCTGTTCGTTTCACAGACGGGAAAAGTGAGGCCTGGAAGGGGCAGAGACGGGACCTCTTCACCTGCTCAGAGAGGTCCCGATTCCAGCGCCCGGCCCCACGCCCAGCTGCCTCCCTCCCGAGTCTGCCTCGCTCACAAGGCTCTGGGAACAGACAGATGTCACTAAGAAAAACACAGGACTTTATTATTCCCACTACAGAGGGCAGGTCTTCGCAGGATGACAGCGGGGATGAGGCCCCTACTTGCCGGCGATGAGCGGGTTCCGCAGGACCACGATGACGGAGTCCCCGCGCAGGAACATCTTGGAGATGTAGCGGTCCTTGTTGACTGGCTTGGACTTCTTCTTGCCCTTGCCGCTCTTGGGGACCTCGGTCCACATCTCCTTCACATTCTCCAGCACCATGTTGCAGTGCCTGGTGGGGGCAGGGGGTGGGGAGGCACCAGGAGTGAGGTGGGAGCCTTCCGCCCACCCTCTTCCAGCAGCGCAGCATGGGAGAAGGTGCGGGCCCGGGGCCAGGACAGCTGGGGCTCCCACGCCACCTCTACAAGTCCTCAGGTTGAGGCTTGGGCAATGAACTTCACCCCTCCGTGCCTCAGTGTCCTCCTCCCTAAAATGGAGCCATTTGCAACACCTCCCTCGTACGGCGTCTCGATGAAATGAATCGATACGGAGGGCTCCTGGGTGGTGGCTCAGTCAGTTCAGCGCCCTCCTCTTGATTTCGGCTCATGTCATGATCCCCGGGTCATGGGATCAAGTCCCGCATCGGGCTCTGTGCTGAACGTGGAGCCTGCTTGGGATATTCTTTCTCTCCCTCTCTCTCTCTCTCTGCCCCTCCCCTCTCTCTTTCTATAAATAATTAAAAAAAAAAAATCAATACAGTATTCTTATTCTTGTCAAGACTTACGATAAGGGACTGGCCCAGGATAAAGGCAAGCAAAATGGGTCTGCCTGTGTTTCTTCTGAACTCCAAGTGCGTCTAAAGGCACCAGCAGGGATGCTGCTTCTCTTTAGAGAAACAGAGGCCGCAGGGGCCTATGGTGTGCATGACGCCTCCACTGTAGTCCTGCTCAGGGTGCCAGGGGGACACGGGTGAGGACGGTTTGGATCAGCTCCCTCAACAAACACTTGCCATGAACATGGCAGTGAATGAAACAGAGGATATCCCCGCCCTGACGGGGCCTGCATCCCAGTGAGGACAGAAGGATGCCAAGCGAGTAAACAAAGGGACCGGATGTGCTCTCAGGTTATGTTAACTGCTAAGAAGAACAATTCAAGCCGGGTGAAGGGATAGAAGGATATGAGGAAATGTGACCAAGTGCTAACAAGAAAATAAAATCCTGGGGCGCCTGGGTGGCGCAGTCGGTTAAGCGTCCGACTTCAGCCAGGTCACGATCTCGCGGTCCGTGAGTTCGAGCCCCGCGTCAGGCTCTGGGCTGATGGCTCGGAGCCTGGAGCCTGTTTCCGATTCTGTGTCTCCCTCTCTCTCTGCCCCTCCCCCGTTCATGCTCTGTCTCTCTCTGTCCCAAAAATAAATAAACGTTGAAAAAAAAAAAAAAAAAAAAAAAAGAAAAGAAAATCGTTAAGAAGAGTGGGGAAGCAGGGGCGCCTGGGTGGCCCAGTGGGGTAAGCGGCCGACTACAGCTTGGGTCATGATCTCACGGTTCGTGAGTTCGAGCCCCACGTCGGGCTCTGTGCTGACACCTTGGGGCCTGGAGCCTGCTTTGGATTTTGTGTCTCCCTCTCTCTCTACCCCTCCCCTGCTTGCACGCACTCGCTCTCTCTCTCTCTCAAAAATAAACAAATGTTAATTAAAAAGAAGAAGAAGAAGAAGAGGAGGAGGAGCAGGGAAACTCTGTGCCTTGCTATAGAGTGATATCCAGGAGGGACTGCTGAGTGAAAAAGGCCAAGTGTGCATGGAAAGTGATCTTCTGAAGGGGAGAAAGAGGGTAGGAGAAGCATATATACCACCCGCTTGGCATTGTACAATGCAGAATCCTGGAAGACACTCAGAAACTGGGAGGAGTAAGGTGACCTAGGTGGACTGGGGACAAGCTAGATGGAAACTTGCCACTGGAGTGCTATTACTGTTTTTGGAATGATGTGAACACATTAGCACTTGAAAAAAAAAAAAAAAAAAAAAAGTAGTGTACCAATATGGAAACATTCCTGAGATATACCGTTAAGTGAAAAAGCCGAGGTCTAAAACTGCGTGGTAGGCCATTGGCACGGATTTATTTTTTAAAGTTTGTTTATTTTTTTTTGAAGGGGAGGGGCATGCAAGAGGGGCAGAGAGAGAGAAAGACAGAGAGAGAATCCCAAGCAGGCTCCGCATTGTCAGCGCACAGCCCGACACGGGGCTCGATCCCACGGACCGCGAGATCATGACCTGAGCCGAAATCAGGAGTCAGAGGCTTAACCGACTGAGCCACCCAGGTGCTCCAGCAGTGATTTAAAAATAAAGAAAAAGCTAGGGGCGCCTGGGTGGCTCAGTCGGTTGAGCGTCCGACTTCAGCTCAGGTCACGGTCTCGCGGTCCGTGAGTTCGAGCCCCGCGTCAGGCTCTGGGCTAATGGCTCAGAGCCTGGAGCCTGGTTCTGATTCTGTGTCTCCCTCTCTCTCTGCCCCTCCCCCGTTCATGCTCTGTCTCTGTCTCAAAAATAAATAAATGTTAAAAAAAAAAATTAAAAAAAAAATGAAGAAAGAAAAAGCACCCTCCTCTGTCTGTCTGCATGAGAACACGTAAGGAGACCCGAGGAATCTGCCATGGAGGGCTTCCTGAGGAAGGCAGCCTTCCGATTCTGTCTCCCTCTCTCTCTGCTGCTCCCCTGCTCACTCTCTCTCTCTCTCTCTCTCAAAAAAAAAAAAAAAAAAAAAAGAATGCCTTCGCTGACCTGCAGTGATGTTCTCAGACCGCGGATATGTGTGAAAAACAGACGCAGAAGACCACGTGGAAGATTCTACCTTAAAAACAACTAAATTCACGATAGCGACGACATGCCAATGAGACCTCAATAAAGCTGTCGGCAAACACCACGAAGGAGCCCCCGGGTGTGTGTGTGTGAGTCAAATGTGGCAGGATACATACTAGGGTGGCAGGCTGATCTATATCATACATAAAAAACATATGTAATAAAATACATATCCTACATAGAAACAAACCACCACCTACTGAGCGCTTATCAAGCGCCCCGGCCTCTTCTGAGCACTTTCTGAGCACTGACCCAGCAATCCTCACTGCAGCTTACCCCCGGGAGGTAAACACGAGTGTCATCTCCGGCTTCCAGAGCAGGACACTGCACACAGTGGGATGACATTTAGAAGTGGCAGAGCCTGTGTTCAAGGCCAGGTCCACCTGCCTCCTTGGGCTCGGCACTTCCTGGTCTCGGTCTCAACCTCCTGGAGAAGAAACTGAGGCTCAGAGAGGAAAAAAATCACTTGCTGTTCCCTCTGGCTGAAACTCTCAGATCCTAGCTTGTTCCTTTATTTTATTCGGGTGTTCACCACTGCCTCTTCCTATGGGGCCTCTCACGTCACCATCTAGGATGGCACCCCCTTCCCAGCATTCCATACTCTTACCTGGCTTTACTTTTCTCACGACACCTTATTCATGTGCTTGCCGTCGGCTTCCCTACCTACAGCACAAGCTCTCTGAGTACAGGAGCTATCCTGTACTTTGCTTTAGTCACTGCTGTGTCTCTGGAGCCTAAAAAAGTCCCAAGCATGGGTACTTGATGTTAGACATTCTATGTTATAGCCGCAAACACTGATTAAGTGCTTCCTGTGTGCCAGATGCTGTCCTTCTTTTAATTTTTTTTTAAATGTGTATTTATTTTTGAGAGAGAGAGAGACAGAGACAAAGCACAAGTGGGTGCCGGAAACACAGTATTAGAAGAAGGCTCCGGGCTCTGAGCTGTCAGCACAGAGCCCGATGCGGGGCTCGAACTCACGAACCATGAGATCATGACCTGAGCCGAAGTTGGACACTCAACTGACTGAGCCACCCAGGCGCCCCACCAGATGCTGTACTTCTAATGACTTGATTAGATGCCGCGTGTATCAAGTCACGGAATCTTTGCAACCACCAGAATTACTGCCACTGTACGGAAGAGAGAAAGTGAGTTGCCGAAGGTGTCGCGGCTGCTAAGAGGCAGAGCTGGGACGCGAACCCAGGAAGACCGGCTCCCAAGTACATGCTCGTTAACTACTGTACTGCACACCTCGAGGTCTGAAGAGGCTTAGGCCCCAGGACTCTGAAAACCTTGTGTCTGGGCTCCTCATACTGGAGCTGGGGCCGCCCTTGCAGGCCTGGACGGAACACCTTCCAAGAGCCAGGCGCTCACCTATCGAAGGCCTTCACGCGGCCCAGGAGCTTCTTGTTGTTGCGGCAGTTGATGAGCACTTGGGTGTTGTTCTTGACCGACTGCGTGAGCACAGAGAGCGGACCCGTGTTAAACTCTTCCTCCTCCCGCTTCTGCAGCTCCTCGGGGGTCATCTCACTCTTGGGCTTGTTGAGGAGGCTCCTGAGGGGGCAAGTATGGAAGCGGTAGGTGAGAGGGCCCAGAGCTGGAGCATGGGTGGCCACATGGCCTTGCACTCAGCGTCTCCTCAACCTTCCCCTAACACGCCCACCCTCCTGCTCAGCCCCTCTCGCTTGGCATCACAGCTCAGATGCTTAATAGACATTCCCAACCTTACGCATCGTCGGTTGAGCTCCAGATCTCCCAACCGCCCCCACTTACTCTATCCAGAGCCTTCCCTGTCTCCATCCTTCTAGTTCCTTGAGCAAAAACTCTGGTATCAACTTGACTCTTCTCTCTCACATCCGCCATTCAATCTGTCGGCAAACCCTGCCATCTGCTTCTAAAATACATCCAGAATGTCACTATTTCTAACCATGGCCTAAACCTCCGCCATCTCGCTCCTCAGAGCCTTACTTGTCTCCCTGCTTCCACCCATGCTCCCGGACAGTCTGTTCTCCAGAGTAGTCCTGGATGTTGTATCAAAACCTAAGTTATATCATCGCACTCTTCAAAACCCTCCCATGGCTCCCATCTCTGTAAAAAGTAAAATCCAACTGTTTTTTGTTTTTTTTTTTTTTTACAATGTCCTGCATCTCCCCCCATACCTCTGTTCCAACCAGGGGCCTCCTAGGTGGTCCTTTAAGGTATTAGGCAAACTTTCACCTTTGGCCTCTCCATTTGTTTTCCGTCAGCCTGGATACCTCCCCAGGTTATCTCTGTGGTTCTGTCTTCAGGTCTTTGCTCAAGTGTTGCCCTCTCAATGTGTCCTTCTGCACTTATTATTAAGTTAATCTCTCTCAAAACTGGCATTCCCCATTCTTTTTACCCTGCTCTATTGTTTCTTTACTCACAGCTCTGGTCACCTAACATGCCATATGCTTTACATGTTTATTATCAGTATATTTATTGCCTGCCTCTGCCCACCCCATAAGCCGCAGCAGGTTTTTTTTTTTTTTCCCTTGCGGGGTGGGGAGTGCTACTCACTGATGTATCTATCCCACGTGTCTAAAGCAGTGTCTGATACATGAGCCCTCAAGAATTGACGAATGAATAAGTAAACAAGTGTAATCATTACGGCGACTCGTTAGTCGAAAAAGTCACGAAATAGGTGAAAAGCCAACCGTTTCCAGCTCTAGTTGTCCGGCTAAGTCCGATGCCTCAAACCGTTATTTCTAAAACTCCGCACTCCCCTTTCGCAGGTTCTTCCCCTTAAAATCCATTTCAATAAGATTAATTCTCTGGGAAAGCTCCTAGCCTATTATCTGACAAAGCTGCCTTCTCTCCCGAACTTAGGATCCATCAAGGGCCCCACGCCCGCCCTCAATCTCATCGGTGGAAAGGTGCGTACTTTACCCCTAAAATCTGCCTCCGTCCCGCCTCTGCCCATCACTGATAAGCGGCCACATTTGCGCCCTCAACCCCACTCCCGCCGCCAAAGCCTAGCCCGGCCTCACATGGTGGTAGTGGCTGCGCTCTCAGGTCAGCGGCGTCTCGTCCGCGTTGCTCCCGCCTCTGAAACTAGAGCTACAGAAGGGACTTCCGCTTCCCTTGGTCCACTTCCGTTGGCGCCTGCGCAATCCCAGCCAGGGGGGGTGGGGTGGGGGCGTGGCCTGTTGTCATAGCGATCCGCGCCAGGCCTGCGCGGAGGTGGAGTAGAAGCCTCGCGTAGTGGTTCCAGGTCTTTTAGGACCGTACGGGGCAGATATTCACGAGAATGGAGAGAAGAAACGGGGCCGACTCAAATCACTTCATTGTAGAGTGGCACCGGCTGAAGGAGGGAAAGGACACGCCATTCCAAATGCCCGCCGGCCCTGCCTCCGGGGGCGCGGCCTCCGCGAAGCCAATCGGCTCCTCGCTTCAGGGATGGACACCGCCCCTTTTCCATTAGGGACGGTCCTTTTCGGGTCTGTTGAGCTTTCCGACTCCGAGTAACCAATCCTTTGCCTTCATACACGAGGGGCGTGGACCTGCGCCTAGGTCGAATGTTTTCCATGATCAAACATTTCTCATTGGTTTCCCTTCTTCCGCTGAGGTGGAGCCTATGCCTTTCGCGCTCCCTTTTGGGTTGTGCAACCCTCAGGGGACCAACCCCCAAAGCCCTAGGGAGACCGGAAGGCGTGCTCTCAGAACGAGAGTCCGCATTGGCTTCACCCGTGGAGAAAGGGTGGGATGGTGTAGTCGCTCTTCTTGTTCATTGGTCCGGTGATTCCATGGGGTGGGATTTGGCTGGGCCTAAACTATCCGCGGTCCCGGACCGGTTTCAGGGCGAAGCTGCCATGCCTTCCGGGGGCCGCGGGCGGCCCCGGCTACGGCTGGGGGAACGTGGCCTCTTGGAGCCACCCTCACCGCCCAAGCGCCGCCTGCTACCGCGGGCGCACTTCTTGCCTCTGCTTCTGCTGTCCCTGGCCGTGGCCTCGGCGTTCTACACCATCTGGAGCGGCTGGCACCGCCAGACTGAGGAGCTGCCGCGGGGCCGGGAGCTGCGGGTGAGGCTGGGCAGGGACACGGGTACCCCTTAACCCCGCCTGCGCTTCCCTGAGGTCTCAGGTGGACGTGTCTGTATCGTACGGCGGTAGCCGCAGGTGCTGCGGTCTCCGTCAATAGAGCGCATGCCCGTTGCTATCGGGCTTGTTCTGTAATAGGTGGTTCTCCCTCAGAGGAAGAGTCTGGAAGTAGTAAGATTGGCAGTTCTGAGTTCCAATCTGAAAGTCAGCCATTTGGAAGAGTCCTTTCCCCTCTCTCGGCCTCGATTTCCCAATCAGGATTGGGGTGGGCAATCTGATGGATTTAGAGGGACCGGATGATTTTAGAGGGACCTTTTCTGAGTCTATCTAGGATTTATCCTGGAAACCTCCGATGCTGGAGGCCCGAATTAGGAAGAACCGGGGTTCTTAGGGGAGGTGGCCACCGGGGTAGGGTCGGTATGGGGGTTGTTCTCATGCTCTGCACTTGTCTTCCCTATCTTACCCCCCTCCCAAGGGCCGGTTGATCGGAAGCCTCCCTGAAGCCCGGCTGCGGAGGGTGGTGGGGCAACTGGACCCACACCGTCTCTGGAACACTTACCTGCGCCCCCTGCTGGTTGTGCGGACCCCGGGCAGCCCCGGCAATCTCCAAGTCAGAAAGGTAAGGGGCCCCACCTCCAAGGCCTGACCTGGCAGCCTGCCAGGGAATAAGAACTAGGCATTCTGCCCAAGATCCCTCGAGCAACTAAGACGCAGAGCTGGGGCTCTGACTGGGGATAATCTGAATCTGGAGTCCCACTTTAGTAACCACCAGGCTGTACTGCCTTCTGTACTGCTCCCAAGAGCTTACTATGTGCTAGACAACTGTTTCATGAGGTGCGTAACAATGTGATCCTCACTATGCAAATGGGGAAACTGAGGCCCAGAGCAGTTAAGCATTTTGCCCAGCTAATAAATGATATACCAAGTTTCAGGTTGGCTCCAGAGCTGGCACAACAACATCTTTGTATTGCCTCCCTTTGGGGCATCCAGAGTCGTTTGAATCCCTACTCCTTGAGTTCATATCCGACCTCAGCCACTTGGAGTGTGACCTTGGACTAGTGTCTTAACCTCTCTGTGCCTTAGTTTCCTCATCTATGAAATGGAGCGAGCCACCGACAGTCCTATCCCCATAAGGCTGCTAGAATGAGGCGTGGCACTCAGTGAGTGCTATTGGAAGAGTGAGCTGGGATTAGTCTTGAAGAGGCAGGGTCACTACACACACTCAGTAGGGACTCAGCAAAAGTGTGTCAAGGGAATGACTTAAACAGAAGTGGGGATCATGAGTCAGCCCAAGCGCTCTGCATGGCTCAGGTCACATGGCCCTTCTCCCGACCTCCTCCCCAGTCCCCACCCACCCTCCCACCTCTCTCCTGCCACTAGTTCCTGGAGACTACCCTACGGACCCTGACGGCAGGCTGGCATGTGGAACTGGACCCCTTCACGGCCTCGACACCCCTGGGGCCACTGGACTTTGGCAACGTGGTGGCCACGCTGGACCCAGGGGCTGCCCGTCACCTCACCCTTGCCTGCCATTACGACTCCAAGCTCTTCCCGTCTGGGTCGGCTCCCTTTGTGGGGGCCACGGATTCGGCCGTGCCTTGCGCCCTGCTGCTGGAGCTGGCCCAGGCCCTGGACAGGGAGTTGAGTAGAGCCAAGGAGCAGGTGAGGAGTGGGGGGCCCGGGCTGCCTCTACCCTGGTCCAAGCCACCAGCCTCCCCTGCCTGGACTTGTCTTCCTGCTTCCACTCCACACACATAGCCACAGGGATGTTTTCACCCCCTGAATGTCAGATCCTGTCCCTCCTCTGCCTGAAACCCTCCCCAGGGTCCCACCTCATTGCAAGCCTGAGCCAGAGTCCTTACAGAGGCCCATGAGGTGTGCCCTGTCACCTCTCCATTCCCATCTCTCACCCCTGTCCCTCCTCACTGTGCTCTAGCCACCCACCTCCTCCCTGTTCCTCAGATTCTGGAGAGTTCCCAGAGTCCCTCCCATCTGAGGGCGTTTGCACTTGCTCTTTGCTCTGCCTAGAATGTGCTTTTCACAGATACCTTCCCGGCTGGCTCCCGCCTTTCCTCCAAGTGTCCTCCAATGTCACCCCCTCTGAGATGGTTTCCCAACCACCCTGAAAGAGCCCCCCCGTCACCATCCCAGGCTTTATGGCGCTTTGTCTGTCTGTCTCCCCAACTAGAATAAGCTCCACACAGGCAGGGATTTGGCTGCCTTGGTTTTCTGCTGTATTCCCTGCGCCCAGATGATTACCCGGCATAAATTCGGATGTCGGTGGAAATGTGTGGGATGAATAAATGAATGAAACCACAAATCTCCTCATGCTCCTCCCCTGCTCAGACCCCTTCCTTGGCTCAACCCCTTGTAACAAGGCCCAAGATCCTTGTAACAAGGCCCTTGCTAATCCCCCCCGGGCCTTTTCACCAAGCTCTCTGGCTCTGGCTCTGGCCCCAGCCCTCATCCATGTTGCTTCCTTGCCTGGGGACACTCTTCCCTCTGCTCCATTCTGCCAGGCCAGCTCCCACTCATCTCGGTGCAAATGTCTCTTCCCAGGAGACCCGACGTGTTTCCCAGGCTAGTTTATCCCCGACTCCCTTCCTATGCTCTTTTAGAACCCTATAGTTCTTCTTCTTTTTTTAATGTTTATTTATTTTTGAGAGAGAGATAGAGTGTGAGCAGGGGAAGGGCAAGAGAGAGGGAGACACAGAATCCGAAGCAGGCTCCAGGCTCCGAGCTGTCAGCGCAGAGCCCGATGCGGGGCTCGAACCCACGGACCGTGAGATCATGACCTGAGCCGAAGTCCGACTGAGCCACCCAGGTGCCCCGAGAACCCTGTAATTCTTGGAAGCATTTGTCCCAAGTGTATTTCACTGTTTGTACACTTACTCGCGTGTGGGTCTCTTTTGCTAAATGAGCCTAAGAAATAACACTGACAATCAGAGCTGACCCTTTTTAGTTACTATATGCCAGACACTACGCCAGGACCCGAATTTGAATCCTACTGTGTGATGAGACTTGTTATTAACCCCATTTTGACATCTGATGCTGTGAGAAGTCACTTACCCATAACTGCTCAGCTACGAAGTGGCCGAGCCAGGATTTGAACCCAGGCAGTCTGGCTCAGAGTCTGTACTTCCGGCCACCACCTTCTATGAGGGAGGAGACCTAGTTTTCCCTGCTCAGCTGTGCAAGAGGGCAGGGAATGTGGATGGGTCCAGGCCCTGACCACCAGCTCCCACAGGAAGCCCCGGTGACTCTGCAGCTGCTCTTTTTGGATGGCGAGGAGGCACTGAAGGAGTGGGGACCCAAGGACTCCCTTTATGGCTCCCGGCACCTGGCCCAGCTCATGGAGTCTGCACCCCACAGCCCAGGCCCCACCAGGATCCAGGCTATCGTAAGACCAGGGCCCCACTGGGTTCCGGCGAGGGAGGGAGAGGGCCGTGCAAGGTTGGCCACATCCCACCTGGCCTCTCTCTCTAGGAGCTCTTCATGCTTCTTGATCTCCTGGGCGCCCCCAATCCAAACTTCTACAGTCACTTTCCTCACACGGCCCGCTGGTTCCATCGGCTGAGGAGCATAGGTAAGGATGTAGGCGGAGGCAGGCGCCAGCCTGGGATGTGGGAGGGACGGCCAGCCGAGTCAGGCACCTGTCTCTAAGGGGTCATCCAGCCTGCCCTCTACCTCCCTAGCCTCTAAGGCACTAGGGCAGAAACACACAAAGATCCCACAGCAATCAAGTGCAGTGACTACAAACAGGGGCTCTGGGGTCAAATAGCCCCAGGTTTGAATTCTGGTTCTGCCTCTTACAGGCTGTGTGAACCTGGGCAAATGGCTTCGTCTCTCTGAGCCTCAATTTCCTATCTGTAAAATGGGCACAAAACTGACAATAGGAGGGGTATCTGCCTCTGAGGCTCAGAGGGAATAAATAGACCGGGTACACAGTGAGCCTTCAGGAAGGGGTAACTACATTCTTGTCGGGATGATCAGTGCTTTGCCCAGGCCTCCTGCCCTGCTCTGATTTGTGAGCAGAACCTCTGACCCTGAGGGGCTGGCTCTTACTCTCTAATGCCACCACCTCCAGAGAAGCGTCTGCACCGCTTGAACCTGCTGCAGTCTCATCCCCAGGAGGTGATGTACTTCCAGCCCGGGGAGCCCCCCGGCTCTGTGGAAGACGACCACATCCCCTTCCTCCGCAGAGGTAGGTGCTGTAGGGAGGAGTGAGGGTTGGGGAGGGGCGGGGGTCCAAGGAAAGCACAGATGGGACCTGGCCCTGGCCCACTCCCAGGGCTGGGGACTGGTGGCAAGTTGTTTAACATCTTCGTGCCTCGACTTTCTCATCTGTAAAATGGGGTCACTAGCAACCCCTGTCTCAGAGCTGTGGAGGGAACCGACTGAGCTAATACGTGTAAAGATGCTACTTGCATGGTGATGGCGCATAATAAGCGTTCAAGAAAATGTTAGCTACTCTTGTTGGTGCCTCAGTGATTGTGGATTCCAGCCCAAGCCTGTCTTTCCAGGCCCTGACAGCCCAGCAGAATCACCCAAGGAACTTCGAGAAATGCCCAGTTGCATTCATTTCTGGCCTACTGAACCACAGTCTCGGGTCTCTGAATTATTTCTGCAAGACTCCCAGATGATCCTGAGGCACAGCCAGGGCTGCAGACATCTGCTAGAGGGGTTCAGAACCTAGGTTTTTAGAACTGGACAGGCTTGGGTTCTGCCACTTCCCATGGGTTGACCCGAGGCAGATTACCCAGCCTCTCTGAGCCTCTTGCCTATGTTTCTTCTAGAAAACGAAGAGACATATACATACAAACACACCTGTATGTGTATATTCATACTCACAGGGTAGGGAGGATTGAACAAGAGTAGGTATATAAAATGCCTTCGTATGCAGTGCTTGGCATATAGTGAGTATTAACAACTGCTTTTTAAACTTTTGCTCTATAATTTACTCATTGAACAAATATGCATTCCTTACAGTGCCTTTTTTTTTAATCTTTTTTTTTTCTGATTCTAGGGCACCTTTTATTTATTTTTTTTTTTCATTTTTATTTATTTTATTTATTTATTTTTTCAATTTACATTCGAGTTGGTTATCATATAGTGCAACAATGATTTCAGGAGTAGATTCCTTAATGCCCCTTCCCCATTTAGCCCATCCTACCTCCCACACCCCTCCAGTAACCCTCTGTTTGTTGTCCATATTTAAGAGTCTCTTATGTTTTGTCCCCTTTCCTGTTTTTAGATTATTTTTGTTTCCCTTTCCTTATGTTCATCTGTTTTATATCTTGAAGTCCTCATAGGAGTGAAGTCATGTGATATTTGTCTTTCTCTGACTAATTTCGCTTAGCATGATACCCTCCAGTTCCATCCACGTAGTTGCAAATGGCAAGATTTCATTCTTTTTGATTGCCGAGTAATACTCCATTGTATCTATATACCACATCTTCTTTATCCATTCATCCGTCGATGGACATTTGGGCTCTTTCTATACTTTGGCTATTGTTGATAGTGACGCTGTAACCATTGGCATGCATGTGTCCCTTCGAAACAGCACACCTGTATGTATCCCTTGGATAAATACCTAGTAGTGCAATTGCTGGGTGGTAGGGTAGTTCTATTTTTAGTTTTTTGAGGAACCTCCACACTGTTTTCCAGAGTGGCTGCACCAGTTTGCCTTCCCACCAACAATGCAAAAGAGATCCTCTTTCTCCACATCCTCGCCAACATCTGTTGTTGCCTGAGTTGTTAATGTTAGCCATTGTGACAGGTGCGAGGTGGTATCTCATTGTGGTTTTGACTTGTCTTTCCCTGGTGATGAGTGATGTGGAGCATTTCTTCGTGTGTCGGTTGGCCGTCTGGATGTCTTCCTTGGAGAAGTGTCTATTCATGTCTTTTGCCCATTTCTTCACTGGATTATTTGTTTTTTGGGTGTTGAGTTTGATGAGTTCTTTATCTGACATGCCATTTGCAAATATCTTCTCCCATTCTGTCAGTTGCCTTTTAGTTTTGCTGATTGTTTCCTTCGCTGTGCAGAAGCTTTTTATTTTGATGAGGTCCCAATAGTTCATTTTTCCTTTGGTTTCCCTTGCCTCCAGAGACGCGTTGAGTAAGAAGTTGCTGCGGCCAAGGTCAAAGAAGGTTTTGCCTGCTTTCTCCTCGAGGATTTTGATGGCTTCCTGTCTTACATTTAGGTCTTTCATCCATTTTGAGTTTATTTTTGTGTCTGGTGTAAGAAAGTGGTCCAGGTTCATTCTTCTGCACGTCGCTGTCCAGTTTTCCCAGCACCATTGCTAAAGAGACTGTCTTTATTCCATTGGATATTCTTTCCTGCTTTGTCAAAGATTAGTTGGCCATACATTTGTGGGTCCATTTCTGGGTTCTCTATTCTGTTCCATTGATCTGAGTGCCTGTTTTTGTGCTAGTATTATACTGTTTTGATGATTCCAGCTTTGTAATACAGCTTGAAGTCCGTTTTAATTATTTTTTTTTTAAGTTTACTTATTTACTTTTGGAGAGAGAGAGGGCATGAGCATGGGAGGGGCAGAGAGAGAGGGAGAGAGAGAATCCGCACTGTTAGCACAGAGCCTGATGCGGGGCTCAAACTCACAAACCTGAGCCAAAACCAAGAGTCAGACCCTTAACCGACTGAGCCATGCAGGTGCCCCTCCAGAGCCTTCTTTATTGATTCATTCAGTGACTATTTCCCACTGCAGTACTGGGCCAGGTGTCAGGGATACAGTGATGGACAATAATCTGCCTGGGTCCTGTCTAGTGGGGGGGGACAGATATTGACAAACACAGAGGGTATTGGATATTGACAGATATTGACAAACACAGAAGAAAGTGCTCTGAGGACAGGAACTCATCGCAGTGCAGGGATTAGGAAAACAGACTTAGGAGACAGGTGTCCTGGGTTCCAATTACTGCTGTGCAGGTTTACTAGAGGCCGGAGCTTAAGCAAATCACTGTGCCTGCCTCTGTGCCTGGGTATCCTCGTCTATGAAATAGGGGTAAATATAGGATTACTCTAAAGGATTATTGCAGGGATAAAATGGTGTGTGGGGATGTGTATGGCCTCAGTGTAGGGCCTAGAATAGAACATGTATGATAAAAGTACAAGCTAAGGGCACCTGACTAGCTCAGTAGATAGAGCATCTGACTCTTGATCTTGGGGTTGTGAATTGGAGCCCCACACTGGGTGTTAGAGATTGCTTTAAATTTTTTTTTTTTTTTAATATTTATTTATTTTTGAGAGAGAGACAGAGACAAAACGTGAGCGAGGGAGGGGCAGAGAAAGAGACACAGAATCCAAAGCAGGCTCCAGGCTCTGAGTCATCAGCACAGAGCCCGATGTGGGGCTCAAACCCACGAACCTCAAGATTGTGACCCGAGCCGAAGTCAGATGCTTAACCGACTGAGCCACCCAGGCGTGCCTAGAGATTGCTTTAAACAAAAATTTTTTTTTAAAAGGTACGAGCTATAAATAAAGAACAGAAAAACAGCCTAATAGTCTACCTGGTAAGGAAACTCAAAGGCCCTCTTTCCCTTCTTCTGGTCTTTGCCTAATCCATTAACTATTCAGTTTCTCTAATGTGTGTCTGAGAACGATAGGTACACCAGATGTGTTTTTTCAAACGAACACGTTGCCCTCACGTGCATAAAATCGTCATTCAGAGTTCTTCAAGGGCCAGGACTCAGTATCTTCTGGGTGGGGGTGAGACAACTTTGCCCGGGCCTGGGTCTGGGCTCCTGGGTCGGCCGTCGGCCTGACCAAGCCTCCCCTCTCTCCTACAGGGGTCCCAGTACTCCACCTCATCTCCATGCCCTTCCCCTCTGTCTGGCACACGCCTGGCGACTCGGAGGCCAACCTGCACCCCCCGACGGTGCACAACCTGAGCCGCATCCTCGCCGTGTTCCTGGCTGAGTATCTGGGGCTCTAGCCCCCCTTGGCGGACTCTGAAGGAGAAGTGTCCAGCTGGGACGTCCCAAGGGCACCCGGAGCCAACAGAGCTCAAGCCAGGCTGCCTGATCCTTTCTTCAGCTCTATTTATGCCATGATCGGAAGATCCTCTTTCCTTTGATGGTCTCAAGCTGTCACTCTTCAAAGACACGGAAGAGACAAGGCCACTGTGGGGGCGAGAGCCAAAGGCATGAGAGCTCGGACCCTGTCCTGAAGCACTCGGTTTGAAGGTTCACAGGCACCGAATGCTGTTTGGTTGGAGTCAGCAGACCTTGGCCAGGCATCTGGACCAGCAGCACCGCCCCACCAAATGAATCCTCCGTGGCTTATGTTCTTACGATGTCCGTGGATTGCCATGGGGGGTCCACAGGGGACGTGCTTGGAAACAGGAACAGAGGAGACGGAAGCCGATATTTGGGGACTCGAGTCTGCCAGACCCAAGGGCAATAAACCAGTGTTTCCGGGGAACATATCCTGCAGAACTAGCATGACTAGGTGTTGCAGGAGAAAGGGGGATCAGAGACGCGGGAGGAGACATTAAAGGAGTTTCTTCATTGCACAATGTGACATTTCCAAGAGTAAGACAGAATGCAGTGTTGTTTCCCCCAAACTATTTCAGCGTGGAACCCCTTTATTGCAAGGCTCGTGAAACTAGGGTACCTCAGAAGTCACATTGGGAAACACTCGGTTTTGACAAGTTTGAGTGTGTCCGTGGAGGGAATAAGACGGACCTTGATTCACTGCCCACCAGGTCTACCAAACCATCCTTTGTCTTTCTGTTGTGGGTGTGGGAGTGTGAGAAGGTGGGGGTCACTGCAACTCCAGTTGAGGATGTATTTCCCAACCCTACCTAATATTCATGCGCAACTGGAGTGCTTATTAAAAAATTCAGAACCCCAGGTTCCTCCCGTTCCCCCCCCCCCCCCCGCCCCACAACCACCACCCAAACTTGCTGAATCAGAACTCCAGAGAATCAGAACTTACGTAGTGAAGGTGAGCACTGGCCTTCCGAGCCAGCTCGGGGCTGGAGAAGACTCCAGAAGACTCACAGGCTGAAACCCAGGATATCAAATGAGAGAGGAGAAATAGGTCCTCGTTCGTGGTTTTCCACAGTAGCTGACCTTCATCTGGCACCTGCTGTGTGCCAGGCGCCATGAGCACTTTACACAGATTGGCTCATGGAGTCACCGCCCAAGTCCTGAGGTAGGTACAATTTCGGTTCTCATTTTGCAAAGGAAGTGGCTAGGGCCGAGAATGATATCCCGTTGTTTACAGAGCCCACGTTCTCACCCACAACCGCACTCTTAACCCCATGTCTCATCTCCCAGAAATCACCTGTGCCGGCCCAACAGATGGTTGACAAAAAGTAGCTCCTCCTGCCGCATAATTAACTGCAAGTTAGAGCAGGGTTGGGGGGACACTGGTGGCCTCTTACAGGTGTACATGGCACTAGTCGAGTTTAGAAATGGAAGTTCTGTGTCTTCTATCAACAGCCAGGGTGGCCTGGATCTCAAGCCACAGGCACGGCTCCTGTTTGTTCATTTCTTGTGTGTTACCCACAGTGCCAAGCACTCGAGAGGGTTTCATCTCCCCTTAGCGTCACTGCCATCCCCGAGGGAGGGGAGACCATCACCTCGGTGTTAGAGACGGGGAGCCGTGTGTTCAGTTACACACCCCGGGCTCTCTACGTCTCCTGCAAGACCTCCCAGTGGGGTGTACTGAGTACCAGGCACCGGGCAGGGAGGCCTGATGCACATTTCACCCTTGAATCGGGGACAGGGATCCTTAGCCCCACTTCACAGATGAGGCTGCTGATGCTTGGCCAGGTGTCTTCCGCAGCTCCCACTTGTCCCCCAAACTAGGGGCTTTCTGGTTTTACAACTCTGGAGGGGCCGCTAGGTTTATCTGAAGTACACCTGTTGAGCAATCCAGGTGCCGATGACTCACACATCGACCTTTCGAAGAAGGGTCAGTATTCTCATTTTGCACTTGAACAAACAGCTTCAGAGAAATCAATGGCTATAGGTCACGTAGCCGGACACTTTCATGCAACGTGTCTAGGGGCACTTTTTTTTTAATTCGCTCTGCTTATAATTATTTGGGCTTGTTGGTGTCATTCATCAGTCTAGGATTCGCCAACCATCCTGTCTTTAAATATTATCTTTGTGCCATTGTCTCTTCTGATTCTAGAAGGTCAACTGAATATGTTAGACATTGTATTCTCCATGACATTCTTTCATATTTTTTTGTGTGTCTCTTTTTTGTCTCCGTGCTAACTTTTCAGACCTAGCTCTGGTTCAACAAATCTTTTTTCAGTCTTGTCTTATTTGCTGTTTAGCCCAGCTATTGAGTTTTTACTTTGGGTTATTGAGTCTGTGGCTCTTTTTTTTCCCTGTCATTGTTACTAATATAACCTGTTGTCAAATTGGCTAACATACAGTGTGTAAAGCGTGCTATTGGTTTTTGGGGTAGATTCCTGTGGTTCATCGCTTACATACAACACCCAGTGCTTATCCCAGTAAGTGCCCTCCTCAGTGCCCATCACCCATTTTCCCCTCTCCCCCACCCCCCTTTTTAAAAATGTTTATTTATTTTTGAGAGAGAGAGAGAGAGAGCACGCATGCACATGAGTGGAGGAGGGGCAGAGAGAGAGGGAGACACAGAATCCGAAGCACGCTCCTGGCTGTGAGCTGTCAACACAGAGCCCAATGTGGGGCTCGAACTCACAAGCTGTGAGATCGGGACATGAGCTTAGTTGGACGCTTAACCAACTAAGCCACCCAGGCGCTCCTGTGGCTTCTTTCCGCCCACTCCCCACCCCCCAGATTTCCAAGCTCTTGTATAGAGCAATCCTATGAAACCTATAAGCCACAAAGAGTATCCCCTGCTTTCCAAAAGTTCATGTCCCACCACTTTTACAAAAAGACCTACACTGGTACCTATTTTCACTAAAGGAAAGAGATCTGAAGATTTTCACTTTTATGAAAACAGCCGTTACCATATTAATGTAGGTCTTGTGTAAAGGTGAGGTGAATTAACTTGAACTTTCGGGAAGGGGGGGATACCTGTATTCTAACCTGTGCCTGACCGGTTCACCCTGTGAAGCCTTTGTGAGTCTGCTTCTGCTGTTGTCTGTGACTGTCTACTAGTCACTGTCTGAAAAATCACTTGTGGGCATTCTAGATGACAGTTCCTTACCCCAGAGGATTTATGTTTGTTTCTGCCAGACGTCTCAGCTAAGAAGTACCCTGCAACACAGATGATACAAACCTGGGCCACAAACCTGAGCCAAGGGCCAGCCTGTGTCCATGAATTCTTGGGGTCCACTTTTTTCTCTCCTTTGGTCTTGTGCTCCCCTCAGTGTTATTTAAAAAAAAAAAAATTTTTTTAATGTTTATTTTTGAGAGAGAGAGAGAGAGAGACACAGAATCTCAAACAGCCTCCAGGCTCTGAGCTGTCGGCACAGAGCCTAACACGGGGCCTGAACTCACGAACCGTGAGGTCATGACCTGAGCCAAAGTCGGGTGCTTCACTGACAGAGCCACCCAGGCGCCCCTCCCTTCAGTGTTTAGAACATCTTCTCTGCAGTCTTCTGGGTCATCCTTACTGGAGCTTGTAGTTTGGTGGGATCCCAGCTCCTGTGAGATTTCCCACCTTGGGCAGGCTTGGCCTTGACTTTTGTCTGCTTGTCCCTACAAGATTACAAATAGGAAACTCAAGTTTGTTGGCATAAGCAAATGCCCTCAGAGCAAAAGTAGCTTCCATGCCCCATGTACCTTTCCCTTAAATTTCTGGCGTGATGTGTCCTTTAACTGTATTATATTGGCTATTTGATGCTTTTACGATTTTTTAACTACCTCTTTTCAGCAGAAGAATCCAAATAATCTGGTTTCTCCCTCCAGGAAACTGGCCCACAAAGCCAAGCCAAGACTCAAACCCAGCTCTCTTTGATTCCAAAATCTAAGTATTAAATAACGACTGTGATGTATCCTACTCTCTCTGGTCATTTTTATACCCTGATGAGACTATCAGAGACTGTTAATTGGCTCTCAATATCCATTCTTCTCTCTTCCTTTATACTTGAATTGTTTAAATGACTTAATTCCTCTTCTTATTTAGTAAATAAGTGAGGATTTTAAAGCTTCAATTATGGGAAACACAGGAGTCTTTAGTAAAACAGTTTTTTTGTCGTTGGGCATGATGTACCAGCTAAGGCACAACATTTCCCAGTCTCCCTTGCAGCCCTTCCATGTGGCTTAAGCTGTGACTAATGAAATGTTGTATGGTGCAGTAGTTCTGGGAGGAAGGAGTCTTCTCTTCCTGCAAAATAATGATGGCTGGAGTTCTAGCAGCCATCTTAGACCATGAGGATGGGGGCCACAGCCAAAGAATAGCGAGCCGGAAGCAGCCTGCGTTCCTGATGACTTCAGGGCCACCGTACCTGCCCATCCTGGATTTCTAAAGAAATAAAAACTATCTTGTTTAGGCTACTAATAACGCCGAGATTTTTGAATCCAAATGGACACAGACGAAGGAGAGTCAAAAACAATCTCAAGCTAAGGGACTTGGCTAACGATTCTTTTCTCAGTCTTTTCCAGCTCACCATGCAGTGGCCCAGGGCTCCCTCCTCTCTCCAACCCCCTCCCTAAACAACACACAAACCAGTCCGGGCCCAGCCTTATAAATATTGATTTTATAGAAAGGACCAATTCAAAACTGGTCAGATGCCACACACCAGAAGCTTCCAGAACCACAAGGATGAAAATCCAAAACCAAAAAAAAAAACAAAACACAAAAAACCCCAAACAGAACAAACAAGAATACCCCAGACCAAACTGCCTGAAAAATCAAGGTCTCAGGTGACCAAAGGATTCTAAAGAAACTCACGTGGCTGGGGCTGGAGAGACCCCAATGCCTGAACAAGTACCCAGAATGGAAGGAAAAACAATCCGGAAATTCAAACCCACAGTCCCTGCCCACCGGCCCCCCACGCTGTCAAGAGCGAGGCAAAGGGCTTCACAGCTTTTTTTTTTTTTGGGGGGGGGGGGTAGAGAAGCGATGGCAATAGTTTAAATAATGGGAGATGGGGAATTTTTATATTTCAGCTTTATTTTCTCTTCTTTAGGGGAAGCGAAGAGACTGGTATGGTAGCTTTAGGTTAAGAAGAAAACAGTGATTTTTTTTTTTTTATTGTTTTAATGGGGAAAACATCTAGAAATGGCAGGTTGCCATGAAAAGTGCCACATCTGATCTGTGATCTGATGGCCCCCAATTCCTAAAGAGGAGGTGAGCCCTGGTGTGGCAGGTCAGGAGAGATACTGGCTTTGCATGCTGCAGCCTCTTGGGAGAACACAGCTCCAGAGACAAAGAACTGGCTGGCATGGGATGGGGGCGGGGGGTGCAGCAGAAGGGGGCCAGAATGGGGGAACCCTTAAGTAGTACCAAAATTAGCTGCCGTCTGCTCCCTGCTGGTGGGTCCCTGGGGTGTAGAGTGGCAAGGAGGGTGTTGGGGCTGAACGGAGAAGAAATTGAGATGCTGATAAAAACCACCCTGCTCGAAGGGTCCACGGGCCCTGGGTCTGAAGAGTAGAAAACCAATAGGGGTTGGTCGATCGGAGTGCCTTCTCAATCATCCCCCTGAACCCCATCTCGGTTCTGGAAGGGGATCAACACCGCCTGGAGGGTGACCCAGTCCTGGCCCTGGGCTCCCAGGGGGCAGGGGGAGGGGTGGGCACGGTGGGCTCTCCCCCCACCCCTCCCCCGGCTTCACCTCCCTTCCTCCCGGCCGGCCCGGCCCCCGCCCGGCCCGTTGCAGGGCAGCACCCAGTTGTTATCGTGCAGACCCAGGCGGCAGCCAGGCGTCTCGCGGTCCGCTCGGCGGCAGCACATCCAGTAGGAACGTCCGTAAGGCAGGTCGTGGTGGTAGGGCTTCGGGTGCCAGCGGCAGAGCGACACGTCACCCTTCTCGTATCTCTTGCGGCACTGCTTGCAAGGGTCATCGCGATACAGGGGGTCGCGGCTCCAGCGCGAGTCTGTGGCCCGCACACCGAACGCCTCAATGATGCCCTTGAAGTGGTGGCAGGTGCACTTGAGGGCCGCCAGGGCCCGCGTGGGCAGGAAGCTGAAGATCTTCACCAGTACGTGCTCGGGCAGCAGCAGCATGTACTGCCGCGGCTCCAGCAGCCGCTGGATCTTGAAGCGGATCTCCAGGAAGTCGTGCGACACGTGCCGATACAGGCGGCACAGGGAGGTGTCCGCTGTCCCCTCAGCGTCGTCCGGGCCTGGCGCGGTGGTGGGGGAGTCGGCTGGGGGCGGCTCGGGGGGCCCGTCCGGACCCCGGGACTGGAGGAAGAAGAGCTGGCCCGGTGGGGGCGGCTCTTCGGGGCTGACCGTCAGGCACACCGTCTCCTCTTTCACATTCTTGGTGCCATCCTTGCCAAAGAAGATGCACTCGTCCACCACACCCGTCACTACCACGTCCACGTGGAAGCCTGACGCGCCGCAGTCCCGGGCAGGGGGTGGAGGGGGCGCCGGGGGAGTGTCCTCAGGCCTGGCAGGGACCGGGCTCTCCCCCTCGCTGGCTTCATCCGCCCGAGCCAGAAGGAACTCCACATTGCTGGGCAGGGCATCCCGAGAGGGGCTGATGAGCTGGTACAGGTCACAGGTGATCTTGTCCTTGGCTCGGGCCCCGGGGCCTGGGCTGCCAGGGTAGGCACAACCGGGCCGGCCGCTGCTCCCGTTGGGCAAGCTGCCGTCGGGCGCCCGGGGCTCTCGGCCGTTGGAGATACGAAAGGCGATGCGCACCTCCCCTGGGCCGGGCCCAGGCCGCTCCTCTTTGCGGAGGCCTTTGGCTGGAGGGCTGTCCCGCTGGGCCTCAAAGTGGGCCACTGCCTCAGCTACGCGGCTGCAGTCCCCGCCACCAGACCTCCGCTCGGACCCCAGCCCTTTGGCAGGCCCACCCTGCTCAGCCGACACGAAGACCACAGGCGCCGGGGTGCCGGGGCGTGGGTAGTTCTGCAGGGCCAGGGCGGCCCGCTGTTCCACCAGGGCCACCATCTCAGCCACAGAGAGCAGGTCTACATCCTCACCAGCTGAGGCCGGGGCCCCTTCAGTGGCAGGGGGCCCCTCTCGGCCCCCTGGGTCCGGTGGAGCCTTAGTAGGCTCAAGACAGCGCCTCCTCCGCTTGGCCTTGGAGCTGTCACTGCCCCAGTGCCCCTTGACCTTCATGGAGCTGGCCCGGCTGCCCCCACCACACTGGTGGGCCACAAAGAAGGCCACCTTCTCCTTTGTATTCCCGGGCTTGATCACGTACCACGTGTCCAGCAGGACTCGGCCCTCATCGCCAGCAGCTGCTGCGGAGAGGAGCGGGGCAGGCTGGGAGGCAGGGGCCTCCGTGGCCAAGGTGGGCGGGGTGTTCTCTGAGTGGGCAGGCCCGTGGTCTGGCTCGGTCCCGCTGCCCGGCTCTGGGCAGGCTGATGGCTTGAGGGCCGCGGCAGGCGGGCGCGGCTGGTTCTGGGAGTAGGTGCCAAAGGGCCGGGGGCACCAGAGCTGGAAGGGCAGGAGGCCGCTGCGGTCCATCCTGGGAAACGGTAGCAGACAGGCCGGGGTTCACCGCATTTCAGGACCTGCCTGGATGGTCAGGGGAGGCTCCGCAGGCCACCTGGAGACAGGGAAGAGGAGGTTGGGGAGGTGGGGGAATAGCTTGCCCTCCTCCCACCACCCCGGCCTCAACCTCTTCTGAGGGGACAGACCAACTTAGACCACTGAGAACTCTACTCCTGCCCTGCTGCACAGGTGAGCAAAGGGAGGGCTGCAGAGGGGATGAGAGCCGGTCTTTAAACACCCAGAAAGTAACCAGAGCCGGCAGCCTGTCGCAACCATGCAGGTCATACTCCGTGGCCCGACTGCCCTCACTCACGATCCAGAGGCCTCCTGCTACCATAACCCTGGACTCTAGTGAAAGCAGCAACTGACAGGTCCTCCTTTGTCTCCTTGCTCACCCAACAGCCAGTTCCTCAAAAGACAAGAATTCCCAGCCCTACTCACAGCTACGGCTACTTGAGCCCACGGATGAAGGAATGAGGTAGGCTGGGCAGGGGAAGAAAATCCAAGGTCACAGCCAGCCAGGCCCTTAAGAAATCGGCTCTTCACTTTGTTCAAGTCGTGGGGCTCCCTGAGACACCCTCAAAGCTGTGTGTCCTCGCCCAGAAAGAACGCACACACTCGCACAAGACCGTGCAGGTGATTAATTCCGTTAGGCACAGCCACAGACCTCTGGGATAAGAAGGCCTGCTCTGGTGGACACAGGTCAACTGAGTGGGGAAGGGTTTACTTGGCGTAACACCAGGCCCTCAAACTTGGTTTCGGGACTTTTCAATTCAGGGCTCTCTTA